>NC_040042.1:28539672-28783535 GCF_003713205.1 Coffea eugenioides | reverse complement strand
TGTATTCTTCTTTATGATAGTATGACAAAAGTAGAGCTTATTTGTATTCTCCAGAGGTCGGGAGGCTAATGTTGAATATGGACGGGTGCTCAAAAGGTAACCCGGGTCTGGACAGTGGTGGTGGTGTCCTACGGGATTCGTCAGGAAGCCCTCTATTTGCTTTCTCGGCCTTTCTGGGGGTTACCTCTAGTTTACGGGCGGAGACTATGGCCCTGTTGATTGGGCTTCGCGAGTGTGCTCAGAAGGGGTTTGGTACTGTGGGCGTCCAGCTAGACTCCTTGGTCTTGGTGGGGATTCTGCGGAAGCAGTTTCAGTGTCCTTGGCATGTCCGGCGGGAGGTGGGGCAGATTTGGCAGTTGCTGGGTGAATCCCCGCGGATAATTCATTGTTACAGGGAGGCGAACAATGTTGCCGACATTCTATCTAATGTGGGAGTAGCTCACCCTGAGCATAAGGTTAGGGTTTATGACCACATCCGAATGATTCCACAGATGGCTCGTGGTGCAATCCGGCTAGATAAACTAGGAGTGCCTTCAATTAGGAAGTTCAGGATGCTATAGGGTTTGGGTTTGCGTAATTTCTGCTACTATTGTAAATTTTGGTTCGAATCAATAATATTGCTACATTTATAAATAAAAAAAAAATTAGTGAGTAAAAAAAAAAGGTTCCCCAAAAATCACTTGTTTGTGATATTCCAAAAAGATGCCCATTCAGAATTTTCAGCTCTGTTCATACGTTAAAAGTTCCTCAATCATTGTAGAAAGTTCATCATCGTTTGTCGACTATCGAAATTTCTTCTGTTTGATGTGTCTTCCTTTCTTATTTTATTTTTGTCATAGAGCAGAAGAGACAATTCTGCTGATCATATTGAGAATCGGCCTTTCTTTCTTATTGGTCTTCGATTTACAATCACTAACGCGAAGTATCTAAACACCCAGGGAACATTCAAAACTAAATATGGAATTTTTGGAAGTTTTGAGTTGTGAAGGTTTTAAAAAATGCTTGGTATTACAAGAATAATAAACCAATATCATCAATCTTACAAACAATTGTCTACCTTTTATAACAATTTTTAACAAATTTTGCAGGAACGTAGTACAAGGAAACTTTTACCCCCGATACAAGCGGAAGATTAATGATGTACAACCCCAGAACAAATGAGGTGAAGCTATATTGGATGGGCTCTCGTCACCAATCGGACCTGCATGTAGCCATGATGGCTCATTTGTAATGTTTTCAGATGCCACCAACAAAAAAAAAATTATAAAGTATCGGCTCAAAGAAAATACAACTGAAGTTTTTCAGTTGTAAGAGGAGGTCCACTCAGAATTAAGAGGGCTCCAACACCTGGAAAATTTTGGGTGGCAGCGAATGAATTGTTCAACAGCCACGCACTGTTGAAGATTGGATTAATCCATTCTTCATCTGATCAAATGTTGAGAGCATGTTTGCTCATTTGAACAATCCTATCATTCTTATCTATGTTATAATAAACAATGATAGATAAATAAATAAATAAAAGCTAGTGGGTATACAGCAAGGACTGCTGAACGCTCACCTTTTAGAGATTCCATTTGCATAACGCTCCTTCGAAACCAGCCTCTTCAGTAGTTTAATTAGATTTCCTGAACCCCCTTCTTTCTCACATTTAATTAAATTTCATTAGTTTTTCTTTTTTTTTGCAGTTCTTTATGGTTATTGCTTTGTCCGTAGCAGATTAATTTCTTCTTTAATACTGGGGAAATGGTGTATTTTGTACTTTGAATTTTTCCTTTGCACCTAGAAAAAGATTTAGTTTATTCATTTGACATAGTCATCTGTAGTAACAAAACCCAATGCTTAATTTTTACTGTTTTCTAATAGTTAGATGTTGGTGGAGAAGTGAGAGGTTCCATGAAATGAACATACAGCGAAGAATGTTTCAATTGCTTCCGCACAACATTATTAACAGCTCTTAATGAGGGTAACTTGTTTAAGACAAATGTATGTTTGGGGCGGAGATTTTTGTTAACAGTTGCACTGGTAGAGGAGAATGTCTGGTTCTGCCTAAGAAACTTGACAGCATTCATTTTTTATAAAAAATTTTTATACAGGTGATCAATAGCGGTTCCCTATTCACCTTTTTTTTTTTTTGCATAACGACACATCTAGTCTAGTCTAGCCTACTCCTACTCCCAAGGGGGGAGGGAACCTACTCCATGGGAACCTGTTGGAAATAGTTAGTGATAAATCCCACATTGAAAGTATGTGAAGTAAGGAAGGGGTTTATGTTGATCTTGATTCCTATCTTTTGATGTTTACAAAACAAATGGATGTTACTAATGTCTCTTAAAAGATCTATTCAGTTATGAAGCAAATTAGTTCCAAAGATCAAGTACAATTGAAAGATGACAAAGTATGCTGAAGCTGTCGGACGCTCAAGAGTCAGGATCGGGACGTCCGATAATCATTGCACAACTTCGGACGCATGCTTCGGACGTCCGATAGGATCCTTCGAAGTCGACGAAACTATCGGACGCTGAAATATGTCTCTACCGGACGTCCGATAGAAACAAGCTAATTTCTCAAATCTGTTTGTTTGTTGTCGGACGCACAAAGAGCTTGCACCGGACGGTCCGAAAGAATTGAAGAAAATCTCTGAAACTCACTGCCTGCTGTCGGACGCATAAAACAGGGCTATCGGACGTCCGACACTCCAACGGCTAGTTGACTTTCAGCTACTTTCTATCCGTTGGAAGCTTAATGAGGCACTTTCTTGGTCCTATATAAATAGTGGATTGGTCAGATACTTCAAACAACTTTGGCACACTGAAGATACAAAAGATCTAGAGAGATTTTAGTGAGAAAATACTCCAAAAAGAATATTTGTAGTCTTAGTGGTGTGAGGTTCATTGTAAGCTTTTCATTTGTGAGTGAATTTTTCATGAGTGTAGCTCTGTGAGGGTTGTCCTGAGGGATAGTAAAACGTCCTGGCTTGACCGAGTGCTGCTTGGGGCAAGGAGGAGGTGAACCTTCCTTTGTACACAAGAGTGATTGTAATTCATCAACTTGAAGTAGCTTGTTTCATTTAATCTACAAGCTCAAGAGGAGTTGGGTAGTTAATTGGTTTGCAATCCTTTCCTTTTATTTACTTACTGTTACATTTGTGATCTTTCCATTGTTTATGTTTGTCTCATTGGTTGTTTTCGGGCCTTACAATTGGTATCAGAGCTTGGTCTCCTAGATATTAAGCTCAATCGGCTTTGGAGTAAAAATGACAACCAATAATGCTATGTTTTTTGAAGGACATTCTGTTATTAGACCACCTATGTTTAATGGGTCAAATTATATGAGTTGGAAAGAAAGAATGATTATCTTTTTACAATCTATTGATATCGAATTGTGGTTTATTATTAGTGAAGGTCCATATGATGCCTCTCTTATAGATGAAAATACTCATGCATCTAGACCGAAAACAAGAAGTGAACTGACTGCTGTGGATAGAGCTCATCTCACCTTAAATGCAAAAGCCATGAATGTGTTATATTGTGCATTAGACTCAAATGAATCTATTAGAGTCAAGGGTTGCAAGTCAGCTAAAGAAATTTGGGACAAACTGAAAGAAATTCATGAAGGTAGTGAGAATGTTAGAGAACAAAAGAAGTCCATTCTAGTTACAAAGTATGAATCTTTCAAGATGGAATCTCATGAAAATGTTGATCAAATGTATTGTAGATTCAATGATCTTATTAAAGATTTAGAGGTGCTGGAAAAAGAATATTCTCTTGGTGAGAAAAATAGAAAAATCCTGAATGCCTTGTCCAATGATTGGGAAAATAAAGTGACTGCTATTGAGGAGGCTAGAGATTTGAATACTATGCCTATTGAATCTCTTATTAATTCTCTTACCTCTTATGAGCTGAAACTTAAGATTAAGGTGCAAGAGGAAGAGGATGCAAAAGTGCGAAAGAATATTGCTCTAAAAGCCTCACAAGATGAAGATGATTCTGCCTCCCTAGATGAAGAAGATGTGGAAGGTGATGACAATGATATCACACTCATCACAAGAAGGTTCAAACGAATACTCAACAAGAGGAAATTCAGAAAAGGTGGACCTAGCAATTCATTCCCAAATCAGTTCAACAACTCGAGAAACAAAGGGAAGCTAGAGTTCAACAAAAACCAAACTGATCAGTGCTTTGAATGCGGCCAACCTGGACACTATGCAAGTGACTGTCCAGTGATGAAGAAGAAAGAAGGAAGAAAATCAAGAATAAACAAATTTCAATTCACATGGAATGAATGCAATTCCGATGGTGAAATTGAAGAGGAAGATCAATCTGCTCAATTGGCTTTCATGGCCATTGGAGATGATGAGGTAACATCTTCTAACTCTCAATCTGATTGTGATGATGAAACTGAAGATGATCTTGAACATTTCATTATAAAATTGCATGATAGTTTGAAAGAATCTTATGCTAGAAACAAGGAGTTAAAACAGAAAATTAGTTTTTTATTTCGAGATAATGCAAATCTTTTTCAACAAAACAAAAAGTTGATTGCTGAAAATGATTACTTCAAAAAGAGTGAGAATGCTTTACATTTTGAGCTTGATAGAAAAGCAAAGCTTTGTGATTTGTTCAAAAAGGAACAAGGTGATTTGAAAAGAAGAATGGATGGTCTAAATGAGTTGCTTAAACACAAGAAACAAGTCTGTTTTCAAAAGAATAGGTTGAATTCTAATTCAAATGAGTTTGCTATCCATAGGAGAAGACAAGTAAGATTTATTAAACCTGTTCATGTAAATAACTCTTTGGTTATGTGTAATTTTTATTGTCAAAAAGGTCACATGAATAGTGATTGTTATGTGAGAAAGAACATGAGAAGAGGCATGAAATGCATGTGGATAGTTAGACATGATGCTAATTTTAACAAGTAGGAGGTTTTGTCTAATCATTGCAGTGATTCTTGTTCATAATACTTTTTTCTTTTGATACTTTGATATGAGTTTTCGCTGATATCTTTGAATACTACTGAATCTATATGATGCCAAAAAGAGAGATAAAAGAATAATGCTGATCTCATGATGATTTGCTGTGATTGCTGTCATTTCTCTATTTTTTCTTGGAATATTGAATTCTCTGTTATTGTTGCTGGATTATAGTAGTTGATTTTTACTCTTATGATGACAAAAAGGGGGAGAAATGGATGCAATGTGTAAGAGGGAGTTATTCTGAGATTATGAGTTTGGCTCTTAAAAGTTTTGGTTGCAATGATTGAGGGGGAGCTTATACTTATTTTTGTTTCTTTCCATCCATTGTTTTGTCATCATCAAAAAGGGGGAGATTGTTGATCTTGATTCCTATCTTTTGATGTTTACAAAACAAATGGATGTTACTAATGTCTCTTAAAAGATCTATTCAGTTATGAAGCAAATTAGTTCCAAAGATCAAGTACAATTGAAAGATGACAAAGTATGTTGAAGCTGTCGGACGCTCAAGAAGTCAGGATCGGACGTCCGATAATCATTGCACAACTTCGGACGCATGCTTCGGACGTCCGATAGAATCCTTCGAAGTCGACGAAACTATCGGACGCTGAATATGTCTCTACCGGACGTCCGATAGAAACAAGCTAATTTCTCAAATCTGTTTGTTTGCTGTCGGACGCACAAAGAGCTTGCACCGGACGTCCGAAAGAATTGAAGAAAATCTCTGAAACTCACTGCCTGCTATCGGACGCATAAAACAGGGCTATCAGACGTCCGACACTCCAACGGCTAGTTGACTCTTCAGCTACTTTCTATCCGTTGGAAGCTTTAATGAGGCTCTTTCTTGGTCCTATATAAATAGTGATTGGTCAGATACTTCAAACAACTTTGGCACACTGAAGATACAAAAGATCTAGAGAGATTTTAGTGAGAAAATACTCCAAAAAGAATATTTGTAGTCTTAGTGGTGTGAGGTTCATTGTAAGCTTTTCATTTGTGAGTGAATTTTTCATGAGTGTAGCTCTGTGAGGGTTGTCCTGAGGGATAGTAAAACGTCCTGGCTTGACCGAGTGCTGCTTGGGGCAAGGACGAGGTGAACCTTCCTTTGTACACAAGAGTGATTGTAATTCATCAACTTGAAGTAGCTTGTTTCATTTAATCTACAAGCTCAAGAGTAGTTGGGTAGTTAATTGGTTTGCAATCCTTTCCTTTTATTTACTTACTGTTACATTTGTGATCTTTCCATTGTTTATGTTTGTCTCATTAGTTGTTTTCGGGCCTTACAGTTTATAATCAAGTGCACACCTATTCAAATCAATTTGGTTGTAGGAAATTTTGGAGGGAAATTTCAAAATTACACATGCATTTGTCATATTGACTATTAAAATTAAAGTATAAATTTAATGGTCAAAAGATTGGCACTCGGGTCTTAAGAACTGAAATTAATTTTAATTAATTTTGTTTTAATATTTCTTTTTAACTAAACGGTTTCCTTTTAAAGGCTGTATCTGGTGATACAATGCTTACAACCGTTAAGTGTCCATTCATTTTAATAAGGTACCTATTCATGAAGAAATACGTTTCCAAAAGACATGACATTCCTTTTGGGGTATCTGAACGTTATAAATACTAGTGTCCAGATAATAGAGGCCTCACTTTTACTTCTGATTTACTATTCTTCTATTTCGTTCAAAACAATATATTCTCTAAATCATTTTTGGGAGAATTTCTGCATACTACTGTGTGGAAATTCTGATTGGCTTTGTCATTTCTAGAGGGAATTGCTGCAAACCCGATAGTAGAATAGTGGGGGCAAATTTCCTTAAGGAAAGTGAATTTTCACGTCAAAGCCGTTTTTATTGTTGTAGTTATTACTGTTTTCTTAACAATCTTAAGGAAATTTTGTCAACATGGAGGGCACCAGTTCGGATAATCTTCTGAACAAATTTTTCAAGTCTGATATGATCAAGTTGGATCTTTTTGATGGCACCAATTTCACCCGCTGGAAAGACAAGTTGTTGTTTTTTCTCATGGAATTGGGCGTTGCATATCTGTTGGCCGATAATCTGCCAAAGATCCCTGAACCATCTGATGGTGAGTCTGATGAGATCAAGGCAAGTCGCAAGAAACGTGAGGAAGACGAAGTTTGCTGTAGGGGCTTCATCTTAAACACCTTGTCAGACCGCTTATATGATATGTTTCGTTCTCTTAAATCACCGCAGGAAATTTGGAAGGCTTTGGAGAACAAATACATGTCTGAAAAACAAGGTATAGACAGATTTTTGACTTTGAAGTTCTTTGAGTTTCAAATGTTAGACAATAAGTCTGTAATGAATCAAGTGGATGAATTACTACTATTAGTGTCTAGACTAAAAGATTTAAGTATTGAAGTGTCGGATCAACTTCAAGTGGGTGCTGTGATTGCAAAATTACCTTCCACTTGGAATGATTATAGGAAGAAACTACTGCACACTCCTGAAACTTTCACCATAGACCAACTTACAAAGCATATCCGAATTGAAGAGGAAACTCGTATTCGAGAGAATAAATTTGCTTTGGAATCTGGTACTAAGGTGAATAATATTGAGTCTAGCGGTAATAAAAAATCTGGAAAAGACGGAAACAAGTCCGGTAATAAGAGAAAACATGGAGATATGTCTTCTGGAAATTCTGCGAATAATAAGAAAGACAAGTCATGTTTTTTCTGTGGCAAAAAAGGGCATTTTAAGAAAGAATGCAGGTTCTACAAGAAATTGAAGGTAGAGGCAAATGCTGGACAAAAGAAGGCAAATGTTGTTGAAGATTCTCTTCCCAACAATGCTGAAATTGTTGCTATGGTTGGTGGACTTTCCATCAATGTGGTAACTGAATGCAACTTGACAAATTGCCAATCTAATGATTGGTGGTATGATTCGAGTGCTACTGTTCATGTTTGCAATGACAAGAATTTATTCAAATATTATCAAGTTGCTGTCCCAAATGAAATTGTGTTAATGGGAAATCATAACACATCTGATGTGCTTGGAAAGGGGATGGTTGAATTGGAGTTTACCTCTGGCAAAACGTTGGTTCTGACCAATGTTTATCATGTTCCCGATATAAGGAAGAATCTGATTTCCGCAAGTGCACTATGCAACAAGGGATTGAAGGCTGTCATAGAGGCAGGAAAAGTAATTCTATCCAAAAATAATGTATTTGTTGGTCAAAGATATTCATGTAATGGCATGTACAAACTAAGTATCAATAAAGTTAATATTTATGCTTATTTGATTGAGTCTTCTATTAATTTATGGCATGCTCGTTTGTCACATGTTAATTTTAGATCAATCAAGTTCATGTCAAAACATGGATTAATATCTTGCACAGATGACAATTTTGGAAAATGTGAAACATGTCTACAAGCAAAAATGACTAAGAAACCTTTTCCAAAGAATGAAAGAACTTCTAAATTGCTTGAGATTATACATTCTGATATATGTGAATTGAATGGTCATTTAATAAGGGGTGGACATAGATATTTCGTAACTTTTATAGAAGATCATTCTAGATTTACATATATTTATTTACTGAGAACAAAAGATCAGGCATTTGATATGTTAAATTGTTTAAGACTTTGGTTGAAAATCAGTTGGAAAGGAAAATTAAAATCCTACGAAGTGATCGAGGAGGCGAATATTTTCCAAATGAATTTTCTGATTTTTGTGAAGAAAATGATTTGATCCATCAGGCAAGTGCGCCATACACCCCCCTCAACAAAATGGTTTAGCCGAACGGAAAAATAGAACATTGGTTGATATGGTTAATGTTATGCTTATGCATGCTAGATTACCATTTAACCTTTGGGGAGAGGCTTTATTAACCGCTTGTCATATACATAATCGAATACTTTCAAAGAAGACACAGGTTTCGCCATATGAACTATGGAAAGGAAAAAAACCTAATTTAAATTATTTGAAGGTGTGGGGTTGTATAGCCTATTATAAGGTTCCTGATCCTAAGAGAACAAAATTAGGACCAAGAGCCTTAAAGAGTGTTTTTGTGGGATATGCTGAAAATTCTAAAGCATATAGATTATTAGATTTAGACTCAAATACAATAGTGGAGTCTAGAGATGTTGAGTTTTTAGAAACAAGCTTTCTAAGTGATTCAACTTCTAAACCAGATTCTATATTATCACAAAACACGACTATGGATCCTAATACTTCTACAAATGATAATAAAAGGAAAATAGTTGAAACTCCTAGTGAATCTAGGAGGAGTAAGAGAGCACGAAAGGAGAAGAATTTGGATCCAAATTATATTTATTCACAATCTTTAGTCTTTTTAGTTGAAGGTAGTAGGAATGGTGTATTCAATAAAATATCCATACTTTTACATTTGGAAGAGGATCCTAAAACTTATAAAGAAGCGTTATCTTCAAGGGATTCAGCTTTTTGGAAAGAAGCAATTAATGATGAGATGGATTCTCTTATGTCAAATGGTACTTGGGTGTTATGTAATTTACCTCCTGGTTGCAAACCTATAGGATGTAAGTGGATTTTTAAAAGAAAACGTAACACTGATGGTTCGTTACTAACCTTCAAAGCAAGACTTGTTACAAAAGGTTTTAAACAAAAGGAAAGAATTGATTACTTTGACACTTATGCTCCTGTTGCAAGAATTACTTCTATAAAAGTGTTGTTTGCTTTAGCATCCATATATGATTTATACATTCATCAAATGGATGTTAAAACAGCATTCTTAAATGGAGATCTAGACGAGAAAGTGTATATGGAGCAACCCGAAGGGTTTGTAGTTCCTGGAAATGAAAAGAAAGTTTGCAAATTAGTTAAATCCTTCTATGGTTTAAAGCAAGCTCCAAAACAGTGGCATGAGAAATTTGATAAAGTAATTTTATCAAATGGCTTTGAACACAATGAAGCAGATAAATGTATTTATTCTAATTTTACCAAAGACTATGGTGTAATAATATGTCTCTATGTGGATGATATGTTAATCATGGGGACTAACATGCAAGGAACTTAACCTCCCAATTTAAAATGAAAGATATGGGAGAAGTTGATACTATCTTAGGAATCAAAATTAAGAAACATAGTGGGGGTTATGCTGTATGTCAATCTCATTACATTGACAAGATTCTATCCAAATTTAATCATTTGGGAATAAAAGAAGCTAATACCCCATTTGATGTTTCTAATAAACTAATAGAAAATTCGGGAAGATCTATTAGTCAATTAGACTATGCTAGTGCAATTGATAGTTTGATGTATGCTATGCATTATACTATACCTGATATTGCATTCATTGTTTGTAAACTTTCTAGGTTTACTCATAATCCTAGTACTGACCATTGGAGAGCAATTGGACAAGTACTAGGTAACCTTAAAAAGACAAAGTCTTTTGGATTATATTATAACAAGTTTCCTTCGGTACTTGAAGATTACTGTGATGTTAGTTGGATAACAAGTATAAATGATAATAAATCAACGTCTGGTTGGATCTTTAAAATAGGTGGAGGAGCTGTCTCGTGGGCTTCTAAGAAACAGACGTGTATTATTCATTCGACTATGGAGTCTGAGTTTGTTGCATTAGCAGCAGCAGGTAAAGAGGCAGAATGGCTAAGGAATTTATTGCTAGATATAGAGTTGTGGCCACAACCGATGTCAGCCATCTCTTTGCACTGCGATAGTGAAGCAACTATGTCTAGGGCATTTAGCAAGATTTATAATGGTAAATCTAGACATATTGCTTTGAGACATGAATATGTAAGACAATTAATTTCTGATGGAATTATAACAGTTGTCTATGTCAAGTCTGGTAATAATCTTGCTAATCCTTTAACTAAAGGACTCTCAAGAGATATGATCAAAAGCACTACCAGTGCTATGGGTCTGAGACCATTCTAAAATTGTCAGCAATGATAGTAACCTAACCTTTCTTATTGCTAAGCAATTCTAAAGGTTTAATAGGTAACAACAAATTATTGTTTGACAGTTAGCAAGTACCGGTAACTAGGTGAGTCCTTAAGAGAATGGGAGGTTGAATAATTATTATTATTCTTAATGAAGTACATATGTTCGGTAGAAGAACAAGGAAATCTAATCAAAGACTTTAAAGTAGACTTCACCTATATGAACTCAAGAGGTGATGCCGCTTCTATCAAAAGTCTGGATTAAAACTTTGTAAGAGTTCGTGAATTAGGAAGTAGTACAAGGCCATAATACGGTGCTAAAGCTCACGGTAAATGGTTTACGAGAAATCAGTAAAATTTATGTGTATAGTTATTTCCAATCTTTTTATATAGGAATTGTGGTTTAAAATTTATAATTACCATCAATTTTAACAAGGTTTTGAAATAATTATACTAATAATAGGTTTAAGTTGAAAAAAACCTATTTTATGCATAAGTCTTAAAATGTTTTGACTTTGATTCATCACTAACTAAGTGGGGGATTGTTGGAAATAGTTAGTGATAAATCCCACATTGAAAGTATGTGAAGTAAGGAAGGGGTTTATAATCAAGTGCACCCCTATTCAAATCAATTTGGTTTGTAGGAAATTTTGGAGGGAAATTTCAAAATGACACATGCATTTGTCATATTGACTATTAAAATTAAAATATAAATTTAATGGTCAAAAGATTGGCACTTGGGTCTTAAGAACTGAAATTAATTTTAATTAATTTCGTTTTAATATTTCTTTTTAACTAAACAGTTTCCTTTTAAGGGTTGTATCTGGTGATACAACGCATACAACCATTAAGTGTCCGTTCATTTTAAAAAGGTACCTATTCATGAAGAAATACGTTTCCAAAAGACATGACATTTCTTTTGGGGTATCTGAACGTTATAAATAATAGTGTCCAGATAATAGAGGCCTCACTTTTACTTCTGATTTACTATTCTTCTGTTTCGTTCAAAACAATATTCTCTAAACCCTTTTTGGGAGAATTTCTGCATATTACTGTGTGGAAATTCTGATTGGCTTTGTTATTTCTAGAGGGAATTGCTGCAAATCCGGTAGTAGAATAGTGGGGCAAATTTCCTTAAGGAAAGTGAATTTTCACGTCAAAGCTATTTTTATTGTTGTAGTTATTACTGTTTTTTTAACAGAACCTACTCTATGAGGTGGCTCAATTGAATCGAGGGGAGTCTGACGGGGACTGAACTACCATCAGACCATACGGGTGCACCACCCATCCGTATGGATTTAGAACAATTCTTATATAGAGGCACATTGATAGAAGGTAAGGTTTGAACTCTTGATCTCCCACCTCACCCTATGACTATTTAGTTATAGAGAAATATTTTATTAACTAGACCATGCATCGTTGTCAATAATTAATAGTACTCCTTACATTTGGAAAGTATACGATTTTTCTACTTTGAATAACTGCCGCTTTTGGACAAAAAAAAAAAAGAATAATGGAAGTTATTCTTCGAATGATTTTACCATGAGGAACTGCTTATGGCAACTTGGCTCCTCTCCCAGAATAGTAATTCAGAAAATATTTTTGAAGATCAACATCGTTCATAACATAGTTCATCACTTGGGGTTAATTATATGTAGAATTTTATATGAAATTAACTAAAATTTGTTGTTTGTTTAATCATGATGAATTTTGTTATAATTTTGACACTTTTTTCATGGTTCAAATGTTTCACGTAAAGTCAATACCAAAATATTCTCAAATCAATATCATTTTTCTAGTATGTTGATTTTATAAAATTATGATAATTTAGATATAAATAAATAAGGAGATCAATAAAGTGAAATCCAATGGAAAAGATCCCAAACCCCGCATATGGTATGCTCTATGAAAGAACTCCATTCTCTTTCCCAAATTAGTCTTGCCCATATGCCAATGATTTTCAGCTTAAGGAGATCTAGATATCTGCATGCATTCATGATTTTCAGAAAATATTGCTCTATCCCAAAGGGGACTCTAGGCAGGTGGAGTGTAGCCGCAGATATCTTTCCATTTATCTGAACATTCACAGACGTATAAACTATGCATTGGGAGCCTCACAAGCTGTCTCGCACAAGTCAGCTCCTAACGTAATTTAGTAGGATTTCGGTGTAAATCATTTTAGGTATCCAAAAGTTGGAGTTTGCTGTAAATAAATTGGATTTGAGTGTAAATAAATTGGATTCTGATGTAAATCAGGTATAGTTGATTTGTCATCATTTGGTGTAAATATTTTTTAACATGGTGTAAATTCCCTGAAACTGCACTAGGATTGTACGCAGAATTCACACTAAGCACTTGCGGAGCCATTTCCTCAACTGAGGTGGGAAACTGTGACACAATATAATTTTGGATAAATCACTCATAATTCTTTATGTTTTACATAATATTACATGATTCCCTTAAAATTTTAAAATATCCACATAGCATCCTATTGTTTTTAAAATTTTAAAATATCCACATAACACCCTATTATTTTATGTAAAGCATAAAATGGACAGCAAGGATATCTAGTTATAGCAACTGACTGAGATACACTCCAAAAGTGCATTGTGATGAAATATAGTATTCACTTAAGCCCTCTATGGTTTTGCTTGAATATTCATTTAGCCCCTTAATTCCCCTATAATTTTGTGCAAAGCTGTTAGACCTTTATTCAATTTAGTGCATAAGGAAGGCTAGTATTAATATTTTAACTAACAATATTATGGAAATTGTTTTTGGTCAATATAAAACTACAGAGAGTTTATACAGATATTTTAGAAGTAAGGGGGCTACGAGTAATTTACCAAATAACCTTTACAAAGCAAAACTATTGTATCACATACATACTATAATCTCCTTCCTAATTCACATGCCAATGTCATTGATCCATATCAAAAATTTACCCAAATCAATCTCTCTCTTGGAGGACCTATAAGTTTTGAGTCAGTTGTTTTAGGTAGATTTATTCAAGGAAATTATGTTGCTGCCATTGATGGAAGAGTTCTGAAATACCATGATCCCACTATTGGTTTTGTTGAACCAAATAGGTGCTAATTTCTTCATAGTACATCTTTGTATGTATATGCCTCCCAAATATTATAAGTCTAACTGTAGATGAGAAACTATTTATCCTCGAGTAAAGATCTTCTTATTTTAGAGTGCAATTGGATTTTCCTCTAATTAGCTCTACAAATGTGGTCTAGCTCCTATTTCTAATTGAAATCAAAGGATTTTAAGCAACTCATCATCCAACTTAACTTTGTCACCATAATTAAGTAGCTTTGAAACTTTTGGACCTAGTTATTTGATTGAAAATTAGGATTCTTTAGTCACTTGACCGCATTCAGTAAAAACTTATTTCAAACTTTTACTACTACATCGGAATGATGGAACTATATACAAGAAAAAAAAAGTCAGAAAAATTGTGTTTAATAAAAACTTTATTAAACTTAGCTTGCTGATTTAGACGGGATTCATATTTATTACTGTCCAATATTTAGCAGAACAGGTTTGCAACTATGTCCTTCTAATCTTAGAAGCTTGTACACTTATCAGGTTGATTAAATTAAACTTCTCATTTGATTGATTAGCATGCTGTTATGCAGAATTGTAAAAAGTATTCTGTATTCGTTCCTAATTAAGAGAACATTATCAACTTTTTAACCTAGTGTTGGACTACCGACTTGCAGAACAAGCCAAAAGGCCCTGCACTAATTCAGCCTAAGAGAATCTAATCCAGTGTTATTCAATTAAAAATGACACTGTGAATCACATTCCGTTGATTGAACTCTATAGCAAGAGATTAATGTTGCCAATTAGGGAGAAACTAATAGGCAATAACTTCTCTAGTTAGTCATAATCAATGATGTAGCTTAATTGAATGCTTTTCTATCTTAAAGAAAAGGAACCTTAATCAAATCCCTCAAAGAGTCTCAATCTCCTGTTCTGTCATTGGTGATATAAAATACTGGAAATTGTTTCAATACCTTCAATTATTCTCAACACAAAATAACTATCATTTTTTTCATTTCGTTGATGTAACAAGTAACTACATGCATGTGGAGTTTAATTCTCCTAGTGTCTTTTCCACGGCAACTTTGTGATGGTGTAACAAACACAAATTTGGGGTCAACCTGCGGAAGAATTCTAGGACTCGGTTTAGATCCTTTTAGTGGATTTCTCTGCATGGCTGATACGTATTTCGGTTTTGCTGTTGTAGGTCCAAATGGTGGGCAAGCTACAATAATTGCTAACAGCATAAATGGTGACCGTTTCAGATTGCTCAGTGGTTGTGATGTTAATCCAATTACAAGAGAGGTTTTCTTTACAGATGCTACGTCTACATACGACATAAGGTATGCTTCTAGCCTTCTAATTAACAGTTCCTAAAACGTTGACTAGTGCATTTTAGTCACAAACTTTTAAGTTGATTTTCTCAAATTATTTAATTAATTTGAATAATGCCACATAGGACTTTGACAAAATTGAGTGCTGTACTGGTCTGTCAAAAAAAAAAAAGACTTAACTTCCCACTACTAATGTCATGCTTTTACCTTTACAATATAAAAAATAAGGACAACTTTTGAAAGTCAACATAATTGTTTGCTAGTTTTCCATTTTGTCATTTGTAAAAGATACTTCGTCTACGTATGAGAAGTATGTTGCAAAATCATCCAAAAACACTCACCCAAATTGATACGGGATGATGAGAGTCCGGTTGATGACAAGAATCGCGACGACGAATCCCGAATTGATGGCGATGTTTTCAAGCTTGAATTGGCAGAAATTTTTCTACTTTGGACCCTCTAATCTCCGTTATTGCGAATCTTCTTGACCAACAATTATTGCGAATCTACTCTAAACAGACTAATGAACCCTAACAATTATTAGAAAGTGCCACAATCAAGGATGTTATTCTTGATTAATAAGCCGACTGAATGCTAAACGATTTTAGATGTTCAAAAGAAGCTCGTAAAGCCAAAGAGAAACTCTCAAGAACGATGTTCTGTAATTCTCATAATCTATTGAAGGAAAAGAAAACACGCTATTTAATGAGTCTTGACAACAACATGCCTAATGTAACTAGGACTAACTTAACCATAACTCTAAATTCGGCTACAATTAATAAACCTAACTCGGCTTAGCTATGGTCAACATGACCTTAGCTGTTTGGACCAATAGCTAACGACTCAAATTAACTCCAACTAACTCTAGTTAACCAACTAACAATCAACTAATATTGCTGAAATTTAACTAAACGACTCAATCAAATGACTCAAGATAAAGACACTTAATAACAATCATAACTCGGCTACAAACATTCTAAAACTAAGGAAGGGAGTTGGATTTGCTGAGCTTCAATGAACATCATAGGAATTAATTTAACACCATTGATACTATGTTCTCATCACAAATATAATAATCAAATGCTCCCTTAAAAATTTGGATTTCCCAAATGTGACTCAATTCATGGGACGGATAGAGTATATTTTTTTGTAACAAATGCTCAATGTAATACAACTACAAGCACAATATCCAAGTGCGAATTCAATCGCACATCCTAACATATTATGACTCGATTATAAATGATGATTATCCCAAATATGGATGCATTCGGCCATTTGGCCGGAGCATATCCTCATCTAACAAATCAGATGAGGATTTCTCAAGTAGGGCGTTTTCATTTGTTGTTTTCATTGTACAAGTGTCGAAAATCGTTCCTCTTTTTTTTTTTTTTTTTTTTTTGGAGAGGACGTCTAGCAAGGCGTGGGCACACCCTGGAAGACAGAGTCTTCTGCTCACCAGCTTTTTACCGATTTTCCCTTTTTTTTTTCTTTTCTTTATTTTTTTTTCTTGGCTTTTCTTTCGATCTCAGATGTACAGAAACAGCACCATACAACATCTTTTTGACAACACTTGTGCCCATAGATTTATTTGCCTTGCACAAGTAATGAATTTCAGACATCCCTTAATGACACAAGATTGAACAAGAAAGTCTAAAAAGGTCATGGGTTATCAAACAAGGCTAACAAGCAAAAGTAAAGGATAAAAACTCAAGTTGGTTCACTATTCGGAAATAAGATGAAGGCATGGTTTGTAGAAAGTTAAAGAAGGTCAAATCCTAAATGCCCTTATCATTTCAAATGCATCCAGTTCAACAAAATGTGGTCTCGACATGTATAAAATAGCAAGTTCTAGAATGCCGATACCATGTGTGATACCCACTCAATCAAACAAAAATAGAGCAAACAAGAATAATGTGCTCATGCATGGATCAAAAGCTCCCAAAAGTCACAAAAGTGGGTCAAGTCCAGTATATCCAACATTCAACAATACTGTCAAGGCAAAACGAAATGCATAGCTAGTATATCTAACAACATGCCCATGCACCTTGATTGAGTTATTCATCATAGCAAAGAACTCAACTAACTACACTTTTTTTCTTTCTTTTTTTTCTTCATTTTCCTCCTCTTTTTTTTTCATTTTTTTTTGGTGTTTCTCTTTTTTTTTTTTGTTTTAAAAGCAAAGCAAAAGGAGATAATAATGGAAGCCATCCCCCCACACCTAATACCTACATTGTCCTCAATGTAGAAAAGATGAATGAAGTATAAGGAGAAAAGGAGAGAAACTTCCCTGACCACCGAGAGGGTGCAGTGAGACACTAAAGCAGAGGAGGGTGAGGTGGTTGGAATCCAATGTGAGCAAAAAAAGCTGTCTGATGAGAGAGATAGTGACGGTGGGGAAGGCAGCGACGTGCGATGGATGGCGCGAGAAGGAGAGAGAAAGTTTCTAGTGGCGGTGGACAAGTGGGAAACCTTGAAAAACTCAGACAAAACAAAGAAAATTGAAAAGTAGAAACTGAGACAATGGAAATTGACAAGGCCATACAAGACAAGAAAAGAGAAAAGTAGAAGGTGGGATTAGAGAGTATCCTGGTCAATCTTTGACTGTCGTTGGCGCAAAGGCTGGAAGGCGTGGGCACGCCTTGGAAGCTATAATCTTCTGACCGTCAATTCCAAAACTTCACTGCTTAGGCGTGACCACCTAGCGTGGGCATGTCTAACTTCCTGCTTCCTGCCATAAAACAAAAACCCAATAAATGACACTAACACTCAACAAAAAATTTCAAAAATATAAGAAAACTAAAACAAAAGAAGCCTTGGGTTGCCTCCCAAGCAGCGCCTTTCTTTAATGTTTTTGGCTAGACATCGTCATATTTATTCATGGAGGATAAAATCGTGTAGCTCGTTTCAGCGCTTCATCTTCTATGTAGTCCTGATATCCCTCGTAAATAGAGCAATTCTTGAGCACACGAGCTACGGACTTCCATGGATCAGTAGATGGCGCCAAACAAACAAGTGATGACCTTAAATCTTCACTCACTCCTCCATCAAGAGCACTTATTGGTCCGAGATATTTTGCCATCATGACTCTTAACTTATTCCTGGCATGAAATTCAAAATCGTCTGATATAATAAAATCAATCTCACTAACAGGAATTAAAGAATAAAAGTCAGAAAAATATTGATCAAGGAATGGAGGAGATGTCACCGCATTTGGATTGTTCACTGGATTCATTCACTTGCACCATTTGATGTTGGGGTCTCAATTCTTGCGATTTAACTTTCTTTTCAACTGCATCTTTAGATTCTTCTTCTTGAGACTCTTGCAGTACCATATCATTTGTCAGAATAATTGCACTCTCGTCTTTCTTATGGCCGATAATAGTCGGTGAGGGCAATTCTTCATAAACTGGAGAAATCAATTTGCTCATTTTAGATGCCCATTCACGCCTTCCTTCTTTCATCTCTTTACTCATCTTTTGTGTCTCCTGTTGAAGTTGATGTACCTCCTGTTGAATTTGATATGTGTTAGTAGCTATTAATTCAACTATTTCTTCAAGAGACATACCTGACATGGATGACGGTTCTTGAGACTCTAGCTGTTGAAAATCTATTGGCCTTTGTTGATAATTAAAATTGGAATCATCCCACCATTCTTGCTCATACCCATTTGAATAAGGGTCATACCACGTTTGAGACCAGGGTGAAAAATCTCCATAATTATTGAGTGGGACACTTAGATTATCTTGATATTCGGGGCACATACCGGTTAAATGATCCCTGGCATAACAAATTTTACAGGTTGCAGCAACCATTGTTTCTCTAATAGAGTTTAGTGCCTCTGAATATGCAAACTTAGCAAAAAAACAAGCCTCATTGCCTTCCCTGGAAACAAAATCCAGTCTATCACCAAAATACGGAGTGTTAGCAGCCATAAACTAGTAAAGAAAAAAAAGAAAAAAAATAAGAGGGGAAAAAAATGGAAATGAAAATAAAATGAACTAAAAAAGAAACAAATTAAATAGGCACCAGTCCCCGGCAACGGGGCCAAAAATTGACAGGGTGTCAAACCTGTGCAATAATAAATACCTACTCGAGAAAAATGTAAATTTTACATATAGCGGTGAGTAGGGTCGATTCCACAGGGACTGGGAATAATTCGTTTCTTCTCGAGTTCAGAGTATGGGGGGTTTTTGATGGGAGGAAAATAAAAAATGAAATAAAACAAACAAAATTCAAAACTAACTCACAAAGCACAATTTACTAAAAATAGCAATTAATAAAAGTTCTACCCAAAGGATCAACTGCTCAGGCACGGTCCAATTAAATGCTCATCGATGCAAAGATATTTCATCCATTTATCACTAGGTTGGTTATAGCTATCAATAAGGTCTGACAACCAGTTCTTCCTTACTTTTTCGACAGTCAAGGTACGACCATTGACTGCTTCTCTAACCAGATAACAACCCTAGGTACGACCGTAGTAATTTAATTACCCAATTGCATTAAAGCTAGAAGAACCCAACTCTAACCAATAAACACGCTAAGAGGGTTTATTTAAATTAGATCTTGCGTTTCCCCATCATAAAGCCAATTATGGTGGTTGCCACGAGGTGTTAACTAAATGAACAATTACGGGTTCTATTTAATTAACGTGGCAATAGGCTATTAAATTAAATCAAATACCCGGCCGTTGATATTCAATTAATAAAATACCCATGAACAATTAATTCAGAAAACGCACGAATAGTAACAATTGGAAGAATTAATAAAATTCGATTAGATCTCACAGATGTTATGGACCGCGCCCTCGCGTCGACCTCTGAGTAGAGGAGAAAATTAGCCGCGCCTCATCATGTCAATCCCATGTGATTTAATTGAAAACATCCGCGCAAACATCACAGAATTTGGAACGATGAAGCACTGAAGAAAGAAGAAGGAAAAAGTCTTCCTTGTCTTTGCGTTGATGTTTGTACTGAAGCCCAAAAGCATAACGCAAAAGCCAACGAAAATTGTACAGAGCCAAAGTAAAAACAAAAGAGTCAAAAGCCTCCCAGCCAAAAGCAAAACGAAAGTTTACGACGTCTGACGGCTAGGGAAACATAAAACTAAAGCTAATCTATTGCTTCTTAGTGCCGCGGGTCCCTTTGCTTGTTTTCTTATATAATGCCGCAGGAGAAGTCCACCCAGGAGCAAAGCTCTTGTTTAAAGGTTCTGATCCAGTGCTTCGGGTTCGCGTGGACCGGCATCCTTAGTTGGCTTTTCTTCAATTAATCCCGCGGGTCCGTCCTTTTGATGTACCTCTTCCTTTCTCTGGCGTGGTCACACCATGAAATAGAGAGTCTTCTGGAATTTTGCCTCGTGAAAGCATTTTTTACACCAACCACCTATAATTCATACAAATATGAAATATGAGCTAAACCTCAATACTTAGCACAGTAAGTAGCCAAAATTAGGACAAAATAACAGTGCAAAATGTGCCGAATAATCGCTCTATCAAAGCACTGGTTCTGGATGATGTCAGGCGGGTTGACATCATCAGCGTGCAGCCGAAGTGGAAGCCTGAGGTGCAGAGGTCATCTAAGCAGTGAACCAGGGACCTGGCCGAGTTTAGGGGTCATGTTCAAGACATGACTGCGCTCGTGTGAGAGACGAAACGAGGTCACCTCGACCGTACGGGACCGCCGAGGTGAGCATCGTCAGGTATCAACCCAAGAATACCTTTTTTTTTCTCGTTCTTTTAATTCCAGATTTCTTGCTGGTTTGGTTGTTCGCAATCTAAGCTACAATCTGTAATCGTCCAAATCCATATTAAATTCTTCTCGACTTTTTCTGCAATGTAACTATAAGGGTTTGGGTGTCTGACCAAAAATCAATGAACTCAAATTGTGGGCGAATTTCTAAGAATATTGTCAAAATTAAAAAAGTTCAGAAAATTGGTGTTCTGTGGGGAGTGTTGCTGGATAAGGGGTCGCCGCAATTGAGACGTGAGGCTACTAATAAAAAGACTTTTAACTTTCATTTATTTTGATTCAGTTTAAAAAATGCTTCGCCGCTCATTGTTTTCCATACAGATTAACAAGCTTAGTCAGAAGCCTGCACCACGCAACCTTTCTTGATTATGACTTCTCCACATCTGACTGTTAATTGTTAATAATGTTAGAACTATTAGGTGCACATGAAGACAAATGGGAGGGAGGCTTGACCAGGTTCCTTCACTTCCTTCTTGGTGACTCTGGTTCCTTCACTTCCTTGTTAATTCTTATTTTTTTTTCCTCGAAGCATTCTTCCTACCTTTTATTATTTAATATGTAATTTCTAATAAGTTATTTAATGTTTAATAAAGGCAGCGTGACCAAGTTTTTTCCTGTTGTTTTTACGTAACCTTAAATAGGCGTAATTAGAGTTTTACATTTTACATGAAATACTAATTCTTAAATTACAGTGTAACACTTTTCAAATTAAAATTCTTAACTTATATTACTAAAATTCTATTATAAACCAAATTATCAAAAATTTAAAATATAATATTAGAATAATGTTAAATTTATAAATTAAGATGATAATCAAATATGCCATTAAATTACTAATAAAATTTGTCTAAGTCATATTTTTAAATTTTATAATATTATTATCGCAATCAATAATGATAAATGATACAATATTTATAGAATGTAATAATTAGTATATAAACTTAAATAATAATAAATTAGGCTTAATTAGAGTTTAGGGTTTAAATAATTAGTATGCTATTAAAAACACTCTAAAATTTACCCAAGTCATATTTTTTTGTACACTCTAAAAATATGATGATTTTGATTTATAATAGAATTTTAGTAATACGATTTAAGAATTTTAATTTGAAAAGTGTTACACTGTAATTTGAAAATTAGTATTTCATGTAAAACGTAAAACCCTAATTACGCCTATTTAAGGTTACGTTTTACGGGAGAAAAAAACTTGGTCGCGCTGCTTTTATTAAACATTAAATAACTTATTAAAAATTACATATTAAATAATAAAAGGTAGGAAGAATGCTTCGAAAAAAAAAAGCAAGAATGTATTGCCGCTCATCTTTTAGAATGGAGATTTCACTCTCCCGGGCAGAACCGGTCTTTGCAAGTCAATAATGTCCAATAGGGTCAGTCAAAGTTTCCTGTAACTGGTCTTTCCTTTTTTATTTCATAACCTTCTGCCCATTCGTTCTATTCAAGATATCCAGTGGCTAGTTCCTTTGCTATCTATGGATGATACAATTTAAAATGCCACAGCTCCTTCTTCACTTCAAGAAGAGCTTCTTTTCTCTAAGCCCTTCTTTATTCTCAAAGCCCTTTTTCATCCTTACCCCTTTTGCTTCGCACCTTAGGAAGTTTCCTTTGCTTTGAATCGGAATAGCTATCTAAACCTACGGCACTAAGACGAATTCTTTCTATTGGCCCTATGGGTTCTTCATTACTTTTGATTCGGACATAAAAACAAATCCTTCGGCGTTCATGAGTTCAGCGGCGATGAAAATCCTTCGGACATAAAGGAAGAAGGTGCTCTCGGCATCCTGAATCTCACCCCAACCTGATGACGTCACTCACCCCAATACAAACTATCCCATGTATTAGGTAGAATGGGTTGGCTTATATAGCCCTTCCCGAGCGCCTTATAATATTACAAAGGCGCTCGGGGGCGACACATGGACGGTGAATAGGGTGTCCACGTGTCCTCCATCCGAAGGATGGATGGCCCGGATTTTATTTGGGGAGGAGAGAGAAATGGCAACCCAGGACCTGGGTTATATGGCCCGCCACGCGGGCCCCACTTGTGTCCCCCATGTTCTGATAGGAACGTGGGCTGCTGTACCCTTTTGCCACGTGGCCGAAGGCCACTGGCCGCCCGAGAGAGCTCGGGCCCACCAAGATGAACAGTCTATTGGGTCGAGTAGCTAACAGTGCCTCCGGGGCACTGTTGGAATTTGAATTTAAATTGAAATTCGAAAATTCATTTTCGAATTCCCCCCCCCCACGTCGAATTTCGAATTTTGAATATTCCCGCTCGGGTCGGGATGGCTGACACATGTCCCCCGCCCGGTGGTCGCGATGCGCGACACATGGCAGAGGGAGAGGACGATAAATAGGGAGGATTCCTTGCTGGACATGCCATGTTCCAGTATATTACTCGATACGGTGCGTTTTGAAGGGCAGAAGAAATGGCAAACATTAGGGACATGGCAGGATTCTTCAGGGTCGTGAGGGACTGCGGCATGGAGCACGTAGTGCTCCTCGGCATGTACTTCGCACTTCGCATAGGGAGCTTTCGATTCATCCGCGAATTGGATCGGCTGTTCAAGGCGGTTGAGGAGCTGAAGGATACCTTGTCGGATTCAGATGATGGTGCGGATGATTCCAGCTCCACCGGGAGCAATTGAACCCCATACCGTAGAAGAAGTGAACTGAAGAGGAGGAATTGAACCCCCGGACTCGGGAACAAGCTTCCATTGGATGATGAAGTGGACCCCACATGCACAGAGAAATACGTAGAAATGTAACGTAGTAAACGATGTAGTATTTGAGTATTCATACATACGTAATAGGGTGGGGGGTGGGGGGGTCCCTGCCGGGGGCTTTCTCCCTCCAACCTTCCTTAGCCCAATTAGATCCTCTTAGTATAGGCTGAATAGTAAAGATTGGCACAAAAAAAAAGGAAAGAAAAAACTACTTAGCAATTATAGCTAACTGCCAATGAACATAACTCCATCACTTAATTTTCAGGAGGTCCTTTAAAGTGTACTTCTGTCTTGATATTTGAATGTCGGCATTAAGAGTGATTTATAAATTGGTGTGATGCTTGATTTGAATCCCTTGGCGGCCAGAAGCAACCACAAATATCAATTGATCATTACTCGTTTGGCACCCGGTGGTTGACTCTTTCTAGAATTATGAAATGCATGTTCACTTCTTTGGTTCTGAGATCAAACCAATGTATATATCTTTTATTTATTTATTTATTTTCTTTGATTTAGCTCTATATAATAATTGCAAGAAAAATTTAAAAAAAAAAGATTCTTTAGAGTGGAATTAAGACAAAATTTCTACAAAAACAAAGACATTTTTTATTATTAGGAGATAATTTAACATGAAGGGGAGAATTTGTGGACTGTTTACGAATATTTTCAAAATTATCATCTGACCAAAGTTGAATTCATACGTGAACTACTGAGCAAACTTGGAAAAATCTTTTAGGCAGTGCCCTCTAAATTTGAGGGTATAAAATATCATTTTTTTCTCTTTTATTATTTAATCGGTGTCCTTAAAACGCACAATTTTTCCATTTTAAGGCACATACTCAAAACTTATCCTCCTTAATAAATGCACCAAGACAATCCTATGAAAAACAATTACAACTTTGGCTTGGCTTTCAGTTTTTCTAAGCATCAACTTGAAAGCCAAGTCATTTGTTCAAGGCGTTGAGTCAAATTCACTTCGATCTTCGGTATGTAGCAAGTGAATTGTTGACATCTTTTCAGCTTATATTAACCGAATGATCATCCCAAATTTAAAATATCTATGTACAGGACCATACCCAAAACAACTTGCCTCGAACCAATTTGATGAAAAAGAATGGTAAAAAAAATAGAGAGATGGCTGATAAGCCTTTGGATGTTATTGTGACAAAAAGAAGTATGGAGTTAAAGATAGCCAGAATCTTTATTGGAAATATACAAAATAAATTACTAATATTTTGAGTGATCTACTATCACCAATTCCACAAGATGAGAGGCTAGAGCTATAGTCAAAACAGAATTCGCAGAAGAGGACAGTGGCTAGAAAGAGTTATTGTCTTCTGCCTGTAAATAGAAACATCTTAATTGGCCATGCATGCCATTTTTAGGTATAACAACTTCTTCAAAACTTCCAATATTAGAACTAAAATTTGGCAATGCTTTCAGTTTTTGTCATTCTGCTTTCCTTTTATCAGATTTATGCCATTGATCCATACTAAAAATTTAGCCAAACCAAGCATCCTTTTGGAAATGCAAATTCTCCTTAGTTAGGCAGCAGGGAGATAGAATTAGCTTTAAGCTTGCAAAATTTGCAACCAAACTGATACATGATGTTAAGTGGGAAAGAACCTTCCCCCTGTGGTTCAAAGGAGCATCACAGTCCTGATGGAGCAGTTGCACCCTATTGTATACTCGTTGTAATGTTGTCTAGTATGAATATATAAGAAAACGACATTTTGACAAAAAAAAAAAGAAAAGAAAATCTCCCTCCTAGAGGACCTATAGGCCCCGAATCAGTTGCTTTGTGTCAGTGATGGCAGAATTTTGAAATACCAAGGCCCAACTGTTGGTTTCGTTGATTTTGTATTTGTTGCACCAAAAAGGGACCATTATTTTCATAGTACATATTTGTGGTTATGCCTCCCAAATATTTTGAGTATGCATTTTTTTAAAAAAAAAAAAACTTTTTTATTTCAATTGATGGAAATAAGACAGTACATATGTCGATCAGACTCCCTTTCCGTGTCACAGGTAACACGAAGCATATGACCATCATGCAGGCATCCTTTTAATTAGCCGGAAAGACGGGAAACCTGATCTATCCAACCTAAGTGCCCCTCTCGCAAGCTGAGGGAGCATACATGGTTAGTTATAACTCTTCATCCGGACAAGAGGGTGCAGGAGGCCTTCATTGGCGAGGATGTCTGCCACCGTATTTGTCTCGCGAAAGCAATGAGAGAAATGCCCTGAATCCTCCTCTAGCTGCCATATATGGAATACCTCTCTTCGAATCTGCCACGGACACTGTAACCGGCGTTGCAATATACCAACCAATACCAACGAATCGGATTGTACTCGAACCTGTGTGAATCCTCTCTGATGACAAAGACGAAGACCCGCTAACAAGGCCAATACCTCCGCACGTAAACTCGTACTAACCCCCAGGCAAACTGAATAGCCAATCAAAAAGCGACCCTCTGAATCCCGGAGAACACCACCCCCGCCACTTACTCCCGGGTTACCCTTAGACCATCCGTCTGTATTAAGTGTCGCTATCCCCGTGCCTGCTGCCTGCCACCGAACAATTCTGCACTGAAGCGGCACTGGGGGTGTGGATAGCCTATCAAAAAATTGGTCAAAAGGCAGGCAGAGATTCCACCTGTTTACCTCGCTGGAGACTGCCAACACAACATCCTGGATAATACCATGACAGATGTCTCCTGATGACAAGCTAACCCCCTCCCTGACTGCTTTGTTTCTTGCCTTCCAAATATGCCAGCAGATAAAGGATGGGAGAATGGAGACCACCACCCGTCTTTGACCCTTTGACTGGCTGGACAGCCACCACATCACCATTCTATCGCACACCCGACCCTGAGGCGAACCTATTCCACAGACGGCTCCAAAGTAACTCCATTCCTCCCTTGCTAGTTGGTCTGATGAAAAAATATGCTCACTCGACTCCCCTGTCGCCGAGCGGCAACAAAAACACTTTGATGGTAATTGAACCCCAAACCTACCCAAGGCGTCATTGAGCGGCAGCCTCTGTAACAATAATCGGAGCATAAAAAAGGATACCTTCAAGGGGAGCTGCCGATGCCAAATGTGGGAAAAAATCCAGGATGCGCTCCGCACTTGCCTGACCTCTTGGAAAGCGGATGATAACGAAAACTGCCCGGAGGCCGACGGCATCCATACCAACTCATCCGGCCGCTCACCAACTGGGGGAGGCTGCTGTAATATCAAATCCATGATGTCCGTGGGAAAATGGCGAGCAAGGAGCAGTGAGCTCCATCGTCCATCTACCAAAAAATCCTTGAATGTCAGGGTGTCCCGAACTGGGACTCTGTGGAAGAGAGCCCCGCTACCCAACCAGTTGTCATACCAAAAATCACATGTTCCCGAATTCACCAACCACCGCATGGACAGTTCCGCGTGACGGCTCACATTAGTTAGCCGTTTCCAAATAGCCGACGCCCCTGCAGTATACTCCACCTGACACGGATGAGAATGGCGACAATATTTTGCTAGCAAGAACTTAGCCCATAAAGAATCCCCCCTACGGAATTTCCACCATAACTTCAATGAGAATGCCGTATACACGTCTCGGAGTTGTCGGAAACCCACTCCCCCCTCCTCCGTTGGAAAGCACAACTGATCCCATCGAATCCAATGATACCTAGGTCCCCCCTCGCTTGATCCCCACAAGAAGTTAGAACAAACCTTCTCAATCATGCTAAACACTGAAGCCGGTAATACTGCGGCCGATAATAAGTGCAAGGGAATAGAAGAAAGGACATGTTTGATAAGCACGAGCTTGCCCCCCTGGAACAACAGCTTGGACTTCCATGAAAGAATTCTCCCAAGTACAGCGTGACTCACTTCCCCAAAATCCGATGCCTTACTCCTTCCGAGGTATAGCGGGAACCCTAAGTACCGGATAGGAGATTGCAGCTGAGGGAACCCTGTAATACGCTCGATAGTCCTCCACCGTGCTATGGGGGTGGACGGTTGCACCACATAACCACTCTTTTGCCCATTTACCTGTTGACCGGACGAACTTTGATATAATTCCAACACCCGAATAATATTCCGTAAAGCACGAGCAGATCTATTAGTAAAAATCAACACATCATCCGCGAAGGCCAAGTGCGTAACTGGGGAACACCCCAACGGTACTTTGAACCCCATAAAACCAGCCTGTGCTACAACGTTGTTTAATGCCCTAGATAGAACCTCTGCCCCTAGCACAAACAGCGCGGGAGATAAAGGATCCCCCTGTCTTAGCCCCCTCCTCGATTGAAAGAAACCATAGGAGGCCCCATTGATAATAACCGAAAACCGCACATTTGAGATCAGTCTCCACACCATATCAATAAATCTTTCCCCAAACCCGAAACGCCGCAAAACATTGATCAGGAATAGCCAAGATACCCTATCATAAGCTTTGGACATATCCAATTTTAAAGCAGCATTTCCTCCCCTCGAAGCCTTGCGTATCCCTGACACTAGCTCTTGTGTGAGCAGATAGTTCTCAGTAATGTTCCGTCTCTTAACAAAGCCAGTTTGCTGATGCGACACCAGGCACGGCAAGAGGGAGGCCAATCTATCCGCCAAGATCTTGGATAGCACTTTATTGAAAAAAGTGCACAGGCTAATCGGTCTAAATTTCGAGAAGTCCTGAAGGTTGGGCCCTTTTGGGATCAATATAATGGAAGTGGAGGTAAAGAACCGAGGAATCACAGCCCCACAAAAAAAACTCAGAATAGCATTAAATACCTCCGGCCCAATCACCTCCCAAGCGAAAGAAAAAAACCTACTCGTGAAACCATCCGGGCCCGCTGCACTCTCCCCATCGATTGCGAAAATGACCCTCTTCACCTCCTCCATAGTCGGGTCGGCCTCCAAGCGAGCACTCTCCTCAGCTGTAACACATGTTGGGATCACCTGCAGCAAGTCCTCCGCATTACCCGCTGGCTCAGAGAAAAGATCCGAAAAATAGCTCACCGCTTCATTTGCTATCTCCTCGTCAGATTCCAACCACACTCCGTTTGCGTCTTTAATCCGGTGAATAATCCCTTGCGTTCTCCTCTGCCTCAAGCTAGCATGAAAATATTTGGAATTGCAATCACCGTGGTGCAGCTATTTCACCCTTGCCTTCTGCTTCCAGTAGTGTTCTTCCACAGACAACGCATTATTGAGCCATGCTTGAGCCCGATGAAGCTCCACCTGAGCGTCATCAGAGCCCTCAGTCTCCAGTCTTGCCTCTGTCCGGCGCACAGCAGCCTCTGCCTCCCGGGACGCGTCAAAAATGTTCCCGAAAGTATGCTTGTTCCACTCCTGGATGGCCCTTCTAGTACTCAGCAATTTCGTCCATAGGATCTTCATGGGTGAACCCTGGCACTCCCACTGCCAGGCAGTACGAATGACATCAAGTAACGAACCATTGGAAGTCCAGACATTAAGGAATCGGAATGGGTGTGGCTTGCTATCCAAACGGGACGCAAAAGATATTTTTAACGGAGCGTGATCAGAAGGATGCCTAGCTAAATGAGAAACTGCAACAGATGCAGGGAGGTCAGAGCATTCCTCATTAATCAGCAATCTATCCAATCTCTTCCAAATTCTCGCCCTGCCCTGACGGTTGTTACACCAGGTGAATGACGACCCCGAAAAACCTACATCAAACACCTCCGCCTCCTCCATGAACGACATTAGCTCCAAACCCTCCGAACTACCAAAGGGACGTCCCCCTTTCTTTTCCTCAGGAGCAATAATAGCATTAAAATCCCCACAAATACACCACGGTTGGGAACTTGGTTTCTCAAGGACCAAGGCTTGCCATAGCTCCTTACGCTCCTCTAATGTACATTTGGCGTGAACAAAAGAGAAGTGCAGTGCACATGGTAGCCACGAATGTGACAATAAAAGGGAAATGTGCTGATCCGAATTACCAATGACAGAGCAAGTAAAAGGCAAATTATAAAACACCCAAATATCCGTCGATAAGTTAACCACTACAGCATCAAAAGATAGCCTTAATCGGATTGACTCCACATTCTTAACATTGAGTTTAGGCTCGCAAATAGCTACCAATTGGAAGTTATTCAAACGAATTAATTTTTTAAGTCGTCTCAAATTAGGAGGCTTAGCAACCCCCCTGATGTTCCAGAAAAGAGCATTAATCATGGAAAAGAACCTGGAAGGAGTTGCTGGAAGCGGTCGACGTGGACCGTAGCTGCCTATCTGAAGGAAGAATCCCCCGTCGACCCTTAGTTTGACTTGTTTAGGGTCCCTCTCCAAAGCTGCCGACTGATCTATATTGAGCTGCATCACAGCGGGTGCTGTCAAATCCCCATGGCTTATAATGGGTCTTGGAGACAAATTTTCTTCTGCCACCAACCGATCTCCCTCTCCACAGCCAAGCTCCACGACCAGCCTTCCTTCACATGGGATTTCAACTGGTCCATGAGCAGCTAACACCCCAACCTGCATATCCTCCTCCACCCGCACCAGACTGTCTTCTGCTACCATCGCACCCAGATTCACTTCCCCGTCCTCTGTGCAAACGATGTCTGCCAGATGCTCGATATGACGCTCCACCGCCCACTGGATTGCCTCCTCCATCAACTGGCCATGCTCCCCACAGCCGTCCTGTACTACCTCATTCCCCCGACATTGCACTGGTGAAGGTTCACTCCCCCCCACTGCCTTAGTGATCTTGTGCCTACAGTTTGGTTCTCCATGGTAATTTCCATGGCTTGCGACACCTGCCCTTCTGCCCCTGATGTGTCTACTCCCTCCACTCTGCCCAAATCATCAGCCCTGCCCTGTGGAATACGGTTGGTTTTCTCGCCAACCATACCCATCGCTTCCCCCTCCGCCACCAAGCCATCCTTCAGCTTGTCCACCTTCGTCTGCGTGGTTGCTGCTGTTACTGCCCCAGGCGGAGCATTACTCGTTCCAGCATTTGCATGCGATGGCTGCGATACCCCATCTCCCCTTGATGGCTTAATCTTCAGGCCCGGGTTCTTAATCCTGCACTCAGCCACAACGTGCCCCTGGTGGAAGCAATGTTCACAGTATTTCGGTAAATTTTCTGGGATGAGCGGCTGCAAAAAACCCATCCTCTCCCCAAACGCAATCCACACCCTACTTGGCAGTGTCTTCACTAAATCTACTTCTACACAAACTCTAGCCACATTTGGTCTTGATCCCTTCGCCGTCGCCGCATCCACACAGAGGGGACGCCCCAAGCAGCCAACAATAGAAAATAAACATTCCTTATGGAAGAGATGTACTGGCAACTTGGGAAGAGCAAACTAGACTGGAACAACCGAATCTTCCCTATCCACATGGAAATCAATTGACCATTTGAATACTCTCATGGGAGCCTTGTTAATACTCCAGACTCCCCTCGACCACACCCGGTAGTAATCTGCCTCGTTTGACAAGCGAATCAGTATGTGTCTTCGATCCAACAGCCCAAGAGAAAACTCGGCTTTCAAGTCAAGAGCATGAAAAAATTTTCGCAAATCATCCATAATCGGGCGGTCCCTAGAAAACTTACCCACCAAAGCATATTGAAACGGAGCGGCAATGCGCTCAATATCTTCCATAGAGAAACTGACGGCTGGTTCTCCACGATGGGAAGAAAGAACCCCCTGCACCCTTGGGCCTGAGGATGAGGAAGACAAAGACGCAAAAGATTTCGACTGGAATTCCACGGCTGCTCTAGACGAAACAACGTCTGCAAAGGACGGTACTCCAATCTTCTGGGCGGCAATAGGAGGGATCCCCTCCCCCGTGGAGGAAGGACCGGTGGCCATGATGGCCAGTGACAACCTACCTTGCCAAAAAAGGAAATGAGCCTAGGGTTTTTTCTATAAAAGAAATGTTATTTGCCTCCTCGAACAATATTTCTTTCCAGTATGCATTAATCGATGTATAAACATATTTTAAGTCTATATTTAACTCTTTACTTTTTCCACTAGTGTTCATAAAATGGATAAATGAGGTTACTCTGGTTAGTTCTACACATGAAATGGCAGGCGTGTTTGTAATTAAACCACATTGAACCAAAGTTGTTTTTGGCAACTTCTCCTCCTAGTGATCTTATACCAAATTGCTTGATTTGAAAATAAAATCTATAAGAATAATTAGTAATTGGATCACAACCAGCAAAAGCTTGTTCAAACACTTAATTCTTCGTTGGAATGATGAAAAACCAAAATAGACACAGATTAAACTATATAAACGTTAAATTTAAAAGTAAATCTTGTATATATTGATCATGTATATACTATCATTGCATGTGTAGTCCATTAACATCCCTGATTAGTCATTTGTAGCTTTATCAAATGCTTTCCTCTGGAAAATAATAAAGTTGTCAATTTCTTTCATTTTTTGTAATCATCAATTTGTTTCTAGCTAAGTATGCCTATTGAAGCCTATGTAGTACATGTTCGATATGATAACATATATGAGGAATTTAATTCGTCATGTTTCTCTAATGTAGGAACAAGCAGTTTTGTGATGGTGTAACAGATCCAAATTTTGGGCCAACATGTGGAAGGATTCTAGGAATTAGTTTCGACCCTATTAGTGGATCTTTGAATCTGGCGGACACATTCTTTGGTTTTGCAGTCGTAAGTCCAAATTGGGGGGGGGGGGAGCTACAATAATTGCTACCAGTGCAAAATGGTGTTCGATTCAATTTTCTCACTGGCAGTGGTGTTAAAATTATATAGTTTAGGAATTAAAACGTCCATTTTATAGTTTAGAGACCAAAATAAATATTTGGATATAATTGAAAGATGCAAAATAGAATTAATCTGAAGAGAAAAGATACAACTATTTAATAAGATTTGAATACACAACAGAAGATTAATAAGAATTCGAAAATGATATTCGCACACCTTGACATCCACATTGTCTCATTACTGTAAATTAGCTTAATATGCAATAAAAAAAAATAAGGTACCAAAGTTCTGCAGATATTAATAAGAGGTGTTTGTGTACCACTAGAAATGAAAGTAAAGTTAAAAAGAATAGAACAGTGCAAAAGGAACGGTTAGATTGACCTCCAAATTCATCAAATATGTCCTAGCCAGCAGCCCAAATGAGCTTTTGGCAAGTTTTAGGCCCAAGAAGTGTCACGATTAGTGGCCCGAAGGATTTACTTAGTCATGGGAGTAATAAACAATTCTCGTGAGTTGTGAGGATAGATTAAAACATCAAAAGAGAAGAAAATGAAACCCAAATCCCTCAATCCAAACGTATCTTTAAAGATTCCTAATTTAGCTCCAATATGCCAAAACGGGTTCACACGAGTAGGGCTGCAAGCGAGCCGAGCCGAGTCGAACTTTGAGCTAATCGAGCCGAGCCTCGACTAAATTTTACCAAGTTCGAGTTCGAGCTCGAGCTCGACGAGCCGGCAATTTTCAAGCTCGAGCTCGACTCGAATCAAGTCGAGCCGAGCTCGAGTCGAGCTCGAAAAAAATAAAAAATAATTATTTTATTTTTTAAAAATAAATAAAATAATATTTTTTTCTTAATAAATAATAAAATATTAAGGATATATACGTAATTTTACTATGAAAATAAAAAATAAAAAAATAAATATATAATATACGTAATTTTATTATTAAATAAAAATAATAAATAAATATATATATATACGCTTAATATTCTGAACTCGAGTTCGAGCTCGAGCTCGATTAATATCGAGCTCGACTCGAGCCGCTCGCGAGTGGTTCGATTCGTTTGCAGCCCTACACACGAGATACTTTGCCCCCACCTTACGACTTCCTAATTTGGCAGTAGGACAATTTCCTAATTTAGTTTTACTTTTCTTAAAAAACTAACTCTCCTCGCCGCTTTAGATAGACTTCCCTATTGATGAAAATATCATTAATGCAGATGTGTATATAATATAACTAATTAGAGGTAATATAACTAATTAGAGGTTTTTAATTCAAACAATGACTTCTAAACAATTGCGTGAGATGTTTAGTTATGGACCCAAATTGATAATCAATCATAAACCCACAGAAAATATTCAAGAAAAACAATCAAAGAGGCAAAGGAATTTTTCTATTGATGAAAATCAAGACAAGAAAACCCAATGGACAGAGGCTTCGCTCTGTATTGTGTCTTATGCGGCTCTTTTGTCTACATACGAAGAAAAGAAACAAAACAACTCGAGGCTACGGCACACTAAGGCCCTATTGCCCCTATTGGCTTTTTCTAGTACGCTATGACTCCTGTTACTAATAGTAAAGGGAATAATCCCATACAACTCCAGCTCCACTAACCAAATTACATAATATCAACTAGCCAATTAATTAATGACACATGGCTATACTAATAAAATAATACTTGATTTAATTTTTTTTCTACATTCAGGATAGTACATATAAAATGCAAATAAAAAAATCTTAAAAGAGTCAGACCTAAAAGTCAAGGCAAAAGCTAAGTAAGGGGGTAACTGAACTTTATCAAAGTTTTAGGGGAGGCATGAAGACTGCTTTTTACAAAAAATTTCAAAAAAGAAAAGTCATCGGCCCTAGTTGAATTGAAATTGGAACTAATGGAAAAAAATTAAATGTTGGATTTTTTGTAAACCAATAGCCCTCTAAATTTTGGGGGATAAAAAGATTTGTTTTTTTTTTTTCAATTAAGTGTCCTAATTCCAAGTACACATACGCCGAAGACTCAAATTCACTTGTAGAACTTTGGTTCCTTCGCAAAGCCCACGACGCAGTCTTTACCTTTTTCATATGTTCAAATCCTTGAGCCAATTTAACTTGGAGCTTCGGTACGCAATGAATAATTTTTTTGACCTTTTGCAACTACATTAAATGGATGTTTAAAAGAAAATTAACATACCTATAAAGAGGGCCACAATAGAAGCGACTTGCTGGGATCCAATTTGAAATAAAAAGGAATTAAAAAAAAAAAAAAAAAAAGAGCTGAAGCAAAAGGAGGCGAGGTCCATGTTTATAACTAGATAGGAGTGTGAGAAAAAATGTACAAATTAAAATAAGAATATTTTGAGTATTGATTGGTGGCTGCAAAATACAAGAGGCTAGAACTACAGCCACCCAACCCAATTTTTCTAGGAGTTTGGCGGAAGAGGACAGGTTTCTTGTTACCGTTATGGGCTTCTGTCTATATATAGCAACACAACAATTAGATTGGCAATGACACTTCAGGTATAACAATTTTTTTTTAGTAATAGAACTATAACATTGGCATTGCCCCTTTGAGCAGCAGTAGTTTCCAATAGTAGAACATTGGAAATGCTTTCCATTATTATCATTTTGCTTTTCATTCGTCATATACATGCCATCGATCCATACCAAAAATTTACCCAAATCAACCTCCCTCCTGGAGGACCCATAGGCCCTGAATCAGTTGCTTTGAATCGATTCAATCAAGGACCCTATGTCGGAGTTAGTGATGGCAGAATTCTGAAATACCAAGGCCGAACTACTGGTTTTGTCGATTTTGCTTTTGTTGCACCAAATAGGTACGAACTTTTTCATTGTACATCTTCATGTATATGCCTCGAAAACATTGCACGTCTAAGTGCTGATGACAAAAAATGTATTCATGAATAATTAAATCTTCTTCAGTTAAAGGCTAATTCGATTTGTTCCTCTTAGCTCTGCATTTGATAATTTGGCGGAATACTGAATTTTGGTTGTTTGGATAAATGTTCTCACAGCAGCTGTCTGTCAAAAATGCTCCCGTGAACTTCTTGAACCCCAACTCACAAAATTTATCAGGTTTATCAAATCAGACTTTGCACTTGGTTGATGAGCAAGCTGTTACGCGACGGGTGAAGCATGATACTCCATTTGCTCCTAAATTAAGAGGAACTTTGTCCCTAAAAATGATACTCCTCTTCGACAGTCAAATTGGACAAAAAGCCAGAAAGGCTAATTTGTTTCACTGAAGGGAATGGCAGTACAAATACATTCCAGTCACTGAAGTGCATAATATCTGCTTAATGTTTCCAACTATTTGACAAGTTAATAGGCCAGAAAATAACCATTTTTGTGCCTTTAATTATTCTTAGCCAACACATATAGTTGTCAACTTCTGTTTAATTTGCTTCCATTGATAACTAATGATGTCTGCGTAGTTCGAGTTCGCTGTGACAACTTACATGCGGGATTCTAATTCTCCAGTTCTCTTTTCTTCAGGAACAAGCAGCTTTGTGATGGTGCAACGGACCCAGATTTGGGGCCAACTTGTGGACGAATTTTGGGAACTAGTTTCGATCCTTTCTCTGGACAACTCTACATGGTGGACACATTCTTTGGTCTTGCTGTGATTGGTCCAAATGGTGGGAAAGCTGCAATAATTGCTAACAGTGCAAATGGTGTCAAATTCAATTTCCTCACTGGCTGTGATGTTAATCCAATTTACAAGGGAACTCATCATTACAAATGGAAGTCAAACATTTGACATAAGGTACGTCTTTTAAACAATAATGGTAAACTGCAGTAGAAGTTCCTAAATTGCAGAGTACGACATTTTGGTCACAATTCTGGCTTTGTTTTCCCAAATTTTTAATTATTCGATTAATTTTAGTTTTGCTATATAGGACTTGGACAAGGTTGAGTAGTCTTTGGTCAAAAGAAAAGATTAGGAACCACTCGGGGGGTGCAATCACCACTTCTAAAAGATTAGGTTCTCCCTTAGCATATTGAAAGTTTTAATATTGTCCTTAAATGCATAAAATTTGCCCTGTCAAAGGACATTTTCTGATTCTATCCATGTTGCTGGACGATTTTTTTTTTTTTTTTAGCTTAAACTCAGATAAAATTTATTCAAGGTCAAGGACCAGGTATGTTATATGGGTTCTCTTGCTGTCTTCCCTCTTGTGGTTTTAATCAGCAAGTTGACTCATGAGGTGGAAAAACTCTAAAATCATTGGTAATACGAATTAAAACTGTGACATATATTCCTAAGAATATCGTAAATTTTTGTCGCCATTTTTGCGATATTATGTCAAAAGTAAAGCTAATTGATCCTTGAAAGTTCTGCTAGAATGAATTACTTTTTAGATTCCAAAGCATTGCTTATTCAGAATTTTTTCAACTTTGTTCATTACATTGGGAATTCCTTAGTCATGACACAAAGTTCAGTTTGGTAACTCGACTTTCCAAAATCCTGATGCGTGTTTCGTTTACGTTTTCTGTTTTCTACTTGTTTATCTATTTTGATACAGAGTAACATTTTGGCTAATACTTTCTATTATTTACTTATTTCGTTTGTTAATGGAGAGTTCAGGTATTAGCTTTTTTTAAAAAGGTGTAGCTAATTCAAGAAATCATATAAATCAATTGGTGCAATAATTGTGATTGTCATTATTAATATACGAAGTTAAATGCAATTTAGGTGTGCTAACAAATGCTCCTATGATATTGTGAATCGACCACTCATCCTTATTGGCCTTAATTGACTATCACTAACCGAGAATATATAAGCACTCAAGAAATATTAAAACTGACGAGCACGGGATTAGTTTATCTATAGTCAAGTTTTACATTTATAACATCCTAAATATCCCACACGCGATTTTTTACAAGTATACGAGTCGAGAGCGAGTATAGGGTATTAAGGGTCGATCCCACAGAGAAGATTTTCAATTACCAGTGATTTTCGAACTCCTTTATTATTTAGACTACCATAAATATAAAAGTAATGATAATAACACTAAAAAACTTATGGAATCTCTTACTACTCTTGTAAGTGAGATTATCAGTTAAGTGAATACTATTATCTTGACTAATTATGGGGTAATTTCCTAATATATGTGAAAGCTACTCTCGTAGTGAATCAACTATACTTGTAGCTAAACCATACCTACTCTCGTGATTATGAAATTAAATACAAACTCATTTCTTCTATGAAATTACATGAAACAAGTCACTAAAGCCACAAAGATGCTCATCTACTCTCGTGAGTGAACTCCCTAGATTTATCACTTCCTTGAACTAGTGTTAAACTCCAATTCTCATTGCAAACTTAACATCTTTAGATAATCACAACTAATGGCCGGTTAATCATGATTAGAAAAGCAAAAGTGATAAACAACTTGCTCAAAATAATATCATCAAATAACCAAGTAAACATCACTAACAAGATATAGAAAGTTCATCCATAACTCTAGGCATAAACTTTAACTAAACATGAAGAAAAACAAATCCAAACTTGTATTATAATTAAACATGAACTTAAATACAAAAGAGAAAGTGATAGGAGAGATGTAACCCTTATCACATGAGTTTCAAATTCTCCATCTTTGCTCCTCAATCTTCATCCAAATCTAACTACAAATACAAGAAAGAAAAACTACACTAACTATTCTATACTATCCAAACTAATGAACTAAGGAAATTCTAGTAAAAGCTACATTTTTAGTGAGTTTCTCCAGCCTTCCAAAGCTTTTAAAATATCCTCCAAAGATTGCTATTTTTAGAGAACTCAAGAGCCAAATGAGTTGTTTCTAGTTATCATTTTTTACTCTTGAAACTCCCATGAGTTGTCTTTCCAAGTTTCCACATTTTTCTTGATCAGATACAATTGGAATTGATAGCTGGAATTTAGCTAGAAAAGTTGTGTGAAAGTAAGGCAAGTTGATAAGTAAGTTGCAAAAAACAAAAGAGAATACAGGACCTCAGGAATACGCAACTTGAAGTCACGTATTGATAGCTCGCGTTTTCGCTTCTGTGCATTTGGCACCACTTCAACTGCTATTTTCTCAATGATGGAAGCCGAACTAACTCTTGTGCAAAACATGAAAGTTGCAACCCTTTGAACTAGCTTTCCAATGCCTCAAGAATCATCCAATTTGGAGTCTGTGGACCAAGAAATAACCAAAATACCCTCGACTGGTCAGAGCTCTATTTCAGCTTTCGACAACAGAGTTATACTTCTGTATTTTGACTTTTTGAAGAGGAACATGACTGAACTGGACTTCGATATCTTCATACCAAATGTAGATCTATCTCTTAGTTTCAAAATGGTTCAAGAATCATCTCAATATAATGCTTGTAACTTATGATATAGCCGAAATACCGCAAGGTATCAAAGTTAGAAAGCTTCCTTTTATTCTTGATTGCATTTCCTCTTATGCACTTCATATTTTATTTTTAACACTTCAAACTATCATCAATCAGCCAATTATCTTATCAATTCATGCCATTTGATGATTGAATCATTAAACTGACAAAAACATGAAGTTTTCACCATTAAAATCCATAAAAATGTAATTTTTATCACTTTAAACCACAAAATGCATATTTTCACTGGAATCCTAGTTAATTAGCTATAAAAGTACTTATGTGAGGACCCGTACATTTCCCTTATTTTTATATTATTTTATTTTACTTTCCCACATGCATTTTCTTCATTATACCTTCTTATATTGATTTTTTCAGACATTTTATAAGTGAGTAGAGTTTTTACATCATTTTTCTAGTTTAAGTTAGTTCATATTAAGTTTGAAGCGTATTATGGATGTGGAGCCCGCTAGTGTGCTAAGTGCGATAAATTTTTGCCGATTAATTGAAGTTTTGTATAAAGGAATATTACTGTACAAGGTGTTGGGAGACAATTAGAGGTTAGTTAGATAAATTACCATTGGTAGACAAAAGGATAAGATTAAAACCCTAAAAAGGAGCCAAGTGTCACTATGCTATTAGAAGTTGGACTTTTGACCAAGGTTAGTAACTTTACTAAAATCAGATTTTTGACCAAAATTCATTCATTTTCTTGTCTCCTTTGGCCGAAATTAGTGAGAGAGAAACTAAGAGAGTTTCTTCAACTTCAACTTCAATTCTTGCTCCAATCTTGAGTTTCAACCGTTGAATTATCAAATTACTCCATCAAAGTTGCTTACTAAGGAGGATTAAAGCTTCTAGTGGAGGGATTTGTGAAAGAAAAACCCTAAGCTATCATCTTTCTTGAAGTGTCAAGGTACCTTGTTTGGAAACTTCCTCTTTGTTCTTGCTAATGTCAAATTAGTGGGTTTTAGTGGCTAAATATGCTATTGTATGGAAGGTTTTGTGGTTTGAAGTAGAGTTAGCCAAATTTCAGATTTTAGTGGGGATTTTTCTGATTTTATATGATAATTAGTGGTTGACCATGAATGATAGCTTGATATGGTATGAAATGAAGTCTTTGTGCGTTAAATACGATTGTTTGCGGAAAAATTTCGATTTTCTGCGGAAATTCCAGTTGTAGAGTTTCAATCTGCCCTGTCCTGACCAGCTTTATTCGTGCATGTTAGAGGCCGAATCAGACTTAGGTTAAAACATGAAAGTTGTAGCAAATGATGTTACTAGATGCCTGCAAAATTTCAGCTCAATCGGAGCACTGTAGCCCATGAAATGACCGAAATACCCTTGACTGCCCATAAGCTCTGTTTCGCGGATAGTTTTCTATCTTCGTGGAGATTTCAATTTTTGACTCTGAAAATGCATGATTTAACTTTGGAGGCCTTCATAAGAAATGTAGGTATAGGTCTTGGCTTCGAAACGCCATAAGATACACCTCAATCGGACTTCGGTATCATGAGTTATTGTCGTTTAATCATAGTGCGGTTAACTAGTCTGATTGTGAGATGCTGGTTCTGTAATTTGAAATTTTGACCTAGATAAACTATGAATTGGACTAAGTGGTCTTCATCAAAGTTGTAGGCCTTTATCTTAGCTTCGAAACGGTATACATTTCACCCCAATCCGATAAGCGTAGCTTCAGTTGTGTCTGTTCCGCTAAGCGACGTCAAATCTGTCTTTTATTTTCTGACTTAAACTTCATTTCCGAACATTTTCCTAACTTGAATTTGTACTTGTACGACTTTGAGCCTATTGAATGCCTATTGAAATGAGATTATTTTGTGTGTGACTTTGGGATTGATTGAGGAAAACAGTGAAGCCATAAATGGCTGGAAAATAGGTAAATACAGAGGGCATGCTGCCCAAAATTTTAGGACTACGCGATTCCTTCAAGTTGAGTTGATCTTGGTAAAAATGAAGGGTTTTGGGAGTTGTTTGTAACCCTAGGACCAACTGTTATCTTTTTGTTCAAAAGTCATAATTTATTCTTTTATTCTAGTACTTAACCTAGGAAGGCATACGACTTGTAGTCGAGTCTCATTGATGAATTCCATTTACTGGGTTTGTGGATATACGAACTATAATTATTTTATCTTGGTTATTTTAGGGTTTCTTGGTGATTAAAGCCACTTTGGGTAAAACCTTTTGAAGTATCTGTACTGGAACCGGTGAGTGTACCACTCCCCTCATTTGTTGCTTAACTTGGTTTCTGCACCTGCAATCTGTGATTTGAATGACTGTACCATCTGTTTATTCTGTTTGAGACGAGAGTGTACTTTATCACACTCGTTCTCTTGTCTGTCTGTATGCCTATTTACTATGTGTAATCTGTTATCTGTATTTGAGTCTGTTCGGACGTCGTTTGGAGGCTGGTATCCAACGACCTTTCTGTGACCTCTGAGCTCAACACCTGTGGCTAGTTACTCGAGTCGGGTCGGCAAGGGTCTGGTCGATTAGATAACGAACCACGGTAGTCTGTTTCTGGGAATCTTTGGGTATTGAGATTCTTGATTCCGGTATACTCGAGTATTACCATTTCTGTTTCTGTTGAGGTGTTCGGGTCCGGTAAGGGGTGTGTTCGGTGGACGGAAGTTGGTGTAAAGTGGGGTCTACGGACATGGTTGTTCTTTATAGGTTGACGGAGAGTCAACGAGTTTGGTTCAAGTACGGCAATGGGAATTTTGGCTCTTGAGAGCCACCTGTATCCTTTCTATCTAAGGTGTCTGTTCATTTCTCTATGTGATATGCACATGTGACTAATTGAACTTGAAATTCCATGATTCTTGACTGCTATTATTTTGGTACCTCATTGAGCGTAAGCCCATCATCTTCCCGTTATTTTTGTTTTCCTTTCAATGACAAACTTTGAATCCTTGATTTTGGAAGAAAGGGTCAAGCTAGTGTAAATATTATTTTGTTAAACTCTTCTGTAACCGAAACCCGAATTGTATTTTTAATTGTATGAATACTTTGGTTTGTACTTTAATTTAGTTAATTTGTTAAAGACTCCGATGTAAATATATTTATAAGTGTTTAACCTATTAAGTGTATTCAGTTGAGATTATGATTTTATAGTTTGGTAAGCATGTTCTCACCTTAGTAGTCTCCAATTGTTCATTTTTTTTGGGTCCTATCGCACGTGCTATATTGGGTTTGTATGATTTGACTCCGTAGTCCTGGCGAGAGTTGGGCAGGCGGTCCGCCGAACCCTTTGGTTCACCTTAGGGTGAGATAGGGCCGTCACAACTTAAAACACACCAAAACTAATTAATAAAACACATTAAAAACATGTAAAATATACTCTTATCAAAAACCTAAATAAGGACATTTTGATAGTTTTTAGGTTTCAAGTTTCCTAAAAATTTTAAAGCACTACAAGAATATTTCAAACCATTCAGCAATCTTACAAACAATTGCCTGCCAACATCTTTGAACATTCTTCTAAACAATTTCATGCAGAGATGTTATACAAAGAAACTTTACCTCCAATTCAAGTGAAAGACTGATGAAATATAATCCCAAAACAAATGAGGTGAAGGTATTGTTGGATGGGTTCACCACACCATCTGGACCTGTATTTAGCCATGATGGCTCCTTTGTCCTGTTTTCAGAGTCTGCCAACAAAAGAATCATCAAGTATCGACTAAAGAAAAATTGATAGGGAGAAACATCTCGAGAGAGTCTACCAAAAAGTCCAATATGTAAGTCAGGGACCTAATTTTGATCAAAAAACTTAAACCATTAGGTGTCGGACCTTTACTTACATATTAACCTCTCTATCTCTATCTCTATCTCTCGGACCAATGTGGGATATAATCCTTTACTCATAAACCTAACAAATCTCCCCCTTTATGAGTAACCCCTCATATTAATCCCAAATTTGCAAGCTCTTCTTCGAACCCACTTTAATATTCAACGCAATCCCACCTTATTACCTAAAATCACCTCTTCTCCCAAATATGGACATACTTTTCTTCAACATTTAAACTACATTCTGGACCCCTACCAACTTTTACCTCCTTAACACTAGCCAAATTCCTTAGCACTTTGGAATTTCGGTCCACAATCAAGAAAAGAATTTTTACCGATTCAACTCCTAGAAGAATCCATTTACCCATGAATAGCTCAGTCTCGTAACCTGAAACTCTGATACCAATTTGATAGATCCCTGCTAACCTTTGACTCCTTAACACTAGCCAAACTCCGTAGCACCTTGGCATTTCGATCCACCATCAAGAAGAAAATTTTTGCCGGCCCAACTCCTAGAAGAATCCACATGTCCATGAGTAACCCAGTCACGCAATCTGAAACTTTGATACCAATTTGATAGAGATAAACAAAAGAGTCTACTAAAAAGTCCAATATATAAGTCAGGAACCCAACTCTGACCCAAAAATTTAAACCATTAAGTTTTGAGCCTTTACTTACATATTAACCGCTCTATCTCTATCTTTTGGACCAATGTGGGATATAATCCTTTACTCATGAATTTAACAAAAAATACGACTGAAGTTTTTCTAAACTAACAGTAGATCCAATCAAAATCAAGAGGGCACCAACATATGGAGAATATTGGGTGGCAGCAAATAACATTGTTTTCCAGCCACGATCGGTTACGCCTTTTGGTTACAAGTTTAATTTATTTAAACAAATTCTAATGACAGAATTTGCAAGCGGGATATAACAACACTCAGGTTAACATGCTGCAAGAATATGATATCAACGGAAGAACATTATACATCGGTTCACGGGATGCATCATATGTTGGCATATTTAATAAATGGTAAGCCACCATTTGATTGGCATTTGAAGCTTGAATTGGAGAATAACATGCGACATAGGAAGAAAAAATGTTATGGACAAATAGGAGAGCAAAACAAATGTATTTTGTACTTGAACACTACTTGAGACAAATTTTATAATGAATAAAGTGCGTTATTTTGTTGTATTTTCGATCTTAATATGTTGCTGTTTAGAAATAGGGTCTGATTTTCATTTGATTTTTCACTTGATTTTAGGTTCTATTTTTCCTGATATTCTAGTTTGTTTCGCTGATTTAATTTAGTACTCTTAATAAATAGCTTTCACTAGATAAAATTTCCTTCCAAACTTGTTCAAGTTATAAATTTTCCAAGAGGTCACTAAATCAGCACCCTCAATAGGGGGTGGAAAAGACTGATTCAAGAGATAGGCAAAGAGGAAGCCATTAAGAGAGAAAAATGATGGAATGGAACCTAAAAAGGGGACTGGTAAGAGGAAGTAGGGAAGTAAGGAAGGAAAGGAGAATGAAAGGGGATTATCAAGGCAATCAAAAAAAGGGCAGAATAGTGTCTACGGAGTTTGAGGAGATAACAATGCTGAAGGTGTAGAGTCTGACCTAAATGGGACTCCAAAGTCTTTATGAAAACCTTGGTGTGGAATTGTCGAGGTGCTGGGAGGCCCTTGATAGTTCCCCAACTCAAGGAGATTGTTAATCTCCATTCCCCAATGGTAGTTTTTCTATTAGAAACAAAAAATAGAAAATTCTTTATGAATAGAATTATGATGAAACTGAGGTTTGACAAGCTTTTTGTGGTAGATCCTGTTGATAGATTAGGGGGATTGACTAATCTCATCTATGTGAAACGTCAGGGAAACATGGGGGAAAAGCAATCTGACTAGAATAGAGAGATAAAAGCACTTCAACTCGTGTAGTCTCTTTCCATGTCCCCAAATTCCTTGTCCATTAACACCTCTTTTCCATCATCAATCTTGGTAATCATTCTTCCTCCACACCTTTTGCCGCTTTTCCTACAAATTTAACCATCCAAACGAGTAAAAGAGGGACAAAAGCATGATCGTTGATCAATATTTTTAAACATCAACTTTAACACTAATCTCATATATAACACTAACTTTTGATCACAAAATGGTTGAAAATTCCTTAAGATACCTAGAAAATATGGTGCATTTAATACACTTATCAACTCCCCCCTACTTGTACCATTGTTTGCCCTCAAGCAATACAAATAAATACCACAAACAAAGATTCAAGATATAGAAATATACACATTTGATCATTCAAATTGACTCTTTTAAATACAAGGAATACCTTTACAAACTTTTCCAATTTTTCACAAGCACTTATATATCAAGTTAAGCAAAAGTTACCTGTACGGCAAACATAACACATTTGACTCGTCTATTCACTTTCACTCAACTACAGAAGTGAGTATCCCGCATAATTATGTGTGATGCAATCTCCCTAAAATTATTCTCCAAATTCCTAGTCTTCCATTGTTGCTTTCTTACACTGTCCTCCGTACTTGCATAAATTCCTATCAACCACCAGTGTTCATTAGTATCCTTGTCTACCACACTTGCTTCAATGTACCAATCAGTACCTTGTACATCCAGCAATATCACTTCCTCCTTCCAAAACAATGCTAAACGCCCTGCTCTACCCTTAGAGCTCACTATAAAACTATTCTCAAACTTAACCCTTTTTTGTACTTGTTTCATAAATTTTTCCTGGTTTTTTGTCTCACTCAAGAAAACTATGCTAGAAGAGTGGAGGTGAAGTACCTCCTTCAGTTGGGGAATTGTCAAGGGGCCTCCTGCACCTCGACAATTCCACGCCGCCAAGTGGAGGCATTGCGGGGCTAGCCTCCAATTCCCCTCCATGCTAAGCAGCAGTTATGTCCTCTTTTAACAGCTTGTGTTTTGGACCTTTTACTATGTCCTCTTCCATGATGTCCATATCTTGTCTAGCTTCCTGCATTTTCCTTTTCTCTCCAAAAATGATCACATTTCCTCTATCAGTTATTTCTCTTAATGGTACCCTTTTAGTTCGCAAGCTCCTCCTCCATTTTTTCTTTTCACCTTGTTTGTCTCCACTAACTGGAGACTGGCACAATTCATTCCCAGCATCACGCTCAGGGACCATCATGCTTCTCTTTTCAGATGTGTCTATCAACTCTCTTTCAGTTATTTCTTCTATAACCATGCCCTCTGCTTGATGACCTTCATTCCTGATCATACTTTTTCCCAGATCCACAGTTACCTTGCTAATTTCTAAATTTTCCTTTTCTTCAATCCCACTTCCCTCTGTGTTTTTTCCCCCATTCGTTTCCCCTTTCTCCACTCTTTTTTCCAGCTCTTTACTTTCTCTCAGAATCTCTCTCCACTTTTCCTCAATTACTGCTTTCTTCTGATCGCTATCCTTTCCCTGCTTGTCGCCCCTTCTACTGCTCGTTTCAACCATAACCCCAGGCCCTTTTTCAGCAGTTGTCCCAGCGCTTGTTCCAAACACTTTGCTTACCGATGATATCACCATATCTCTCTGATTTGCTTCTGTGCCAGTCGTTTTCCAAGCTCTCAAAGGGGATACCATTATGTTCCCCACTCTCATCCATGCCCCATACTGACCTTCCCTACTAGACTGCCCTGCACTCCTTTCTCTAGTGCACAACTTGTCCCCATGACCTATTATCCCACAATTGTAACAAAAATCCGGGCATCGCTCGTATTTAAATTCCACCCAAGTATTCACTCCCTCCAACTTCACCAGAGTTCCTCTCGGAAGAGGTTGTAGAACATCAATCTCAGCCATTATCTTCATATGCCTTCCTTCTTCCCCCCCCCCCTGGTGGGACGATTACCTCCCTTGTAGATCTAAACAGTTTCCCTAACTTGAATCCCACTGTTCTACAGATCCAGTAAACTGGAAGATTCCAGATTTGTACCCATAAGTGCGCAAATCTAAAGTGGTTGAGATTTCATTCACACCCAACTTCCCATTCTTTGATAACTAGAATCTGATTATCCATTATCCACGGCCCTCCCATCAGAATTTTTCCACGGTCATCCTCCTTTTGGTCCTAACATTATCCATTGAAAAGGTTTGGTCCTAACTCAGTTACAACCATAATTCTCGAATACCCCCAAACATGACTGGTAAAGTTTTTTACCCCATTGAAATTTGCCACTTTTTCTCCTATCAACCTTCCAACTAAGCTTTTGCTACAATCCTGGACCCCATCTCTTATATCATTAGAGCAGAGGTCCATACCCTCCAGCTCCGACTTAGAGAGCTCAAACTTGCTAAAAGCTCGAGTTAATTCTTCCTCCATCCTCTAGAATCCCAGCTACATCGGTTCTACCTTTGCACTATTTCCCTTCTTAGAAGCTCCAATCGATTAAACCTGCAAGACAGAGTAGAAGAACACTAGGTAAGGAAAAGTTCAGAAAACCTAACAAACTGTGCTACCAAACCTTAGAAACCCTCTAGCTAGCACACACAATCTCAGCTATCCACAGAAACACCCTTTGTGGGTATCAGCCTTCCACAATTCTCAGAATCATGGCTTCTTTCACACTTGGGAACAGAGGATTTAGCTCGAAGATTGAATTACTGTTGCTATTTTTGGGTGTTTCAATTGTAGGGAAGTTGAAAGGTCACTATTGTTGGGTTTGAAAGTTCAAATGTTCTTTCTATTTTGGGTTGCCGCTAACATTCAAATTTTGGAATCTCCTATCCGCAGGAGAGGGGCTCTCAAAATAGAGAGAGAGAGAGGCTCTCAAACTAGAGAGAAGTTTGTGACTCAGATTTTTTTAAAATTGTGCATTTTTTAGTATTTTCTAATTTTAGTAATTTTTTCAAAATTTTTGGAAACTTTCATATGTTATAATGTGTGTATCACCCGATATTCAACCGATATGCCGCGACGAATGTGGAACAACCGAGACCGCGACGCGACCGCGACCCACGATGGCAAACCATGCTATAAATTGCTTGGTTTTGATCAGCTTCGAGACAAGTATCTCATTTTCGGAGGTTTTCTTCTTCTAGGTTTCTGGACTATTTCCTACTTCCACATATATGTGTATATATATATATATGCTTGAACACATTTTTTCTTAGACAATTAGAATTGTGTTTACTACTTACGTTACTAATCGTTTTGTTTTGTTCATTTAGATGCCCGTGGAAAATTGAGCCGATTTCATGAACTGAAGAAAGAATGGGGCTTTGTCCGATTTCTTTCATGCAGTGATTTCGAAGACACTACTCAAGGATACCTTTTCAATGCTAAATCTGTATTTGGAGTTGAGATTTTGGTTAATAAATATGCCAAAGGAGAGCGCGCAGTTTTGCCACAGAAACTTAGCGATACCACTTACACTTTGCGTGTAAGTAATTATTCTACTTTACGCAGTAAAATCTCTTCTATTGTTTTCATCATAGGAGATTGCAGATGGTATGGATTCTACTAAAAACATCAATTACAAATATCATGTTATGGATGAAAACTAGTTTCTGACAACATACAGCACGGCGTTTCTATTGGCAATAGTTAGTGATGAATCCCACATTGAAAGTGTATGAAGAATGGAAGAGGTTATGAATTCGTTTTAATATTTCTTTTCAAATAAACGGTTTCCTTTTATGGGTTGTACATAATGATACAACTCATACAACCGTTAATTGTACATTCATATTAAAAAAGTGCATATTTATGAAGAAATATGTTTCCAAAAGACATGACATTTCTTTTGGGATATCTGAATGTTATAAATAAGAGTGATCAGATATCCAAAAACTCACTTTTACTTTGGTTTTACTATTTTTCTACTTCATTCAAAACAATATTCTCTAAACCGTTTTTGTGAGAATTTCTGCATACTATTGTGTGGAAATTCTAGTTGGCTTTGTTATTCGTAGAGGGAATTGCCACAAACCCGGTAGTAGAATAGTGGGGGCAAATTTCTTTAAGGAAAGTGAATCTTCACGCCAAAACCATTTTCTGTAGTTGTAGTTATAGCTATTTCCTAATAGTATCATGTGATCTAGGAAGTTAAAACTTTATCTAGAGGGTTATGGTGACCGGGAAGGCAAAAGTGTTTCCCTCTATCTGGAATTCCATGACCGGGAAGCTGCAGCTAGAATATATGCCGAATACATGATATGCTTAAAATCCGAAAAGAATGGAAAGGACTGTAAAAGAACAGGTGAATATAGCTCATATACATAATGTTATCTAGAGATTTAGTTGCTTAGGACACATACATGCATGTTGTTTGATTATTCCAAGGACTATTTTACTTTTGTTTTGGGCAGCCAATCATATGTTATCTGCTTCAAGCACAAACTGGGCTTGGCCTTTGTTTATGTCTCTAAATGATATTGAAGATGCTTCCAAAGGCTTCCTTGTAGAAGACACTTTGATTATCCAAGTTGAAATCACCCGAATTGCTTTTGTTGAAAGTTTTTCCTAATATTTTGATGATTTGTAAGCCTCATTTTATAGTTTTTGGCTGCAAAGAAAAGGGAAGTAACATATTACTTCATTAGCTCTAGAAATCCATTCTTTTTTCTTGTTGCAAAAAATAGGAGTTTTTGCCATGTGCTTGAATTAGCCTAACATGACCAGACTTTATCTTGCATTCTAGATCCTGGATCTTTTGCACTGGAAACTTGTTTTAGGTAGTTCCGACATTTTGCCGAAAAATATTGTTTTTGATGATTTGTTATCTTAACCGTGCTAATCATAATAATCAAATTATACTAAAAAATAATCATAATTATTTTTTAAAAAAATAAAAAACAACATCAGTCGCACTCATCAAGCATCCCAAAGCTTTTTTATTGTTGGACTTTTGAATTAAAGTGTTTGAAGTTTATGATTTGCTTTCCCAACATCATTATTGGTAATTAGTGTATATAGAATGTCCTTTTAAAATTTATGGTTGTGCTGTCGTTTTCTTTTTAGTGGAATAATTTTCATAGGGTCACTCTATCAAGCAAGTTTTTGGCTAAGTTTGTTTGCTACAAGTTTTTTAACAACTTGAACTACAGTAACTTCAAAAAACTTCTCAAAATTTTTAAACTATACACTTCAAAATATTCAAAAATTTACACACTTCAAAAATTTTTTATACAACTTCTACAGTAAACTATAGTAAAGTTTTAGACAAATAACCAAAAAACTTGCTTGCCAAACGGGGCCTTAGTCTTTCGTGGTCTGAAGAGGCCTCAATATGGGATTTATACGTCGATACTATATAGGGCAAATTACACTTTACCTTAGTGTGGTTTAGTGCTTTTTGATATAATCCCCTATGATTTTAAAAGTTATATGTAACTTCCTCATAATTTGGATTAAAGTGTCAAAGTGATGAAATTTACATTTCATAATGGAGTCAACTAAAATATCAAAAATACTCCTATGTAAAGATGAAAACTATTTATTAACCACAAGATGGTTATGTATATATTTTGAAAACCATAAGGGGGTTATATGATAAAATATAAAATCATACGGGGTTAGAGTGTCATGCATATTATATTTATATATTTTAATTTAGTCACTTCAACAATTTTTATTTTTAAACAAGGATAATTTCGACATTTTCATAGGTTCTGTTACAAATGATCATTTCCGTCACTTTGACACTTTAATCCAAAGTATGAGGGAGCTATATATAACTTTTAAAACTATAAGGGGTTATATGAAAAATTGCTAAATCACAGGTGGTAAAGTGTATTTTATCCATACTATATATCTATGGTAGTTTAAGTTTGATAAGTATCTTAACTAATTGCTAAACCACCAATTAGCTTCTTAACTGAATGTACAGTTTTTTAAAAGCCTAGGAAACTAGTAAGCAAATGAGCATAACACCTATGATAATTCAGCCGGCTACACTGTGAAACCATAATGTCTTGACTAAGTGAGAATCTATTTTGATCATTTAAGAACGTCGTAGTTTAGATGCATATTTGGTGATTTAAGATTTTCAAAATTCTCCTAATATTTATATGCATGATATTCTCTATTACGGACCAGATTAAATGAGGTATTTTAGGTTTTACACCCAAAAAATTATAAATAATATATATATTCATATATATATATATATACGTACATACATATATACATACGTACAACTTAATTTTTAAGAGTAAAAAACAAAAATCCCCTGTGGTAAATTTAATATATAGAAAAGGCCCCGTAGTTTCAAAACGTACAACACAACACCTTATATTTTGAACTAAATTATAAAGGTGATGGAATCCGTTAAAATTAACGGGGACGAACGAAATGACAAAATGCCCTGATATAACTAAGCAAAAGGCAACTCAACAAAATTATTTGTTTCATTCTCTAGAAAGAGAGAATTGGGAGCTAAGGGGTAAAACAGGTATATTTATTAAAAATTAGGTATAAAAATTTTGTTTTTAGATTCCAATAAGTCATTTCTGTTAATTGTAATGGATTCCGTCACCTTTACAATTTAATTCAAAACATGAAATATCATTTTATACGTTTTGAAATCACGGAGACTTTTTTGTATATTAAGTTTATCACAGGAGACTTTTTTATGCAGAGACTTCGATCATGTATATGTTTCTGAGCGTTTGTCCACCATGCTTTGGTACTTTGGTTTAATCCTTTCTCCTACTAAAGCATCATCTCGCATAAGATATCAGTTGCATATTTAATTTGAAATGTTTTCCTGCCAGCATCGAACCACCTTCAGAAGTAAATAGTTGCTTTCACGTAAATGTAACCAACTAAAATGGTGCTAGTATATTCCTGATGTATATGATATCTTACTGGTAGTCCGTAGATTTCTTACACTTGACACGAAAACGAATTCATTGTCTACAAGTTTTTGGATTTAAAATTCCGGTACCTCCACCAGCTAATGACCTTGTGAAACATGTGATTAGGTGCAAACAACAAGAGTCAAGGGTGCAAATTTCTTGAGTTAGAGCAATCATAGTTGTCAATTCAGTCCTAACTTGAGTAAATTCAGTCCAACAAAAATAATAAATTTGAGGGATAATTTCATAAAATTCTTATCTTTTTCTTAGTGCCTCTGAACTTTAAAAAATTATCATTGACTTCCCTACGTGTAGCATTTTATAACAATGTCAATCCCTATCCTCGGGGAAGAGAATATAATTTTATTCAAAAAATTGACAATTTCTTATATTCTCTTAATTGTCACAGCAAAGTTTATTAGTCTTTTTAATTTATAAAACTGATAAAGAATCACCCAAAATGACCTTTTCCACATTGAAACGCACTTCAAATAAGCTTTGAAGCATTTATCTTTTTCTAACTTTCAGGCAATCAATTTGGAAAATAATTAAAAAATTCAAAAAAATTTAAATGATTTATAAAACTCAATAATTCCCCCAAAACATTTTATAATAAAAAGAGTAATTTATATTGTTGTTCGAAGACACCTCAAATTAATTTTCAAATACAAACTGTTTGAACCTAAAAACACTAGCTGCTTAGTGTTGTTGTCGATGTATATTTCATCCTTCCAGCCTTACACCTTCACAATTATGTCTTCGTTTTCAACTTTTGGTTGATATATTTACAGTTTTGCACCAAAAAGTAATATAACAAAAGGACAATTTTGGTATTAAATTATCTTCTTCCTTCTAAAATGATATTTTTAATGTTTTATTTTGAAATGAATTGACAATACAATAAATTAAAAGTAAGGGAGGTTAATGATACTTTTCAAACTTTAGAGATACTAAGCGGGACTATTAGAAACTTGAGCGAGGTTTATAAAATTATGCCTAAATCTTACCCTAACAAAATTTGTACACAATAGTATAAGTTGCACTTTGTCAATCCATATGGCCATAGGCCAATTCCAAATAGGATTGAGCAACAAGAGATATCATGGGTACACAACGAGCCACTTCTCAACTCAAGATCCTCATGTTTCCATGGTTGGCATATGGCCATATATCTCCCCACCTAGAACTAGCCAAGAAACTGACGGGTAGAGGATTTTCTGTATACATTTGCTCAACCCCGATCAATCTTGGATTCATCAAGAAAAAGATTACCCCAAATTACTCTGCCTCAATTCAACTTGTGGAACTTCATCTTCCAGACACCCCTGAACTTCCTTCTCACTATCACACCACCAATGGTCTTCCACCCCATCTCAATTCCACCCTGCAAAGAGCCCTGAACAGGGCTAAACCTGATCTATCCAATGTCTTAGAAACTATCAAGCCTGATTTAGTAATCTACGATGTTTTCCAGTCATGGACTGCCGCATTGACAGCAACCCATAACATTCCAGCAGTAATATTTACAATTGCAAGTGTGACAAATATTGCATACTTCTGCCACTCGTTTGTGAAGCCAGGTATTGAATTCCCTTTTCCAGCCATCTATCTTTCAGATTTTGAGCAAGCCAAGGCTCAAATCGCTGCTGAAGATGCAAGAGCTAATGTCAATGAAACTGATCCTGCATCTGAAAGGCCAAACAGGTTTTGTGACAGCATCATGCTCGTAAGGAGCTCGAGAGAAATTGATGGAAAATATATGGATTATCTCTCTGATATTAGGAATCTGAAGATTATGCCTGTAGGTACATTGTTTCCAGAACCTGCAGATGATGATCAGGATGATAAGAAAACAGAGCTAATCCAATGGCTTGGGACAAAAAGCAAGCATTCAACTGTTTTCATCGCATTCGGGAGTGAGTATTTCTTGACTAAAGAAGAGATGGAAGAGATGGCATTTGCATTGGAGCTTAGCGGTGTCAATTTCATATGGGCTGTAAGGTTTCCTCAGGGCCAGAGAATTAAGCCTGAGAAGGCTCTTCCTGAGGAGTTCTTGGAGAGAACGGGAGATAGGGGAAGAATTGTGGAAGGATGGGCACCACAGGCAAAAATATTGGGGCATCCAAGCATTGGAGGTTTTATTACCCATTCTGGTTGGAGTTCAATTCTGGAAAGCATGGTGCTTGGTGTTCCAATTATAAATATGCCAATGCATTTTGACCAGCCATTCAATGCTAGGATGGTGGTGGAAATTGGTGCAGGAGTGGAGGTTGTGAGAGATAAAAATGGGAAATTTGATAGAAAAGTGATAGCAGAAGTAATAAAAAATGTGGTGGTGGAGAAAATGGGGGGAAATCTGAGAGGGAAAATAAGGGGAGTGAGTGAAAAAATAAAATTGAAGGAAAATCAAGAGTTTGATGAGGCTGTGGATATGCTCACTGAGCTTGTGATGAAAAATAATCATCCTTCGAACTAATTCAACAGCCTTTGTGAAATTATGCAAACTGCTTAATAAAAATGTTAGAGTTTGTTCATTTTTCTTGGGGATGTGGAAAAAGCATTCCTAGCTTTGTGAATTGTTACTTTTTTTTTGGCGAATTATTACTACATTTGTATTTTGTGTATTTTTATCTTCTTTTTTTTTTTTTTTGAATAATGCACGTAATTCAGGTTACAATTCTTGTACTAATTTGCAGCAACCTCGCCAACTTCGCTTACTTATTTTAGTGATTTCAAGATTATAGTTGTATGACAGAGCATTCAGAGTGGAGCACATCAACTCTCTCGGCAACTCCAAGCAAAAGAAAAAAGACAGAGTTTTAGCAATTTTTATGAGCAATTACGATTGGGTGAATGATACATGAACAAATTTTGGATTTCAAATTTAAAATTTGTACATGTGTCATAATAATTAGCGATAATAATGTATACACTATCAATATATATAAAAATTAATTCAATTTTTATTATTGTCTTGTCTTAGAAATGTTTGTGAGCAACATAATTTGTTCATGGCCAGCAAGAGCAGACTAATATTATATGGTATTTGGCCTTTAATTGATAGTTGCCATATAAGTTTTTGGTACAGGGGAGTAATAGATTTCGCCCAAGTAACGGGGACACTATTACTTGGAGAAGAAGAGAGCTCATAATTCTATCATTCTTTCTCTGGCGAAAAGATTTTTTTTTTCCTTGCAAGATATATGTCATATACTGTGTCACAAAGATGGAACAAGAAAAAATAACTTGGGTATAGTTACAAATGATACATATGAAAAAAAAAAAAAGAAGAAGGTATGACGTATAGATTACACGGAGGAAGTAGTAATTCGGAGAAATCAATATAAAATGTGCAACTCCAATTTTCCCTATTTCTTTTTTTTTTTTTTTAGCAGTTTAGCAACAGAAAATTTTCTGCTACACATTCATCCAGTTGCTGAACACATGTACTCGTTCAGTACACACTAAAAAGTTCATTTGAAGAATCGAAGGGAGAAGGTTGGAATTATTTTCCAATTTAGGCTACTATTGATTAATATTTGTCTTATGAAAAAATGAGTCAAATAAACGAACTGCAGCGTGCTGATTAAAAATTTCGGAGATGAGCCACGATGTATTGATTAAGAATTTCACCCTTCTTCCGATCGCTCAGACATAAATGAATGGTTATATCAATAATCACATTCAATTATCTGATATTAGATCCTGAAAATCCTGCAAGTGATAATAGAGTGTAAGTATTGGATTTTGAATTCTTATAGTTTGAAGTGAGTAATTTGCAGTCGTTGAAATTTTAAAGGATTAAAATTAGTTTTAGTTTACTGGCATGCCATTTATTGGATCTACTATGTCTATTGTCTTCTGCATTGATTCTTTGCTGCATGAAGCAATTGATTTCCGATGTTGTCAAAGAAAAGGGACTGATGCGATTCACTTGTTTGTGTGGATCACATGATCATCCAACACAATTTTTCTTTTTCTTCCATTTTAATGGTCAGTAGCAGTTTTCTGTTGGCACAATTAAGAAATAAGTTTCATTGCTTGAATACATTGTTCATTTCTTTCTTTCTTTTTTTTTTTTGGGGTAATAGTTTAATACATAGTCTATTACTCTAAGGGAAAATCGCCAATTTAGTCCCTAAACTTTTTTTTTCTGTCGATTTAGTTCCTATACATTATTTATAGCCAATTTAATCCCTAAACTTATATTTCGGTTCCAATCAAGGAGTTTTGCGGCGGCGCCACCGCATAATTTCTGTCAGCTTCCCAATCGAGCAACAAGAAGGGGTATTTTAGGAACTTCCATTCTAAAGCCTTAACCAAAATTAAAAAAAGGTGCAATCTTGCCGTTTCTCATAACTCAAGATTCAATTCTTGACTTCACTTGGATGTTGTGAATTGGAGTTTCGAATCTAGTCAGCTCAATTCAATCCAATTGAGTTTCCATCAGATTCTGAATTGAGTTCAAACCAAATTTAATTGAGTTCCAATTGAGTTTCCATCAAAATCCAATGAGTCTGAATTTGGTCCTTGCTTTTCAAATGCAGCATAATCTCCCAAAAGAATTGGCGAAGGAAATTATGCCGCAGAACCAAATGCAAATCTCCCAAAAGACCCAAAACCCAATTCAATGGAGAAATACCCACCCAAAATCCAAATCTCCTGCAAAACCCAATGCGGGTGAATTATGCAGTGGATTTTCAAAGCAAGGACCAATGCAGCAGAACCAAATGCAAAACCCTCAAGCCGATGATGGCCTCAGCTCATCCTTTGGAGTCACCTCTCGTCCTCGTGAGGAGTCCATCGCCGCCGCCAATCCTTCCTTCACCGACGGAGTTGCCACCCAGGAATTCTTGACTCCTGCCATGATTCCGCTTTCATGTCCCAATCCATCAAATCAAGGGCTAAGGATATTCAACCATTCGATTATTTTGATCCCAGGTCCGATCCAAACCAACTTCTTCTCCGGCGGAACAGCTATGGCTCTGCCAATGGAGTCACTACCACGACGCCGACCGTGACCATCCGGAATCAGAATCATTGGAGAAATAGCTATGGTTGTAGCAATGACGATGTCAATTTGAAATTGGATAGTGGGGGTTTACAGAGGATATTATCCTAGAAACAAAAATTGTCGAAAATTGCCCGTCATGTTGCAGTTTCACGGTGGAGTGGGAGCAATGCTTTAGTGGCAAATGATTTGTTTTGCAGGCAGATTGCTTCAGTGGAGATTGCACCTTTTTTTAATTTTGTAGGCGGAATGCTTCAGTGGAGTTTGCACCTTTTTTTAATTTTGGTTAAGGCTTTAGAATGGAAGTTCCTAAAATACCCCTTCTTGTTGCTGGATTGGGAAGCTGACGGAAATTATGCGGTGGCGCCACCGCGAAACTCCTTGATTGGAACCGAAATATAAGTTTAGGGATTAAATTGGCTATAAATAATGTATAGGGACTAAATCGACAGAAAAAAAAAGTTTAGGGACTAAATTGGCGATTTTCCCTTACTCTAATACATTGTTTATTTCTTTGTTTGATGGGCAAAATGCAAAAGTAGTCCCTAAATTATTCATCAAAAGCCACGATAGCCCCTAGACTTTAATTGGAGCCAATCTAGTCCCTCAACTACATGTATCTAGAATCTAGTCCTTTTTGAGTTGAGCCACAAATAATACAAAATTCTCCTAATAGACAGCGGGGCAAAAAATGAAGCATACATTCCAGCCCTCATTAAAATTATTAAAAAAAATTTTGGCAGGATAGTACAGTATCGACTGGGGAGGAATTGAAGACAAAGACGCCTTTTGGAACCTTACTCCCCAAGTTCCTTATCCAAATTTCATCCAAAAAGACACCAATTAATCTAAGGCTGGATCTTCATCTATTATCTGGAGAGGAGATTGGATGACAGAATGCATATATATATAGGAGGTAGCATTGGTGAGCTTTTGAACAGCAAGTTTCCTCGCTTTCATACCTCTAAAAAAGCCGTCTGAGTTCTGATAATGGATATTTGTTAGGTTCGGTGCAACCTCTAAATAGCCTTCAATGGGTATTTGCTAGGTTTGGTGCAATGTTTATGATTATTGGTCCGAGTGTAAACAATTATATGATGTTTAGTGCATATTCATTAATGGGTTTTGGTTGATGTGGGTCAAAGTTGAATTAAATATGAATTATTATTTGCGGTCCAAGGCATGTGGCTATTCGTTTAATTGTTTAGCCTTGTTGCTTTCATGGTCCTTTTTTTTTTTTTTTTTTTTTGTATGGTCCTTTTTTTTTAAGACAAAGTGGTCCTCGGTTCTAATAAAGTATATGTCTAACGTTCGTAACAGGTGAAAGTGATGTTTTACTTAAAGTCCATGATGGTGGGGTAATTGTGGGGGAAAATATCAAAAAATATGTCGGTGGATGTGTTGAGAGTTTGGGTGCATGTAGTGCTGAAATAATGATCTTGGGTATCCAGAAATTACAAATTTGCAGTATACAGTTCCTGAGAAAGATGTAAATATGATTCTTAGAGCTCTCGAGAATGAAAGGGATGTTAATAACAGTATATGGTTGTTCAGAAGGCAAAGGAAAAAGGACCAAGGAAACTATAAGTGTTTAATGCTAAATAATGTTTTACTTCATTTCTTATTTACTGGTGGCCATTTATATGCATCTTTTGCAGGCTCATGAACCTAAAAATGCCACCAGAGAGTGACCGTAAGGACTCTAATGCAGCTAGCTTCTCCAGATGTTGCTGAAGAAGTTGAAGTCTAAAGGGAATTTAGTTTTGGTTAGAAACTTCTATTGTAATTATTAACCTCTAACATATGTTTATGGCCTTATAACTCGCCATAGTTATGTATATTTTTCGCGGGTTTTAACTAATATTTTGGTGGCATATTGATAGAGTGCATTTTGTAAGTAATTTTGTGAATATTTTCAAGTTTATTTCTGAAATAACCTTCTTTGGAAAAAATTTTCCTAGTATGATGCTCTTTTATAAATTAGGGTTAAAAACAAAAAAGCCTCCTGTGGTATACTTAATACACAGAAAAACCCCTCGTGATTTCAAAACATATAAAATGACATCTCATATTTTGAACTAAATTGTAAACTAATAGAATTCGTTAAATTTAACGAAAATGACGGTTTCGGCTGTTAAACTTACCAGATTAAGTTTACCATTAAATTTACTGGTTCCGTTAAATTTTCCGTTAACTTTACCAGATTCCGTTAAATTTAACGAATTCTGTTAGTTTACAATTTAATTCAAAACACGAGGCGTTACTTTGTATATTTTGAAATCACGAGGGGTTTTTCTGTGTATTAGGCATATCACAGGGGATTTTTTTATTTTTAACCCTATAAATTATTACCAATTTAATTTTTTTTTTATGCCATGTAAGCTCCCATTTTAAATGGAGGAAGACCTCACTTAAATGAATCCCCTCATTGAAGTAATCGTACTCAGTTTATACGCAAAGTTCAAACACCAACAAACCAAATCCAAAGCAAAAATAGGTTACAAACATAAGATTCCACATTTGATTAATGATAAGGCTTTATAGTTAAGAGGTATTTTATATTTTAAACTCTTCAATCATCCAAGTTCCTTTATATCAAAATCAATAGGATTCGATATTGGGTTTTTAGGAATAATATTATCATCTTACTCCCAAGAATTAGAGATCCTGAATTTTGATCTCCTTGTCCCCTCTTCGTCTCTTAAATCCTATCATTTCCCCCACTAATTTTTTTAAAAAAAGTGTTACCAATAAAAATGAAAAAAATACTATAATCATTTTACAATATTTTAGCATTAATCAAATATAGAGTCTTTTCCTATGTTTATTGTCTTGGTTTTTTTTTATTTTTCATCCTTAAATTTTTCCTTTTGCGTTTGCATTTCGAGTGCAAACGTGGAAACCAATAATCACGAGGTAGAAAAAAGTGAATAGTATTACAACAAAGGACAATTACGAAAACATCTTCCAAGATTTCTGATAATTTCATCTTGCACACGTCCACATTCAAATATTGTACTTACCACACTTTTTTAAGATATAATAATCTTCCCAAACTTTACAAAAATTCTAGTGACAATTTTTTGAAAAAGGGCAAAAAGTAATAAAATGCCTGTCAAACTTGAAAAATGTATCACCAAGAATCTGCCCATCATTAACTACTATATCACTCCCATGCTACTTCTTTCCTACAGCTTCAATCCACCTTGTACCTCTATTCAAGTTTTCTTATCCTTTCCATAGTCCAAATCTCCATGTCTCAAAAATTCCAGTGTTAATCATTATTTTTAATTGACTCATCTCTCATTCTTTCCATTTGTCCTCATTTTTTCTCTGACCAAAGTTTAATAAATAGTTGCAAACAAAAATATACAATTGTAAATTTGGCCAAAGGAATATGGAGAAAATGATTTAGGCCTGAGGTAAGACTATTTAAGGCTAGGAGAAAAATACGAATGTATTCATTGGATAATTTGATTTAAATACTATAAAAACTCCTTAAGGAAAATTTGAGTTATTTGTATGATTTTTTCCCTTACATCAGCCAAATAAAACCCACAACTACTATTCAGGAAAGGTATGCATAATTTGTTAGAGGTGAAGGGAGCCAAATGTAATCGCCATAAATCTTAGAAGAGGTTTGTGAAATTATCCCTTAAAACAAGGAGGAGGTTTGTCGAGATCTCACAACATTTGAGATAGAAGTTTACGTGGCATAAAGATATTAAAAAGGTAATAATTTATGAAAGAGCATCACACTGGGAATATTTTTTCTAAAGAAGGTTACTTTGGAAATAAACTCATATTTTCTCCTTGAATTGTAACCAAATATTGTATTAATTAGTAGATTCTACTCATATTTGGTTAATGATGCTAATTGTAGGAATATGGAGTAAAAAGTGATAAAATGAGTGATTTTCCAGAAGATCTGCGCACAGTTTGGCGAGGGTGCGTCCAAGTCCTGCTGTCAAGTCTGGAAAACTTGAGATTTTCCTGGGCATGGAGGTTTTCTAGTTTGAGTCAAATTCTGAGCGGACTTTGGCTGAAGATTGGGAAGATTTCTTTCTTTATTAGTTAGGGTATTAAATTAGGAAACAACTTATATTATCTTTTGTAGTTTTCTTTTCCAATTAGGAAAGATACTTTATTTTTAATAAGCTACAATTTAGGAGATTAACTAGGAACCCGGGACGGCTGTCTATATTTTGGTTAGTACTTCCAAGCGAGAGATTGTATTGCATCATATCTTTCTTTGCTTGGAAGAATAGGAGCTCGTATCTTTTGCTTGGAAACAGGAGTACGACTTTTGTTACTTCTTCTTGGCCGCGTGCCCATTGAAATTTATCATAGTTTTTGCGTTGGAATTTTTCTTCGTGATGAACAACTAAATTTTCTTTTCTAGTCAAAAGTCAATTTGAAGATGCGGTTCCAAACATCCATGAGATCAAATTAATTTTTAATTGTTTCTTTTAATTTATTGGTATTCATACGTTTTCTAATTTAGTTTCTTATGATTATTTTGTTATTTGAATGTCAAAAGCCCAATATTTGAATTAACCTAATAATCTACTACCATATTAACCAATTAAATCCTTAATTGCTTAATTGATTAATACTAGTGATAACTAGCGCGATTGGTTTCATGTTAGGGAAACGTATAATCTAAGTTAAAGAAATTGTCGTAGCGTGTTTGTTGGTTAGGGTTGGACTTTTTTAGTTTTTAATGCAATCGGGAAATTAAATCCTATAATCGTACCTAAGGTTATTTCTAAGTTGGAATAATAGTTAATGGTCATACTTTGATTATCGATAAAGTAAGGAAAAGTTTGCTGTCAAAACTTGTTGATGGGTATAACCAATCTATTAATGAATAATTGAACTATTTTTGCATCGACGATGAGTTATCGATGATCAGTTGTATGAACTGTATTTGAAAAGTTGCACCTTTGATTAGAATCGTGTCTATTATTGATTTAATTCCTATTTATTTCCGTGAATTATTTATTTATTAATTAGTTATTTAGTTATTTTCTAATTTTTCAAAAATCCTCCTATAATTCTCACTCTAAGAAGAAACAAATTCCCTCAATCCCTATAAAGATGATCTTGCTTATCGCTACAAATTTTTATTTTTCTTGAGTAGGTTTTATTATTGTATAGGCTCAACACCTATCACATATAAACTTGTATTCTGATAACCAGAATCATATGGGGAAAGGAATGGATTAGGTGATATGGAGGAGAGAGTATAAGTGAGAGGTTCCAGATTCGAGACCTCCTAATTACACTAAAAATAGAATATTATGCATTGCAAAATTATATACTACTTTAGTGATGAATAAATTATATACTAAATTTGGAGGTCGATGAAGTATTCTTTATAATTGTTGTTGAATGCTTTAATTTGGTGTGTGTTTGGCTGTTGTTTGGGAATGCTTGTATGGCTGGCCAAATTTCTCAAAAAAAAAAATGTTGTCCCATCAAAACTTTTTTTAATGATTCTAACAAGGGGTGGAATGTAACCTTCCTTTTTTTACCTCTCTATCCACGAGAAAATTTTGTATCGTTGGTGACTCAACCCAAAAGAGATATATTGGCTAGAATATTATAGTTAAGGGACTAAATTAGTCCCAATTAAACTCTAGGGACTATTGTAGTTTTTGATAAATAGTTTACGGACCATTCTGGTCTTTTGCTCTTCTTTCAAATCCGGAATTGTGTTCTCGTTAGTCGTGGCTCACATGATCCAACACAAATTGGTTGTCTTTTTACGTATGCTTAGTAGTAGTAGTAATCTGCTGGCACAATTAAGAATTAATTTGCATTATTTTAACACATTATTTACATATTACTTTCTTTGATTGATCAAAATCCAAGCCAAGAATTATGAACCGACACACAAGTATTTCCTTCGGGTGTTTCTGTGCTTTTTCTTTTTCAGTCATGACCTTAATTTATCATCTTTTGATTGCTAGGGCTCTAGCAAGTTATATAGGTGATACATGACTTAATTGTATTATTTATTTTCTCAATTGTGGTGCCATGCCTGTGGATGCTTGGTCTTAAGGCCATGAATGAGGAAGAACATATTAAGTGATTTGGTTTATTGTGCCATCTCAGAAGCATGTTTAATTCTTGGTCTTTTGTCGAATGTAATATAGGAGCATATGATTTTGCTAAAGTACTCCAAACCCATGGTTGTAACTTCGTGGTGCGTGGCTCAATGTTGACTTCTACAATTGTTGAGGTTTACTACAAGTTTTAATTTGAAGTCGTTTAGAACTGGTTCGGATGAAATTTTCAAGTTATTAAGCAAACGAAAGAAAACTAAGTCATAATTTGCTTTGCAGTTTAATCAAATTTTTTCTGCATTTTAAATAATTGACATGTTGACAATGAAGTAGTGCAGCCTAACTAGTAAGACGCTTCACCAGTAACTAACATGTCACAGATTTGAGTCATCAGGGGTCATGAGTGAGATGCCACAATTGATCCTCTTGAATACAAAAAAAAAAATTAAAAAATAAAAAGATAATTGGCATGTCTTGATGTGGGAGAATTACAATTTTAGTTCCTAATGTTTGGCCTGTGTGCCAAATTGATTCTTAATGTTTCGGCCAAACAAATCTAGTCTCCAAAATTTGTAATTTTAGGCAAATTTAACACACTTTGAAAAAATGGAACAATGAATAATGGTCAATATCAAATTATCATTAGTCAACAACTTCGATGTTGTACTTTTGGTCCATAATATTTTGATTTTAAATCATTATATTTTTTTATTTTCAAATAGTGTTATTAAGGGTTTTAGCATAAATTGAGATGCAAATTACAATGAAATAGCATTAAATGGGTAATAATAATTCTAATTAAACTTCTTTTTCTTCTTTTTATTTTTATTTCGTTATTCATGCTAATAATATATCATTTTTTTCTTTTGCATAATTAGTCTCAAATAATTAATTGATGATGAGTTTTATTATTTTATTCTAATAATAATTTAAAAAATTAATTAAATATGCCTTTAAAATATGAGGAATATATTTTTTTTTTGTAAACTAATTTGATCTTTTTTGGCATTTTAATAGGTTATTAGTTGAATTTGAAATGAAATTGGTATTTCATACATATTATATGAATCTCTAAATGATATAAATGCACTAAGACTACAATATTAGAACGTTAGTTTTCAATTGGTAGGAAAGATAACAAAAATAAAAGAATTTTTTAAAGAATTCCTAAAATTACTTCACATTGATACTTACCTTCACTAGTTTTATAAGTACAATTGCTAACTACCAGAATTTGAAGCCCACATACACAAGATCTACAACAGTTTTTGTAGTAGTAATTATAATAAACTTGGATTATAAAATTAGCGTTCTCCTTTTCTTTTACTACTTTATGTTTTATTTATTATTGGTATATTATCTTCCATTTATAACTTATTTAATAAAGATATGCTTTTTAAGTTATGATTATGTCGTGCCAATATAAAGTGTTTTAATTAATAGTACGAAACAGTGATATACATATATCATATCAAATTTGAGAAAAGAAACATATGCTATATTATTAGCGTGAGTAAATGAAATAAATATTAAAAAAGAGAAAAAGAAGTTTAATTAGAATTCTTATTGCTCATTTAATACTATTTCATTCTAATTTTCATCTCAATTCATGTTAAAAATTAAAAAAATATAATGATTCAAAATCAAAACATTGAGGACCAAAAGTGTAAAGTCAAAGTTGTTGATTAACGGTAATTTGATATTTACCATTAGTCATTGTTCTATTTTCATTAATTGTCCTAAATCTTCATAAAATCATAAATTTTGGGGCACTAGATTTGTTTTGGCCAGAATATTGGAAACCAATTTGGCACACAAACCAAACATTAGAGACCAAAACTGCAATTCTTCCCTATGTATATGCACATGGTAATAAGACATAAAGTTTGTGGAAGTCAACTTAAGAATACTTATGAAGAATTCAAGTGCTCAACTAGATCGGATATTTAATGATATTTTAGTTTGACAAGAAAAATGCCTAGATTCCATGTCATCCATGTCCAGGATAAAATAAATAAATAAATAAAATGCCTTTAATGTCATCCAGGAAGGGTTCTTATAGGTTTTTCTATTAGGTCCAAAGTTCGAATATTGTGCTTTAGGGTTGAGGATGGGAATGATATAGAGGGGGATAAAAGGGTGGAAGAAACAAAAACTTAAGTCCATTTACGTTACTTTAAAGTGCCTAGATTCCTCGAGTCTTAAATCATTAATAAATACTGTCATATCTTTATTTTTTTTTAATAAAGTGAGAATAGTTCATAAATGTTTAGTATTGCATTTAATTTTCAAATAATTGGAAGAGGCCAGAGTTAGTAAACTTTTATTTCTTCCCTCTATATATGGCAAGATTCAGTCGTACATCTTAGCTGATTGACAAATAGAGCGTTTAATCTCATCATTTGTATGTTGTTATCGTACTGTATATCAGGCTAACATATCTATTTTATTGTGTAAAAATTTATTTTCATCTTTTTTTATGGTGATGAGAATAATATGAAACTTGGCTTTCAAAATCAAAAGAATAATACGAAACTTGGTATTCATTAATTTGGATAGAGAAAATTCCTAATACCTTCATAGTTTTTTTTGGATAAATAAGAAAGATTTACTAATGAGACTATTAAAAATTGCCCAACACAATTTTTTTAACAAAATCAGGAGGAGAGATCGATAAACTAACAAGAATTGGCAGATTTTACATAAGAAGCCTAACATGATGTTGTGTCAGTTGGAGACACACCCTTTGTGGGTACAAGTACAATAACAGAAACGAAATCCTCTATGCCTCAAAAGTCACAGATTAAAGATGTGCCACAATTTAAAGATGTGTTCGAAGAGCTTAAATGGAAGAAAATACATGGTAAGATCCCCTTTATGTATCAAAAGCCCTTTCGTCATTTAAGACCAATATGCAAGGATGACAAAAATGAAAAAAAAGAAGATGATTCACAACGCGATAAAGACAGAGATCAAGACCAGAACCTAGTTCAAGAGCATTTTATCCAAGTTATTTCAAAGAAAGCGAGAAAGCATCTCTCAAAAATAGGTAAAACGATGCAAACACGTCAAGATGTTAAACCAAATTCCCATGCTCACTCAAAATCCCACAATTGTGGGGCACCCTCATGTGGATGATTTCTTTTAATTCATCTGTTATGTGTTTAGAATAGCAGTTTTTTTCCATATATGTGTATTACCTTAGCTGTCTCTTTTATTTTAACAGAGGTCAGGTTTGGCCCCCCTCCAATTCGTTGTACTCTTTCTCGATATAAATAAATTAAAGGATGGCATCCCGACCCCAATTTGGGGCTTTGCCCAAAAAAACAAAAAAAATAGTTCATTTGGTGAAATTGAAATATTAGAGAGGCAATTGCAAGATTACAACGGCATAGTTCACGAAGAGAAAAGTAAGAACAATCATAGTTTCCTTCTCTCTTTCAGGTGAACATGGCCCGTGAACTGGAATTCAAGAACTGCTTTAACCCAGCACTCATTTAAAAAGCCGGGCAATAGCCAAGCAGTCCTATACTGCTTGAAACATTTGCAGTCCAGTTTTGAGTTCAAGAGGCCCATCTACATATACTGCAGAGGGAGGAAGCCCCTAGGGACACGTGTCAGGGCCATGGTGCCCTGTTCAGACTCCATTCCCGAATTGAACTGAGGTAGCAACTATCTTGATTTGGGATAACAATTTTCGGGATAAGATCAAAACTTGAGTTCAAGGAGAACTTTACCTCTAGTGAGCTAGTAAGACCTACACTCTCGAATGGGATAACTATTAGGAGTAAGAGGATAGTTCTAAACACCTTCATATCTTATTATAAAAAGTTTTGTAAATAGTGATTGGTTGATTCAAGAAAAGGTATACCATAAATTATACTTATTGTACTCTATATTCTCACTAACTGACTTGAGCGTCGGAGTCGCAACGGAAAAATAGTCACATTGTTTGACTCACTGTAAGTTAAATCAGTTATGCTTGTCCGGCATTCTGCTAGGATCGTGCTCCTTGGCAGACTCTTTATACACATTACTTTGAACTTTCGATGGTTTTGACCTACTAGAAAAACGAGAAAAAAAAAAAAACAACAACAACAACACAACAAAAAAGAAACTAAAAACGTCCTAGCAATCTAGCAAGTTAACAAAGCAAATAATCATTGGAGTTGGCACAATAGTCAGAGACCGGTTTTTAAAATCTTCTTTTCACTATCAAGTTTAAGTTTCGAATTCCGTATTTGACAGTTGAGGTAATAGTTGGAGGAGAGAAGAAGTAAAAAGGTTAAAAAAAAAGAATGGAAAATGTTAACGGAGCAAATTATAAAGATGAAACTCGTAAAAAAGTGTGAAATTTTGTAAATTTCAACTGAGATCTTTAATACAGTTAGTACTCGGGCTGTCCCATCTTCTCAATCTGGTCCCGGGACGGAGACACATCACACATGTTATGTAGGGGTGGCAATTCGGGTCCAAATCAGGTTGGCGGGTCGGGTTCGGGTCAACCCGCCAGAAAATCTGTTGACCCGAACCCGACCCGCCAACCCGTGACGGGTCAGGTATGCTGACCCGAACCCGAAAATTTCAGGTTGACGGGTTGGCGGGTCGACCCGAAATGACCCGAAACTTAATTTTAATTTATTAATTTATCACTGTAATTTCTAATAAAATCAATTTCTCACAAAACTAATTACATAATCAAGTAATAAAAATTTAAATAAGTAATTCCAAACCAAATCTAAAATAAATTAAACACCGTAAAAGTGTTTTATCCCAAACAAAATATAAAATAAATTAAAACAGTATAAAAGTAAAAAATAATATAATATATTATTTGTCCAAATATAATAATTTCAACTTCACACAAATTAAATAAATTCATTTATGATTAAGTAATTAATGCCTTTGAAAAAAAGAATAACTTAGGTTAGTTAGATAAAATTATTTTTATATTTATTAAATTATTTTTAATTCGTAAACGGGTCATATCGGGTCATATCAGGTCACCACGGGTTGACCCGAAATCGACATGTTTTCTTTTCGGGTTCCTCGGGTCCAACCCGATTCTGACCCGAATTCCCAAAACCTCAACCCAAACCCATTAATTTCGTGTTAGGTTCGTGTCGTGTTTTCAAGTCGTGTCGAAAATTGCCACCCCTAATGTTATGGCATCTAGTAATTGATCTGATATTTAAAATGTGACAACTTTTTCATCTAATCAATGAAAGATAATCTTTGTCATTCTTTGCTTAATGTTGCCGATAGAAAATGTACGAGTTCTCGTTATGAAGATTTTTGTTAAAAAATAAAGACACATGTTTACATCTTGGGAAAAATTCTGCAAAAAACAACATTTTCCTTTATTTAGAATATCACAAAGAGCTTGCACTAAGTACTTTAAATGGAACACGCTTATAAATTTTATTGTTTCATATATAGTAAATCTACTAAGAAAAGAAATGCAGTGCTTAAGTGATAATCCATCGTGGCATTGGGGCAAACAAGACTTTAACCAGTTCAATCAAATTGACACTCCCAAAACATGCAAATGTCATTGAGTTTGTTTGGATAGAGAGAATTTGGTTTGCTTAATTTATTCTCACAAATCCCAATCACCTTTTTATCTTCCCAATCACCTTTTTATCTCACATACATCACATCATAAAAAGTGCTACAGTAAATATCTCAAATAAATCATCCAAATAAACTCTTATCCAAACAAACTCATTATTATTTGCTGTGTATGAAAGCGATTCCACCCAAACGTGTTTCAATTTACAAACATGGCATGTAGGATTAAGAGCATATTGACTAATTAACCCTAAAACAGGACAAATTTTGATCGCAAAAGAAACACCTAATTTCGTTGTGGCTAAACCAAAACGCATCAAGTAACAATAACTTTATTAACTTCAATCAGGCCGACAAATTATAAAAATGTCATTATACAGCCAATTTTCTGATGCAACTTTACAAAGATTATGTAAACAACCTCTTGCCATCTATAAACAGGAGTCGTGGGCAAGAATCAATAACAAATTATTGCAATTCAAATGCAAACTAGATTGAAGGCTATCAAAACATGGCAGCTAAAAGATATCCAAGTTGTAACTTCAATTGTACATCGAACTTTAAACTTTGTTACAAGTGTAACCCCAATATTAGCAGTGATTTTACACGCATTACATTTATCAGGGGATGACAGGACAAACACTAGCTATCAACACATACCAGATACTCGACAAAGTGTGCTCACTGATTCATCCAGCAGGAATGGAATTTCCAACAAATTAGAATGGCAAACCTAGGTAAACACTTGAAAAAGAAACTAACAGCTGCTATAGACTACCACATCTGATGAACTCATTAGCAATTGAAAGAACCCCTGAAAAATCAACAAAAACCTGTTATTTCGGTTCCAGCTGAACAAGCAAAGAAACAGTTAATTGACACAAAAAGAAAAGGAAAAGGAAACAAGAGAGAGCAAGACATTCAAGAAAAAGACAATGGCAGTTAACAATAATGCATGACATGAATAAAGATTTAAAAGAAAAACTGAAAAATGACGAGCATCGTAATATGCTGTATGTATTCACTCTCTTCATGTCCCCACTCTTCTACAGTATTTGCATTAACGTCAATAGGAGAGTAAAACAGGCATCTAAGCTCCTTCGCTACCCAAAATGAAGGAAAACCCTAACGGTGCGTGCTCCCTACATTCTATGACAAATGGTGCGCCCAGAATTCTTGAAGAACTCACAGTAAATAGTCATTCTACTTGTGACAAAAAACAGGAAACCAACAGAAAGAAGCCACCCTGAGTTGCTATATCATTTAGAATAGACAAGAACCCACTCCAGTCATGCAACAGTCTTGCGATGCAATTAGTGATAGTTAACAATATTTGATTAGAAAAAGGAACTGCTTCAAGTTAGCTACTAATCATAATTTAAGACAAATATTCGGCTATGTTCTTGCAGTGCCATACCGAGCTTTACCTAAATAGACTAAATGGCTTCATGCCAAAACTAAAAACAAGAATGCAAAGCGACGATGAGGAATGGCAGGTCTCATCATATTCTCTGCTCTTTGTACATTTTCATCTATTTATGGAAAACAACTTGCTCTAGATTGTAGTTTATTGAAAAGATACAACAAAAGGTTGTTAAAAGGACAAAACCCTAAAAACTTGGATGACAAATAGCATAACTACATCCTGACTCTGTTGTCATATAATTGAGTCTACTTGGGGTTTTGGCCACCCCCACGCCCCCCCGGGGGGGGGGGGGTTTGTTGGGGTGTTAGGGAAGAAAACGAAACGAAAAGAATCACCTTGCGTAGAAGAAGAATACAAAGCAAATGAAAGTGTGTAAAGACCAAGAAACTATCACAGAAAAGAGGAAATTATTGGAAAGATCTCAAACGTCATGTTCACTAGGGTCCTGAAACTTAGATATTTGTAACTATATGTCTTACTCCAAGGGTATCGTTCACAATGTCTACGCTAGTGCACTATTACCACCCATGTACATGGAAAACATTGGTTACGAACTAGGTAAATCAACAAGCTTTACCCCAAGAAGCATGCCACAGAAGCAAGCCAACTGCAATTGGCATGCGTAACACACCAACGTAATCATCAATATTCAATCATTAGTAAACCCATGATCTAAAATCTTGACAACTGATCATAATCACTTCAAAATTCAAATTTCTGTACTCTTTTACTAATTCCAATCATCTCAACTCTTAACTGTATCTTTTGTCACATTCATAAAAGTTTTCCTTGATTGTGAATGGTTATTACTTGTGGAAGGTGGCACAAATATTGCACAATAGTCCTGCTGTAAACAGCCTGTCTTTAAATTTTTCCAGTAGCCAACTAAAAGGTTGGAATACAAACCTGAAAGTACTTGATCACAAACAATCATAATGAACCTAATTTTATAAACCTGGGTCAGAAAAGGGCCCAGTGGCCATATTTGCTTTCAAAAACAAGTTCTTCAGCAATTTCACTAAGCCGTCTTCAGCAGCAAGTTTAAGTAGAATATCAAGTGTGACGCCCCCACTTCTCCCAAGGACGAACCCAAGGGTATTCGCGGGACGCCTGCCCAACTCTCGCCAGGACTCGATACAAGTTCCCTTCAAACTTAAGAATAACCAATCGATACTAAAAGTCGAAAATATAAAGGAAAGTCAATTCTTTAATAATCGTTCAAGTCTTATATCATAAGTTATCAAAATATTTTACATTATCAAAATATACAGCTTCCAAAAGTTGTTTAAACGAATACATTCAAAATTCTAATCAAAAGGGCCATCAAATCGACCTCTCTATAATTCCTTCTATTTCAACTCCTGTTAAGGAAAACAAATCTAACGGGGTGAGCGAATGCTCATGACGCCAAGAAAACATGTAACACGCGTAGTCCAAATAACAATAGCACTTACGCAAGAATGACAGCTATAATATTTAGGTGATTCACAATTTATACTAAGATACCCTTGAGTAAGATACAGGAGCTCTCATGAGCTAATTTCTATTTGCTTTGTTAAAGTTCAATCCAATACTTCCTTGTGATGACATTCCATCACCCGATTAGGTAATCAAATCCGTAGAATTTCACTTTTTCAAATATGGTTCTGAGTCGACATGAGGAGTACCTCACACCCGAATCGGTGTGGTACATGCTATCGCTCAGGGAATTGATTACACGTTTATGGTTCTGAGTCGACATGAGAGGTACCTCCCACCCGAATCAGTGTGGTGGTACATGGTTCTGATCGCTCAGGGAATTGATTACACGTTTATGGTTCTGAGTCGACATGAGAGGTACCTCCCACCCGAACATGCTATCGTTCATTGGTCGACGAGACATCGTTCCAATCGACTTATACTTTATTTATAGTTTTGAGTCGACATGAGAGGTACCTCCCACCTGAATCGGTGTGGTACATGCTATCGCTCCGAGAACCAATTATAGCACTGAGACGGTATGAGAGGTACCTCCCACCTAGATTGGTGTGGTACATGCTATCCGTTCAGAGCTCACGAGTTAATCATATTCATGTACAATTATCAATTATTGTTTATGGTTCTGAGTCGACATGAGCCATAATCATAGAGCTCACGAGTTAATCATATTCATGTACAATTATCAATTATTGTTTATGGTTCTGAGTCGACATGCTATCGACCACTGAGCGATAGCATGTACCACACCGATTCGGATGGGAGGTACCTCTCATGTCGACTCAGAGCCATAAACGTGTAATCGATTCCCTAAGCGATAACATGTACCACACCGATTCGGGTGGAAAGTACCCCTCATGTCGACTCAGAACCATACTTGAAAAAGTGAAATTCTACAAACTTGATTACCTAATCGGGTGATGGAATGTCATCACAAGGAAGTATTAGATTGAACTTTGACAAAGCAAATAGAAATTAGCTCATGAGAGCTCCTGTATCCTACTCAAGGGTATCTTAGTATAAATTGTGAATCACCTGAATATTATAACTGTCATTCTTGCGTAAGTGCTATTGTTATTTGAACTACGCGTGTTGCATGTTTTCTTGGCGTCACGAGCATTCGCTCACCCCGTTAGATTTGTTTTCCTTAACAGGAGCTGAAATGGAAAGAATTATGGAGAGGTCGATTTGAAGGCCCTTTTGATTAGAATTTTGAATGTATTCGTTTAAATAACTTTTGGAAGCTGTATATTTTGGTAATGTAAGATATTTTGGTAACTTATAATGTAAGACTTGAACGATTATTAAGGAATTGACTTTCCTTTATATTTTCGACTTTTAGTATCGATTGGTTATTCTTAAGTTTGAAGGGAACTTGTACCGAGTCCTGACGAGAACTGGACAGGCGTCCCGCGGATACCCTTGAATTCGCCCTTGGGAGAAGTGGGGGCGTCACATCAAGTGCTTCTGGTCTCTAAGTCAGATGTCTAACTTAAAAATGCCAAATAGGGCTGACAGCCATATATTGTTTTGGATTTCAGGTCCCCTTTTATCTTATATGATTTTTCCAAGTCCTCTTCAGCAGCAAGTCTAAGTAAGAGTGCTTCTGGTCTCCTAGTCAGATTTCTCAGAGAAAACAGCTATACGGTAGCTCTGTTAGTGAGGCTCATGTATTTAAACATATTTATTAGCAATGATCTCAGTCCACTCATAAGGGTGACACCTAAGATCTCTTATTTTCTCGTCTCTAGCTTCTTACAGCATTTATGCCCACAAATGCCCTATACACATATAAATTAAGCAAACAACCATCAAGTTTCTCAAACCACCAAATATATCACAACCATGTTGAAGTATTCAAACCTAGCACCTTTGCCTGCTAAAAATAACATTTCCCTTCCCTCAAGCTTCAAAGTCATAGAAAACACTAGAGGCTGCTGCAGTAACAATTTATACCATGAGCAAAGCTGCAATGGTGCATTAACAGAACTAAAGCTGAGCAACATTTGGCCTCCAAGTGTCCTGTGCATTAAGTTATAGTACATGTCTCGCATTTATACATGGCTATTTGGCAAGAAACCAAAGAAACCAACCATTAATTGGGAACCATTTTACAGGCAAAGGGTGTTTTGCAAATTTCAGAGCCTTGTAATACAGCTGTGTTCATACAAGGTTGATGTCAGACGTAACGACTTATACTAGACTCAAGCTTCCTCAAAACCATTCCACTAATCCATTAAAGTATACACCTATCCATAAGGAATGAGCTAGTCTTGGAAGCCAATATTACTTATGAACTAATGAAAGACTGAATTCGGCTTTACTTTAGAGGCAGCAGCCATATTTGACTTGAAGACCAAAAGCTTGACTTCGGTAAAATCCAATGACATCACCCTAGCTCAACAAAAGAATTGCTCCACAAGCATAGTTTGTGACAAATTACCAAAACAACATTTACCTATAAAATAGGTCGAAATCCACTCAAGGTTAGAGTCTTGCCAAATAACCACATTAGCATAATAATCCAACTTTCCCTTCCAGTTCTGATATTTCCCATATCTTTCAAGTATAGTCATTTACATGATTTCTCCCCAACTTGGTAATACTTATAAAGATAAAATGTTGCTAGAAATCATCAGTCATCCAGGTAACGATTTGATAATGGCCAGCTTTCATGTTTTAACAAATATTTCTAGGTGGCTGATTAATAGCTCTCTTTGGTGAACAAATGCCTCCTTTTTAAAACCCCACCTTTTGTTGCTTCATTCTTTTCTAGTTTCATGTACCGTTTATGACAATAAAGTTGTGTTCTACAGATGTTCAGCAATGTGGCATCCCACCAGTTGGCAAACAGCAATATTGGATAACTGCCTTCAAGCCTAACATTGTTTCTGCTGACATGGAATATTCCTTGAGCTTTTGAAGCCCTAAAGAGTCTCTAAGTAGTTGCAGAGTTAGCCTTGTTTTGATTTTTATGTTGAAAGATCCCGCTTCCTCAAAATATGTAGCATAATGTCAGAAAGGCCATCCTTGCTCAAACTCCTCAAAGTCAGTTTTGAGACAAAAACTAGCCTGTGTTATTGACTTACTAAGAATAATCAATAAGCCATCAAATTAGCACCATAACTACAAAAGCACAGTTTACATTAGAGTCATAGCATTCATTCAATTATTGGAGGCACATTAAGGTGCAGACTTCGGCTAAAAGCACAACAGGGTGCACGTCAAGCACTCTGTCATGAATGAGTGCAAATACAGTGGTCCAAATGCTTCTGCAGTGCAAGATCAGGTGCACATTAGTATCATTCTTTTTTCCCCTTGACTATGTGATCTCTCTCTCTGTGTCTACTATTTCTATGTTCGCCTCATAACCCTTCACTACAGTTTACTTAAATGATAAGACATTGTTTGCCCCACCTCTCTTCCATTCCTGGTTTTTAATAAGACATTCTCCCTCTCAACCTTGCAAATGGACACTTAGCTCACTCTGGGGAGCATAAATCAATATGGCCTTTTCTCTACATATAATTGCAATTCTGCTGACCCAAATCTGTCAGATCTGCCCAGTTCATTTATACTTGTGCAAGATCAAGAAGAAAGTGTTTAAGAGAGAGAGAGAAGAGTGGAATCATAATCAGAGTAAGACAAAACTCCTTAGAAGTTATGTACCAAAAAACAAAATTCTTGATAAGTGCTTGATGAAGAGGAATGGTGAGAAACCATTTCCCTGACACTTTATTGGTTTTTCTTGTACCACAACAATTCAATATTGATGCCAACCAACAAATGGAAAGAGAATGAGATGGAATGTTGGACTCTTCCATCCATCAAAAAATAAACTTATAGTTATAAACAGAATTCTAATAACCCAACACCTCATTAGATAATCGTCTAATGCACTTCATGGATAATAGCATATACCTTATAGAAGGGCTAGTACTTCTCACGAATTTTATAGACTCTGCACATTGCTTACATGGAGGATTCAACGGTTAATTAGAGTAAAGAAATTGAAAAAAAATCTCATTTTCCAAACTTTCTTCTGCACCTTTACATGCTTAAGTTTAAAGAGATGAAACTCAAATTAGGTAAACAAAACTATACCCCTTAAGAAAGTTTGAATCACAAGTAGACCACTTTGACTTTGACTATCAGATAAGGGAAACACCACCACCCCCATGGTTGCCGAGAATGATCAGAATTTCCCAAAAACGGGAACCACATTTAGTTCTATCAATGTGTTTTTCTTAAAGACAGGGATATACCCTTAAACACCACCTTCCTCCTCCCTCTACTTCCCAAACCAACTCTGCCACCAGAATATACCCAAAGATCCACTACCACACACAACCCCATAACGCACAGGGCAACCACATGTAGACACTTATACCTCTCATCACAGACATACATCTAAAACCACTTGCAAGGAGAGACAATTGCATGCACAAATATATATTTTGAGAACTAATAATGGATAAGGCCATGAACAAGTGGCATAGCTTGACGCTTAAAAAGATCCAAAATCACCAGATTCATGTTCGCTTCAAGGTATCAATTATTAATTTCAGCCTATTCCCAAGATCAAAACAATAGCTCGCAGTTAATGAACCTAGTCCAGTAGATACACCTCGTATACTAATTTGATAGTTCCCATGTCAATGTATATGTAAACATTACAAACCTCCCTAATCTTATAGGAAAAGGAAACTATTTCTCTCTTTTGAGTCCTCTCTCTAGATCAATGCAGAACATCTCCAGCAAAGCCATCTTTATCTCTATGTCCATTTCTTTCCTTCCCAGTGTCCATGGTAGCACCGAGCTAATGATCCAGCTCACTTTCTAGATTCCCTTTGCTATGTCATATTGCCTTCTCTACCATTGGCAAAAACAAAATAATAGCTTTCTTCTCCAATGTCCTTCAAATTTGCTAATCGTACCATTATTAAGTGGGAAATTTTCGCAGAAATTTTCAAAATTGAAGCCTACTGATGAACATTCACCAACTAACATAGATTGCTTTAGTCTTATATCACGTGCTTTCTCAACTTAGACATGCTTGTCATGTAGCCACAGATGTACTCAATTAGTTTTTAGCAGCTCAATTAAAGCTAGAACTCAAAACACAACCATGATATCAACTATGAAAGTGAGCATTTGCGCCCAGATTTCAATTATCATGTGATATACATTCTTTTCTCAAGCACTTTTGTACGCCAATAGTCATTCAAAACCAACACACAAACATTACAAAAGAATTCAAGCAAATTAAACTATAAAGGAACAAAAAAGACAAATCACTTTGCCTAAATACCAAGACAAGCTTAATAAAGTTGATTTTTTGGAAGTTAGAACAGGAAGCGCCTTTCCAGTGGAAACGAGTCAACAAATTCAGTAACGAAAAACTTAAAAATTTGTTTCATATGTTTAAAGCTAATGTGCAAAGTCCATATATTATGAGTTAAAAGATCTCCGAAGTAGTCATTATTTAAGTAATACAACACCCCAAAACAGTGCAAATTTTATTAAAAGCTACATAAACATCAACAGTCAATAAAGCAAAAATATAATTTGAATCACCGAAATTAAAATTAATTGTTCTACAATTTAATTAATTTTCTCAACTACAAATACAACCCTAAAGATTGCGAACTTCACCTACGCACTAGAAAATATCCACTACATTTTCCTCAAATTTTCCATATTTTTTTCTTTCTCCTTCACAAATTTAGATCCAAATGAAGCCTCACTAGTAAAAATAAAGAACCAAATTTGCTGAAATTAATGGAGCATAAATCGAAGTAACTGTACTCCAATTCAAACCAAAAATATGCAAAGATGGAGCAGATAATCAAAGTAAACTACAGTCCAAAAGTTACAGAGTGCTCTTTTTTACCTCTAGTTGATGAACTTTTATGAAGTAACTCATTTTGTATTTTTCGTATCCCTAATGTTTTTTTGTCCTCTGCGGCAGTTTCTCTGTTGCCAGCCTATAAATCCAATAAACCTAGAACACCCAAAAAAAAATTCTTGGGTTTTAAACAAATTTTGGAGAATGAAATATAATTGAAAAGAACTGAAATTATTACCAAAGCGAGGACATGGGCTGCTATGAGAATGACAACCAAAAGGGGTACGGCTTCGAGTATCCATGGTCGAGAAGAAATTTGTTCCTGTTTCGCCATTTTTTCTTTTTTTTCTTTTTTTTGTTCTACATACAGAAACTTTTGTATTAAATGTTCTTCTTCCTTTTTCTCCCCTTCTGTGATGGGGGTTTTAATAGCGAACCGGTGCGAATGACTTTAGTTGGTAAATAGATTAGAGAAAAACTAAAACCTCATTTTGGGATTTTAAGCCGCATTTTTCTTTCTTCAAAATTTAGGCAGTGTTTGGAATGAAGTAACATATAGGAAAGGAAAGTAGAGAAAATTATTTCCATCTATCTTGGTTGGAATATAAAAGGGGGGAAAAAATGAAATAGTGAGTATGTTGTTTTGAATGGGGAAGGAAAAGAATGAAAAAGAAAATGTTAGATGTTAGATGTTAGTTACATTTATGCCCGTAACCATGGGCGTTTGGTTCAAGTTTAGGAGTCGAAATTAGGGGTGAGCAAATTCGGTTCATACCGAATTCATAACTGAATTCAAATTCAATTTGGTAATTTGAAATCAGGTATTTGGTAATTTGGTACAAATTCGGTACATACCAAATTCACCGAATTCTAATATGGTATGAAATAGGTAATGAGATTATGAATTTAATAATAATTGATTTCGCATTCAAATTCGGTAATTGAAATAGGGTACCGCATTACCGCATTCGAATACCAAATTGGTATATAAAATTGTATAATATATAGATAAATGCTATTTAGTATTAGTATATACTACTAATATATTATTATATTATATAGGTAAATGCTATTAATAATAATTAGTATATGGTATTATCATTATATCATGTACTTATAATAATAATAATATATAATAATGTACAATATATTATTTTAGTATTTGTTAATTGTTATATGACTATAATAATACAAATATATAGTAATACATAACAATATAAGATAACTACTTATTACTTTATACATGAGTAACATGACTAGAATTAGATAATAATTAATATATATATATGTATAATACTAAATATTAAACAATAAACATAATTAGTAATTAGAATTTAGATATTGGTAATTTGATACATCATTGATCATTCATGTTTGAATTATTGAATATTTGAATGTGTAATCTGTAACTTGCAAGTATTAGTGTGCTCTGAATTTATATTACATATTTTACATAAAAATTCATATTATCTATTCACTAATCTTAAGGTTTTAAGTATAGACAAGACAACTAAACAGTGTAAGTGAATGCATGTGAATTGCAAATCAATGTATAAGTGTATTGACTTTCACAATAACATATGTAAGTAAATAAGTTTTATTTTGATTTGAAATAAATTATAAGTTTGTAACTAATATAACTTATCACTAATCATTGTAATTTGTAAATTTGTAACTAATGTTACTTATTATTAATCATTGTAAATTATAAATTCATAAATTATCACTAATCATTGTACAGTCTAAGGTTTATTCTAGTTTAAATTAATCACTTTTTATGTGTTCCTTAAATCATAGACTAAGGATTCAAGGTATAAGTGATCAAATAAATGCCAATTAAATTAAACCACAAAATGATTAGAATATAAGTAATGTGTTAAATTATGAATAAATTTGGGGATCAAATAAGTAATAATTTTTAAAAAATCAGTTTTTTTTTAATAACCGAATTCATTACCGTTTTCGAATTTGAAATCGGTTGCGGAATGAATTCGGTTATGACCAATTCAAAATTGAAAACGGTTTAGATTTCTATAGGTCGAATAACCGAATTCACCGAATTCATTGCACCGAATTACCGCTTTTGCACTGAATGCACACCCCTAGTCGAAATTGTATTTTGAATTATATAAAAAAAATTAATATGGGTTTTAACCAAAAATATCATCACAATAGGGAAAATTGTTTAAAACGTCACTCACATTTTGTAAAATGACTTTTTTCGTCCCTCACTTTTAAAAGTATACTTTTACATCCCTTACAAATTTACATTAGTCAAATTTGATCCCTACCTAGATTTCTGACTAGTTTTTGGTCGGAATCCACCACGTGCCTTAAACATGATTATTTTTTAAGGGTAAAATTATCAAATCAAAATTTACATAATCTGATCCATAGTCCCTCACATTTTACAAAATAAATTTTTTCGTCCCTCACATTTCACAAAATGAATTTTTCATCCCTCTCACATTTCACAAAATGAATTTTTCATCCCTCATATTTTACAAAATGATTTTTTCATCCCTCATTGATCATGTGTACGAATAACTTTTTTTTAAACTCATGTATATATCTATGTAATTTCACCTGAACAATACAAATAACATGTAATATATCTCTATTTGATTTCGCCTAGATGTACTGTTCAAGTGAAATTAAATAAATATATACAGGGATTTAAAAAATTTGTTAGTTTTTCACTCATGTTCATTTTCTTTTAATTGAAAATTGGAAACAAAGAAGACATTTAATACTAAACATTATCAAATGTTTATATTGAATTAAATTTGGATAGAAAAAATAAATAAAAGAAAAGTATGACAAAAAGAAGTAAGTGATTGACACTTTTAAATTTTAAAACAATCACAAGACAAGAAATTCAACTAATAGTCTCAAAGGTGGCGAGTAAAACTTTTATATTTAAACTACAATTTGTTAGCATGACTATAGAATTCAAATTAGGACCGATTAATTAGACCTTATTACACAACTCAATAAATGAATTATTACCAAAAGAGAAAATGTCACAAATATTGAATATATTCACATGGTGAAATCAAATAGATATATATATATGGGTTTAAAACAAATTTGTTAGATTTAAACTCATATATATATATATATATATATATATATATATCTATTGAACAGCATGTGTACAATTACAATTAGTCTATTTAGATAAAATCAAATAGAGATATATTATATGCTATTTGTACTGTTCAAGTGAAATTAGATAGATATATACGTGAACTTTTTTATTTTAAAAAACTATTCGCACATATGGTCAATGAAGGATGAAAAAATTCATTCTATGAAATGTAAGGGACTATAGATTGGATTATGTAAAATTTGATTTGACAATTTTGCCCTAAAAATGATCACATACATGACACGTGATGAAATCAAGTCAAAAACTAGTCAAAAACTTAGGTAGGGATCAAATTTGATCAATATGAATTTATTAGGGACGTAAAATTACACTTTTAAAAGTAAGGGACGAAAAAAATCATTTTACAAAATGTGAGGGACGTTTTGTACGATTTTTCCATCACAATAATAAGTGTTTGATAAATATGAATATGTATCAATTTTTTAACTTTTTGTTTGTAAGTGGAAGGTCTCGAATTCAAGATCTTTTACTTACAATTGATCTTATCTTACCATCCAACCCAACTTCCCCCCGAATATATATCATGTTAAAATATCAATATTTATCGTTTCTATTTCTTTTTTTTCTTCTTTTTTTCTTCCTCTCTGACATCTCATGTGACAATACTCACATGAGAAAACTCTTTTCTTCTCTGTTCAATCAAAGTGATACGACTTAACCACCAAGCCCTTGGGCTGGTGGCCACCACCAAGCCTTAAGGGCTTGGTGGGGTGGGAGGCAAGGGTTCAAACCTTGCCTCCCACCAATATGCCATTCTTGTGGCTTGCTTCAAATCCAGACGGGTGCGTCGTGCACCCGTTTGGTCCGGTGGTGGTTCTGTCCCCATCGGTCCCCATAGGCTCCCCGTAGATAGAGTAGGAGTATGAGTAGGGTTGACAATTGACAAAAAAAAAAAATAAAATAAAAAAAAATCAAAGTGATACGACAGGCAATCCATCCAATAGCAACCCAAATACAAAATTTTCAATTGTTAATTTAATTTCAATTGTAGTTCTTCGTGGTTTCAAGATCTAGAATTACCAACAATCAATTGAGTTGTCTTTGAAATTTAAGATCGACAATGATCTAATCTACAAGGACCAGAAGATAGGGCAAATGTTTGCTTGTGGGCAAAGAAAGAGGAGAAGTTGAGTTTGATGGTGGCAGATAAAGGCAAACAGGTGGACTTTGTTAGTGGTGGAGAAATGGGTAGAGGTGGGTTTTAGTGTGGTACATCAAGGATCAGAGGTGCATCTACTATTGAGGAGCTACGACATTGGAAAAGAAAGGAATTATCGGTGAAGAAAAATAGAGAAGAGGGAGAGATGGTCTCTTATAGGGAGGAAATCGGGAAAGGTAGTGATGACAAAGAAATGGTGATGCAAGGATGAGATGAGGTAAATAAAATCCATTTTGGAATTAAATATGAGAATTGACAAAACCTCCCAGGATTGGAGAGTTATCAAATTTTTTAAAATTATCCCTAAATCTCAAATCCCATATATTTTATGCAAACATTAAGAATGGATTTCATTCCGAGTCTTGATTCTTATACCATCAAACCAAATGCCCCCTTACGACATTTATGCAAACATTAAAAATGGATACACCCGCTTAATAACATTTAGAAACCATTTTGTTCAAATTCAACAATCACTATGCATGTGATATACTAGTAATTAAAATGGATTTTTGATAAAAACCCATAAAGCATTGGCATACCGATATGTGATGTAGGAATGGGATTTTGATAATTAGGAATGAATTTCTGATAAAATCCGTAGAGCATTTGGCATATCAAAGTAGCACAAGAGGGATGAGATATAAGAAAAGGGTGAGGGTAAGGAGATTAGATTTCAAGACCTCTAATTTATAGGGTGTCAATCTTAGCTACTACATTGACCAAGGCCTCCCCAACTTTTAGATCAATTTTACTCTTTTTAAATATTTTGCTGATTTTGTCTTTTTTCTGTCTCTTCTTTTCTTCACTTTTCTCCAATAAACCCTAGGAAACAAGTCGTTTCCACTTCCACCTTTGAAACCATATTATCCACTTTCACCATCAATATCCGCACTCCAAAACAATGACACTATCTTGCTCTCTTTAACATTTACAACATTTTTCGGACCTGGAATTTGGTCAAGGTCACAATAAAACCATGAATCTAATAACCTTAATTTCAACATACCAAATTGGATCCATCAAAAATTTCAAGGATTATTACCACTTTATTCCCTTGAACTATAGTATTACTATCAATTTACTCGTAATGTTATGTTTTAGTTACTTTACTTCCATACATAATTTAACTTAATATGTTAACAAATTTTAGACAAAAATACCATTTTATTTTATAGCACTAATACATTGTTATTATGATTTTTCCCTTTAGACAATAGTGATACAATCGGTTTACCTCCTAATATTATTTTCAAGGCATTTTACCACATTGTTAATCTAACCACTATGTTCAAAATTTTGTAATGGATTTAGCCTTTTTTATATATAATTAAAAAATAAAAAGTTGGAATGGTTAATGTTTCTCTTTTTTCATACTAAGAATTTCGAAAATATAAAAATAAAAAAATTTTTCTCAAATTTCTTTTTCACACTTATAAATACTAGGAAAAAGAAAAAGAGATGGGAGAGAAGGAGATAGAAAATTAGATTTTGCAAAGAAAGAAAATAAGGAAGAATATAATATTATCAAATTACATTAACGTTGTCAGGATTGGAATTGGAATTGGGTGGTAAGCAAAAAATTAAAGTAATTTTAAAATAATAAAAAAATTGAATTCTTTCTTATTTATATTTTTTTTTTTGAGAAAAAAAGAATTGAGAGCTCTCTCTCTCTCTCTCCCCCTATCTTTCTATTTTTTTTCAATATTAATAAGACTGCCAAGAAAAAAGATTAATGCTTTGACATTTTCTCTTGGTACTGAAAAGGATAATAGCCACTCTAAATATTTTTTTTTTGTTATACAAGAGAGAAGAGTACTTTCTTCTAAAAATTTTTAACTTGCTAAGTTGGTTTAATGGTAAGATAACATGTTTAAAAATAACGGTAGGAAATAAATTGATAATAATTTTATGAGGGAAAGTGATAGTCCTTTGAAGGACTAAACACGTGTTTTCACTTGATTTAACAAACTCTGTTAAATTTAACCGTTAGTATTAGAGATAGAACGACTAAAAATAATATTAAGAAAAAAATTAATAGTAGCACCAAATATTAAAGGTGTAAAGTGATAATAATAAAAGGGTTTTCTCAAATTTATTTTTTTACACTTATAAATACTAGGAAAAGAAAAAGAGATAGGAGAGGAGACAAAAAATTAGATTTTGCAAAAAAAGAAAATAATGGAGAATCTAATATTATCATATTAGTTTAATGTCATTGGGATTAGGATTGAAATTGAGTGGTAAACAGAAAAATAAAGTAAGTTCAAAATAATAAAAAAATTGAATTCTTTCTTATTTATATTTTTTAAAAAAAAAGAATTGAGCTCTCTCTCTCTCTCTCTCTCTCCCCCCTCCCTCCCTTCCCCTATCTTTCTATTTTTTAAAATATTAATAAGACTGTCAAGAAGAAAGAGATTAATGCTTTTAATTTTTTTCTTGGTACGAAAAAGGAGAAGAGCCATTCAAAATATTTTATGTTTTTTATACAAGAGAGAATGGTACTTTCTTGTAAAATTTTTTAATTTACTAAATTGGTTTAATGGTGCGGCAAAGTGTCTAAAAAATAACTCTAGAGGTAAACTGATAATAACGCTATAGTTTATAAGGGAAAGTGATAGTCTTATTTAAGGGTTAAACATGCATTTTCACTCAAGTAAACAAACTCCATTAAATTTGACCACTAATCTTGAGGGTAGAGTGATTCAAAAATAATGTCAAGAGGAAAATTAATAGCAACACCAAACATTAAAGGTGTAAAGTGATAATAACCCATTTTTCAAGGGCTAAATATAGTAAATTCCTTGTGCATTTATTTAAGGTCAAGAAACCTCCTTATTATTTCGAAACACCTAAAAAACTCCCTGTGTTATAAAACTAATAAAATAAGGTACTATAATATCAAGTGAAATATTGGAGAAAGAAGTAGAGAAATGGAGAGTGATATTCTTATATTCCAACCAATATCAAAGTCTTCCCAAAGGATGTCAATGTACCTCTATATATAGGAACTACAAGATTAAATGTGAATCAATTCTATTAAACACCCACTACTACAAGAATGTGAAAAAACCTATGAAACGGTTTCTCCACTACATGAATGGATTTATGGATTGTAACTTCTATACATAATGTAACCATAAATCATGAATTAATTCTATTAGGAATACAAAGAGACATCCATACTTTTAGTTGTTTGTGCTGTAAAGCTAATAAAATGAACTACTATAATAGGAATTGAAATATTAGAGAAATGAGTAGAGGAATGAAGAATGATCTTCTTATTATTCCAACTAATCAAAAGTCCTACCAAAGGGTGTCAATGTACCTCTATATATAGGTACTACAAGATTAAAGGAACATCAATCCTATTAAACACCCACTATTACAAGAATATGAAGAAACTTATGAAATGGCTTCTCCACTACATGAGTAGATTTATGGATTGTAACTTCTATACATAATATAGCCATAAATCATGAATTAATCCTCTTGGGAATACAAAGGGACATCCACACTTTAAATTGTTGCATAACACTCCCCCTTGGATGTCCATTACACAAAAAATATGTCTCGTTAAAACCTTACTAGAGAAAAATCCATCGGGACAAAAACCCTAGTGAAAGAAAAAGAGTACACTATTCCTGTGTATTCATTTCTCCCCTTGATGCAAATATCATTTGAGATCTTTTAATCGTCGCATTCCAATATTCTTCAATTACACTGAGATATGGTACTTCAGGACCAAGTGTCTCTTCATCTTCCTTTTGCGGTCTAAAAGGATCCTTATTAGGATCTAATGATCTGACGACCATTGAAGTACTTAATGTATATGTTTTATCCATATAAAATCGCTTTAATACCTTCTGGGTATATGCAGTTTGGTGGACAAAAATTCCACTCTTCAAATGTTCAATTTGTAAACCAAGGAATTTTATTTTTCCAAAATCTTTGATATTAAATTCCTTCTTCAAATATTCAACATTATTTTGAATCCTTTCAGGAGTTCCAATCAAATTTAGATCATCAACATATACAGCAATTATCACAAAATTTGATCCATTTTTCTTGATAAAAACACATGGACATATTGGATCATTGGTATAACCTTCTTTAGTTAGACATTCATTGAAACGGTTATACCACATACGTCCAGATTGTTTGAGACTATACAAAGACCTTTGTAATTTAATAGAATAAATATCTTTAGGATTTGATTTGTATGCTTCAGGCATGTTGAATCCTTAGGAGATTCTCATATAAATATCATTTTCAAGATTTCCATATAAATATGCAGTAACGATGTCTATTAGCATATCTAATTTTTCATGTACTGCAAAACTCATAAGATATCTAAATGTGATAGCATCCACTACAGGTGAATACGTTTCATCATAATCAAATCCAGACCTTTGTGAAAATTCTTGGGCTACAAGTCTTGCTTTATACCTCACAATTTCATTTTTCTTATTTCTTTTTATCACAAATACTCATTTATATCCTACTGGCTTTACACCTTCAGGTGTTTGGACTACAAGCCCAAAACTTTTCTTTTGGCTAGTGAGTCCAATTCAGATTGGATCGCATCTTTCCATTTTGGTCGATCATTTCTATACTGACATTCATCAATCGATCTAGGCTCATGATCCTCGTCCTCTGCCATAATATCAAGTGCTACATTATATGCGAAAATACTATCAATAATTATTTCTTTTCGGTTCCAACTTTTTCTTGAAGTGACAAAATTTATTGAATTTTCTATAAGTTCATCCTCTTCAAGAATTGGCTCTTTAGGAACGACCTCTTCAGGAGGTTGAATTTTGTCACTAATTGTTGATTCATCTACTCCTCTTTTCTTTCGAGAATTTTTATCTTTGGAACCAAGAGATCTCCCATGCTTCAAGCGTGTTTTAGACTCATTAGCACTTGTAATTTGTCCTTCAGGGACATCAATTTTAATCGGAGCATTTTCAGAAGGAATATGTGAGTTAGTAACTCTTCTGGAGTCATTAAATGGATCCGGTAATTGATTTGTAATTTTTTGCAAATGTATAATCCTTTGAATTTCTAGTTCACATTCTTTAGTACGAGAATCAAGGAAATTCAATGATATTTTCCAAGTGATTTTCTTTTTCGGTTGATTTTTATCTCCCCCTAATGTCGGAAAATATGATTCATCAAAATGGCAATCTGCAAATTTCGCAGTAAATAAATCACCTGTCAATGGTTCCATATACTTAATAATTGAAGGTGATTCATACCCGACATATATCCCCAATCTTCTTTGGGGGCCCAATTTACTACGCTGGAGCGATGCAATTGGGACATATACCGCACAACCAAATATTCGTAAATGAGAAATATTGGGCTCATAATCAAAAGTTAATTGTAGGGGAGAATAAGTATGATAACTTGTCGGCCTAATTCTCACAAGTGTTGCTGCATGTAAAATGACATGTCCCCAAGCAGATGAAGGAAGTTTAGACCTCATCAACAATGGTCTAGCAATTAATTGTAGCCGTTTAATAAGTGATTCGGTTAGACCATTTTGTGTGTGAACATAAGCTACAGTGTGAGAGCCCTAAAATTTTCACATTTTCTCAGCATTTTGATTATTTTCATTTTCCTTTTAAAAAAAATGAAACACTTTTGCTATCCAATTTTAAGGAGGGTTTTCTTTTCATATATATGAACGTGTGATTGTATGTATTAAGTGTAATTGTGTGAGATATGTATATATATGTCTTTGTTGGAAGTACGGATGAGTGCAACGTTTGAGTTTGAAAAGAAAAATTTTGATGAAAAGTGAGCAGTGAGAATCCGGCCGGAAATCCGGCCAGTTCTTGGCCGGATTCTTGGCCGGATTGGTTGGGGATTTTGAAAAAAAATTGGTTTCGCCTCTGCCTCGAATCCGGCCAGAAATCCGGCCGGCAATCCGACTGGATTGTGATGGGACAGCAGGTTTGACTGGCTGTTTTTCTTCCTTCTTATCCTACTTTTGGCCCAAAATATCTTCATTTCTTCTTCCTCTTGGCCGGTTGTCTTAGAGAGAAAAGAGAGAAAAGCTCTTCATTTTCTATCTTCAATTTTGGTTCAAATCTTGAGTTTTAACCGGTGAAATCGCAAACTACTCCGTACAAGTGTTTACTAAGGAGGTGTAAAGCTTTTAGTGGAGTGATTTTTGAAGGGGAGGTTCTAAACTCTTATCTTTCTTGAGTTAAAAGGTAACTTACTTGGAAAAACTTCCTTTTGTTCTAATAATTGTAGACTAGAGTCTTATAATAGCTAAATATGTGATTTTGTGGAAGATTTATGGTGGAAAGTAGAGTTTTGCTAAATTTCTGATTTATTGGTAATTTTCCTGATTTTATATGATAACTATTGTTTAGTCTTGGAATGGTGACTTAATATGGTGTTAGTTGAAGCTTTCATGCGTTAATTGTGATTGATTGCAGAAAATTTCCGCTTATGGGCGTAAATTTCAGAATTAGGGTTTTAATTTGGGGGATTTCTTATGGTTGGTTATTGAGGCCTCAATTGGTTGAATATTAAGGGGGTTTAATGGTCTATGATGTTAAAATGCCATTGTGGTTGTTTATTGTGAAATTGGGTAATGGATTGTTTGGTGAAAATGAAGAATTTAGGGGAAACGCCGTCCGTTTATTTTCTTATAATGTGAGTGAGTTAAAGTGGATTTGGAATACGAGTTTTATGTCCAGTAGAACGTACTTCCTTGAACTACGTCGGTTCTCTCGAAGGGTGTTTGAGGGGCTACATCTTTATTTGGCTTATATATTTTCCGCTTGGCAAATATTATGATTAAATTACCATTTTACAACATGCTACCTCTTCAATTTGAAACGCTAAATGTTTACTCACTCCTTATAGAGATAGGAGTTAGGGTTTTTCCGGCCCCAAGGGAACTACTTTCAAGTAAGGTATTAATTGTCCTCCTTTTCCACATGATTTTTATCAAGACCTTTGTTATATAACATCTACTTGTATATATATTGACTTTTAGCCACATAAACGATTCAGAAAGAATATTTCCTTAACCGATCGATTTGGATTTTGATTTGTCTTTGGTCAAGTGTTTTCCGTTGGAAATTTTATAACCCTTTTGAGTTTGGTTTTGCGTTTGGTCTATGAAACCCTAGTTATTTCCGTCCACAGGTCCAAATGCCCTCGTTTCACCTTAAAGTCATTTTATACGTTTTACTCATCATTTGTCGGGTTTCTTCGATTTTACCTAAGTGTTTTGCTAGATGAACTGTAATATTTTCTCTTGTTCAATCTTAGGTTTCATTGGTGACTGAGAGTATTATCCGGAAGGATAGTTTGGACGTTATTTTGCTTGTATAGGTGAGTGTTCCTTGTTGGTTACGTTTCTTGATTATATGGCTTGTATGAATGACTGATAACATGTTAAATGTTTTCAATGATTGCCAAAATGAGTTTTCTAGGCGAGTGTGTACTTTATCGCACTCGACCTAAATGATTGTGACATTTTCAATGATTGAACGATTGAAACGTTACTTGTGCATGAATGTAAGCCTTTTGGCTGAACTGGACCCTGCCCATTGTTACCGATCGACTCGAGCCAGAAACGGACTCGGTCGGACGATTTGGTAACATGGGTGAATGTTTGGTATACTCGAGTATTACTTTGAATTTTGGTGGAACCTGACCAACGTCCAGGAAGGGGGTGAATGAAATGAATGAACGAACGAGGGTTTTACTTATAAAAATACATTTTCAAATGATTGGAGGAATAAGGGGAAATGACAGGAGAACGAATGAACGAACGAATGAATGGCTCCCTGTGAGCCCGTATCTTTTTAATGAATGTGTTTATCGCTTTATATTGTAAATGTATCTTGAATTATTGGTGATATGTAGTGAATACATTGGATTCATTGTTTGCCTATGTGTTCGGAACCTCACTGAACTTTTAACTCACCCCTTTAGTTTTGTTTTCCTTAACAGGGGGATGCGAGCAAGGACGAGAGCCCAGTGTAGATTGGCGTAGTCTAGTTTTTTGTTTTGTAATGGTTCTCGCCCTAGTGCTTGGCACGGGTTGGTTGTATGAAGAACTGAGAACCTTTGTATTTGAGTTGTTTTTCTTTTGAGATAGAAAGGTATATGAGTTTATGTTTAAGTTTGGAATTGTTTTTCCGTTTGTTTTGTGGATTTTATCGTCTTTCCTTGTAGTGACCGATTGAGTTCCGGCGAGAGTTGGGCAGGCGGTCCGCCGAATCTTTTGGTTCGCCTTAGGGAGTGGTGGGGCTGTCACATACAGGATGTTCAACAGTTATTCCAATGGACATACAATAATCGTCAAAAGCATGTGACGAATATTCACCAGTATTATCTAGACGAATTTTTTTTATTGGATAATTTGGAAATTGTGCTCGCAATTTAATTATTTGAGCAAGCAATCTCGCAAACGCCAAGTTACGAGTAGATAATAAACATACATGTGACCATCTAGTTGATGCATCAATTAGCACCATAAAATATCGAAATGGTCCACATGGTAGATCTACAGGCCCACATATATCACCCTGAATTCGTTCTAGAAATGTTGGGGATTCAGTCCCAATTTTAACTTATGATGGCCTAATAATTAATTTCTCTTGAGAACAAGCAACACAAGAGAATTCATTGGTTTTTAATACTTTTTTATTTTTCAATGAGTGGCCATGTGAATTCTCAATTGTTCGTCTCATTATTATAGATCCGAGATGTCCGAAACGATCATGTCAAACCATAAAATCATTGGGATAAGGAGACTTCTGGTCTACTAGGTGATGAATTTCAATTGCACTAATTTGTGCATAATATAAGCCAGAAGAAAAAGAAGATAATTTTTCTACTACGCATTTTTGTCAAGAAATGATACTTGTGATTAATAAAAATTCACCATTTGCCTTAGTCATTGTCTCGATATGATATCCATTTTCGCGGATATCTTTAAAACTCAATAAGTTTCTCCGAGACTTGGGAGAGAATAGTGCATTATTTACGATAATTTTAGTCCCTTTAGGGAGAAATATAGTAGCTCTTCCGGAGCTTTCAATCAATTTTGCACTATCGCTGATGGTATTAACATTTGTTTCTCCCATTTTCAAACAAGAAAAATATTTTTTATTTTTCAATATGGTGTGCGTAGTAGCACTATCGATGAGACAAATGGCATCATCACCATTACTTAATCCCAAACATTTGACATCTATTTCTTCTTCAGGAAGAAAATTTCAAACAAAAATAAATATTAATAAAGATGCGAAAATAAATATTGAATGAAAAGAAAATTACATGGAAGATATAAAGCATAATAAAAATATCTAAATAATCATGGGATATTTATTGACATCTTCAGGATGCTCAAAAAAATCAGCTACAACGAGGTGTGTCATATCAGCATCAACACCATCATCATAGTCATTCTTTTGATCAATGAAATTTGTCTCAACGCCTTTGTCTTTCTTTTTCAATGATGCTTGATAGAGGTCAACAAGATGTTCAGCCGTACGAAAAGTACGGGACCAATGACCTTACATACCACATTGGTAGCATTTTTCTTCATAAATTTTTTTTCCCATTTTTCTGATCGTAGTTATTTTCTCTCTTTTGGGAAACATTTTGTTGTTTGCCACAGTTAGAATTTTCATGGGGTACAAATTTACTACGATCACGTCCATGGCCACAGCCTCCTCTACGGCCACCTCTACGGCCACGTCCACGATCTCGATCAGAATTTTGGAATTGGGTCGCATTCGTTTCAGGGAATGGACTTGCACCAGTTGGTCGGGACTCATGATTTTTCAGCAATAATTCATTATTTTGTTCAGCCAAGAGAAGACATGCGATAAGTTCAAAATATTTTTTAAATCCCTTCTCTCGATATTGCTGCTGCAGGAGCATGTTAGAGACATGAAAAGTAGAAAATATTTTCTCTAACATATATTCATCAGTGACTTTTTTGCCACATAATGATAATTAAGAAGTGATTCTGAACATGACTGAATTATATTCGTTGACAGATTTAAAATCTTGCAGCCGTAAGTGAAGCCAATCATATCGGGCTTTTGGAAGAACGACCAACTTCAGGTGGTCGAATCTTTCTTTCAAATCTCGCCAAAGAACAAGAGGATCTTTAACAGTAAGATACTCTATTTTTAATCCTTCATCTAAATGATGACTAAGAAAAATCATAACTTTGGCACGGTCATGGTTTGAGAATTCATTTTTTTCCACAATAGTATTACCAAGATCCATTGCCTCAAGATGAATTTCAACATCTAATACCCATGATAAATAATTTTTTTCAGAAATATCAAGAAGTACGAACTCTTGTTTTGTAAAATTAGTCATAAGAAATTGAAATAAGTTTTGAGTTAGAAATTTACCTCAGAATTTTCTTGAAGAAATATGGGCAGAATTTCGACAAAATCTTGTGCTTCACCTTTGTTCAATGTAGAGTCTCCGTTTTCACTTTTTGCTCAAAAGTAGAGATTTCGTGCTGATAACATGTTATAAAACTAATAAAATAAGCTACTATAATATCAAGTGAAATATTGGAGAAAGAAGTAGAGAAATGGAGAGTGATATTCTTATATTCCAACCAATATCAAAGTCTTCCTAAAGGATTAATTTATGATTTATGGCTATATTATGTATAGAAGTTACAATCCATAAATCTACTCATGTAGTGGAGAAACCGTTTCATAAGTTTCTTCATATTCTTATAATAGTGGGTGTTTAATAGGATTGATGTTCTTTTAATCTTGTAGTACCTATATATAGAGGTACATTAACACCCTTTGGTAGGACCTTTGATTAGTTGCAAATTTGTGCCCCGTGAAAATTTTAACCGTGGCAAACAACAAAATGTTTCCCAAAAGAGGAAAAATAACTACGATCAGAAAAATGGAGAAAAAAAAGTTTATGAAGAAAAATGCTATCGATGTGGTATGGAAGGTCATTGGTCCCGTACTTGTCGTACGGCTGAACATCTTGTTGACATCTATCAAGCATCATTGAAAAAGGAAGACAAAGGCGTTGAGACAAATTTCATTGATCAAAAGAATGACTATGATGATGGTGATGATGCTGATATGACACATCTCGATGTAGCTGATTTTTTGAGCATCCTGAAGATGTCAACAAATATCCCATGATTATTTGTATATTTTTATTATGCTTTATATCTTCCAAATAATTTTCTTTTCATTCAATATTCATTTTCGCATCTTTATTAATATTTATTTTTGTTTAAAATTTTCTTCCTGAAGAAAAAATGGATGTCAAATGTTTGGGATTAAGTAATGGTGATGATGCCATTTGTCACATCGATAGTGCTACTACGCACACCATATTGAAAAATAAAAAATATTTTTCTTGTTGAAAAATGGGAGAAACAAATGTTAATACCATCAGTGATAGTGCAAAATTGATTGAAAGCTCCGGAAGAGCTACTATATTTCTCCCTAAAGGGACTAAAATTGTCGTAAATAATGCACTATTCTCTTCCAAGTCTCGGAGAAACTGATACGAACGATACCAACCTTGTGATGCAACCCGTACAGAAAGGCTTGGATCTAGAAGGTAGAAACTCACGTTGAAGACGACGAACGCAGCGGATCACCTAAATCCGTTGATCACGTGGTCAACGAACCTTGGTATTTGTAGAAGACACCACAATCTAGCGCAGTCCTAGATTGATAAGTCAATTGAATACCTAAGATATAAATCTAAGATATTCAAGGTGCTTCAATGAAGCTTTGAGAGAACTCTCAATGTAATTTTATTAATCATCAAAAACTGAATGTAACATCCGATTTGAGGCTATTTATAGCTGTGACTAAGACCTAATAAAACTGGGAAAATAACAAGACTAACTACGTGGACTAACTACGTAGTCCACATGGCCTAACCCATTGACTCAAGTACTAACAACGACAAAGGCCCAAACCACAAGCTGGTTGGACCTCTTTATTACACCTTACTACACTGATAATGGGCCATGGGCCCTTAGCCAAGTCATGGTCAGCTAATCCTCATAGATGGCCGAAAGTAGAATAACATCTCTCACTTCGTTGAGGCCCTCAATGTCCTTTGGCTCTCCACTGGACTCTCGGACTGCACGAACTAATGTTTGTAGTGCGGCATCTAACCTCTTCGCGCGAGCTCGTGTTATAGGTCCCAATGGAACCTTCACTTGTTCCACTTGGATAGCTCCCTCGACCTCCTCATCATTCCCCTCTTCTTGCGAAAGATTTGTTCACAAATCGACCTCATCGTCTACAAATAGGGACTTAGGTCAGCAACATTAAAGGTGGCCTTTGCCTTGGATTGGGCGCAAGTATAACCAGACCCAATCGCCTGGTTCAAACACCACGCGACGCCGACCCTTGTTGGCATGCCTGAGATACTGCTGGGTCCGAACTTCAATATTGGCCCTCACTTGCTAGTGTAAAACCAGGATAAACTCAGCCTTTTTCTTGCCATCAAGGTTAGTATGTTCAGACAAAGGCAAAGGCATCAAATCCAAGGGAGTCAAAGGGTTAAAACCGTAAACAATTTCAAATGGTGAAAATTGTGTAGCACTATGAACTGTATGGTTATAAGCAAACTCAATATGTGGTAGACACTCCTCCCAAGTTTTGAGGTTCTTTTTAATGATGGTCCTAAGTAATGTAGACAATGTGCGATTAACGACCTCTGTTTGGCCATCGATTTGGGGGTGACTGGATGTAGGAAATAGCAACTTAGTCCCCAACTTCCCCCACAAAGTCTTTCAGAAGTAAGAGAGAAACTTCACATCTTTATCAGACATAATGGTCCTAGGTACACCATGCAAACAGACAACTTTCTTAAAGAAGAGATCAGTTATGTGAGTAGCATCGTCCGTCTTATGACATGGGATAAAATGGGCTATTTTAGAAAATCGGTCAACAATGATAAAAATACTATCATGACCTCTTTTACTCTTAGGTAGACCGAGCACAAAATCCATCGAAATGTCAACCCAAGGTTCTGAAGGAATAGGGAGAGGTGTATACAAATCGAAGGGTTGGAACTTGGACTTAGCATGGTGACAGGTGATGCAGCGTGACACCACTCGCTCCACATCCCGCCTCATACGTGGCCAATAGAAATGCTTCTGTAAAGCATTCAAAGTCTTGGTGACACCAAAGTGTCCCATCAAACCACCTCCGTGAGTTTCACGGGTTAGTAACTCACGAATAGAACATGATGGAATGCATAATTTATCATGACAATACAGAAATTCATCATGGATGAAGAACTTACCCTGACCCGACTTAACACAAGATGCATAGATAGCAGAAAAATCCGAGTCGGTATCATAAAGTTCCTTGATAAGATCAAATCCAAGGAGTTTAGCATCAAGTAAAGCAGTCAAGGCATACCTCCTGGACAGTACATCAGCAACGACATTGGTCTTGCCAGTTTTGTATTTGATTACATAGGGGAAGGACTCCACAAAATGGACCCACCGGACGTGTCTCTTGTTCAACTTTTATTGAGACTTGAGGTGCTTTAATGCCTCGTGGTCAGTGTGGATGACAAATTCCTTAGGCCTCAGGTAGTGCTGCCATGTCTCCAATGCACGAATCAAAGCATAGAGCTCCTTGTCGTAGGTGGAGTAGTTCAAGGCGGCACCATTTAACTTCTCGCTAAAGTACGCGATCGGCCTTCCCTCTTGGATCAGCACGGCTCCAATTCCTACACCAGAAGCATCACACTAAACCTCAAAAGTTTTATCAAAACTAGATAAGGACAATAAGGGTGCGTGTGTGAGCTTGTGTTTAAGGCGTTGGAACGCCTTCTCCTGAGTTTCCCCTCATTCGAACTTCACATCCTTCTTGATAATAGCGGTAAGAGGGGCAGTTATAGTGCTGAAATCCCTCACGAACCGGCGATAAAAACTCGCAAGACCGTGGAAACTCCGAACTTCACTCATGGTCTTGGGTACGGGCCACTCATTGATGGCTTGGACCTTACTCTCGTCCACTCTAATGCCCTGTACACTAACCTTGTAACCAAGGAAAACAAGCTCATTAGTGCAGAAAGTACATTTGCCAAGGTTAGCAAATAACCTCTCCCGGCGCAAAGCCTCAAGGACAGCCCGTACATGTGCTACATGTTCCTCAGGACTCTTGCTGTAGATCAGAATGTCGTCAAAATAAACAACAACAAATTTACCTAAGAAAGGACGAAGCACATGATTCATAAGTCACATAAATGTACTAGGAGCGTTAGTCAAACCAAACGGCATAACTAACCAGTCATACAGACCATACTTAGTCTTGAAGGCCGTCTTCCACTCGTCCCCTGCCTTCATTCGAATTTGATGGTAGCCACTTTTAAGATCGATCTTGGTGAATATGACTGCACCATACAATTCGTCAAACAAATCATCTAAACGAGGTATAGGGTGACGATACTTAACTGTGATAGCGTTGACGGCGCGACAGTCCATACACATCTTCCAAGTGCCCTCTTTCTTTGGAACGAGAATGACGGGAATTGCACATGGACTCATGCTCTCTCGAGCCCAACTGTTCCCTAAGAGTTCGTCCAATTGCCTCTGGATCTCCTTAGTCTCCTCCGGGCCCATCTTGTAGGCTGGCTTGTTTGGCAAGGGTGCTCCAGGCATAAAGTCGATCTGGTGTTCAATCTCTCTGAATAGTGGTAGACCACTGGGGATCTCATCCGGAAAAAAGTCCTTAAATTCCTGTAATAAAGAGGAGATTTCAGGAGGTAAGTCATTGAGTGCTTCCTGACAAAGTAAAATCACCTCTTTGCAATATAAAACATGGACAACTTGCTTAGACAAAAATAACTTGCGAACTTTCCTGTTCTTGGCAAGCAAGTTAGGCCGTTTCTCCACTCGACCAGATGATCCAGGGGTAGATGTCCCCTTGACCGGTGCCTTAGTGATTGCTTTAAAAGCAGTTGGCTTCTTAGCCAATTCTCGTTCATGCTCCTGTTACAATCGCAGTTGGTCTTCATGCACCTGTTGAGGTGTGAGAGGGACAAGAGTCATCTTCTTATTGTGGTGCAAGAAGGAATACTTGTTGGTAAAGCCATCATGAGTAGTCTTCTTGTCATATATTGCCATGACCGTCCCAACAAAATGTGAGAAGCTTGCATGGGAACGACGTCGCAAAGGATCTCATCCTCATACTTCCCAATCTGGAAAGGCACCACCACTTGCTTGGTAACTTTGATATCGCCACTCTCGTTGAGCCATTGCAAGCGGTATGGGCTAGGGTGCCTCAACGTGGGTAAGAAAAAATGATCTACCATAAGGGTACTTGCCACATTGGTACAACTACCCGCGTCAATGATGAGGCTACATACTCTTTCCTTGACGTGACTTCGTGTGCAGAAGATGTTATCATGTTGGGCCTCATCCATCTTTTTGACTTGGATTGCAAGAGCCCGACGGGCTATTAGAGCAACACCCACTTGCTCAGTAGTGGCCTCAATCTCCATCTCGGAATCATCACCTTCATCAATCAATGGAGGCATCTCGGCGAACTCGTCCTCGTCGTCAGATACGACATCTTCGCTTGGTAAGACAATCATGGTACGCCTATTGGGACACTGAGAAGCAATGTGCCCAAATCCTTGGTATTTGAAGCACTTGTCGCGGATTCGTGGCTTGGAAGAGTCGAATGAAGGCCGTGGAGTTGTCTTTGGGGCCTGCTTGGGTGGCTCGGTCTTAGGGGTAAACTTGGACACTCTTGGGTTAGGCCGTTCCCGCTCGAAGGTCGGGTTGCCCCTCCATACAGGCGTGGCTGAGAAGTTAGGGTTACGAGAGTTACCCCTCCTCTTAAGCCTCCTCTCGATCTTGGATGCCTTGTCAATCAACTTCGGCATATCCATGTAGTTTTGTAACTCCATCAAATCGGCGATCTCAGGTCTCAAGCCATTAAGGAATCTCGCCATGGTAGCCTTTCTATCCTCCACAATGTCTGCTCGGAATATGGTGATCTCCATCTCCTTGTAGTAGTCCTCCACACTACGACTTCCTTGGACTAATGTCTGGAGCCTCTGGTATAGGTCACGGTAGTAATGGCTGGGTACGAACCGTTTTCTTATAGTGGTTCGTAATTCCTCCCATGTACTAATTTGCCGTTCTCTATTGCGGTGCCTGCTAGTACACTCTTGCTCCCACCAGACAATAGCGTAATCGGTGAATTCGAGGGTTGCCAGTTTGACTTTTTGTTCATCTGTGTAGTCCTAGCATTCGAACACCATCTCGATTCGTTGCTCCCATTCTAAGTAAGCCTCTGGATTAGACTTGCCTTAGAATGAGGGAATCTTGATCTTGACCCCCTTTAATCCATCATTGATTCTTCGGTAGTCCTGCTTGGGCCGACGGATGAAATCATTTTCCTCGCTATTAGAAGCTAGGTCCTCGCGAGGTGGAGCATCTCGATGGGCAGCATTGGACCGAGCTTGAGAAATCTCTAAGCGGTCCATCCGTTCGTGTAGGGAAGCCATGGACTCCTGAAGCATGCGTTGGAACTCCCCCATCATTGCTTGGTTGCGCAATTTGGAGTCAAATTTGGATGCGTCGCTCTCCTCCGACATGATGTAGGAAACCTGCAAAAAATTAGTAGCAAAGCAAGTATAGATATGGGTGCCTCACTCACTCCCTCGCGTGTATACGCTCAGCTCTCGTGTATGTCACTCAAAGAGCACTCTAATAGTCTCACCAAAGCTCTCAAAATCTCTTGATAGCTTACCTTGAAGAAATTGGGAATCCTCCCAAGCAAACAATCAACTTCCAATTTTGGAGCACGAGAATGTGGCAATCCTCAATGGAATGGAGAATAATGGAATGATTGACTCGAGGAACAATGAAATGGCACGACTCAAATGAAAGGAAACAAAGAAGACTAAGACATGGAAATGAATTGAAGAAAATGGCATGACCTAAAGAAAGAAAGGGAAAAAAAAAGAAAAAAAATACTCTTTTTCTTTTTTGAGAACCGCAAGTTGCCTTGCTTGTTAGTAGGTCCGAATGGCTGTTAAGGGAAAGAAATGTGGGCGGTCACTTCCTAAAATGGAGGGAAAATGGTCAAAGAAAGGAAGAGGCAGGAAAGATAAGGAAATTCCTAAAATGTAGGAAGAAGTAGTGGCTAAAATGTAGGAAGGGGTTTCCTAAAAATTTGGTGTGGGTGGCGGCTGGAATGGATGCTACAAGGTAGGAGTAATTGCTGCTAAAATGTAGGTGAATAATCCCTAAAAAGTAGGTAAATAGGCGGCTTCAATATTGGAAGTGGTAAGAAATTTTATGAGAAAATTTAGGGGCTGACCTTGGAAGCCTAGCAAATAGGAAACCTTCACAATTAGGAAACCAATTCCGTTTAGGAAAAAAAAAAAACAATAAAGAGTCACAGCTGACTTAAGGGTATTAATACCCTAATAGCTGCACCTTAACCCCCTCAAACAAGCTCAATTTCGATTTTCCTTAGGCACAAATCACACAAGGCCGATTTGGGTTGGCTCAAGAACACGAATCAAAAGAATGAACAATTAACAAGGTGACACTAACAACCCTTCTCAGGCTCCCCCCCAACGGGTTACCCAAGATATGCCCAAGAAATTTACTCTAAAACCACGAAAACCCTTTACTACCGCACGGGAGTATAAGAAACTTTTCACTAGGAGAGTGAAACAAGTTTCCAAGACTCAAAGTGCTCAAGAATTTCAAGAAATAGTGGACCAAAACTTTTGACTTTTTTTTTGTTTTTGATTAGTAGTTCAGACCACTATGCAGCCCTTCGAATGATTGGCAATAAAATTTCTGGAATTTGGCTTGGCTGAAATAATTATTTTGCTTGCTTTTTTTTTTTTAAACGACAAAGCAAAATACTGGATGGCTAGGGTTTTCTTCTTTTGGGACTTGGCTGGCTGCACTTAATTGTGTATGCCCGACAAAAAGGAAGCAAATCAGCTTTCATGCATTACTAACTTGCTCAACGCACACTGGTCTAACTTCAAGATTTCAATACGGCCAAGATGTATTCAACTTCCCAAGCAGGGTATACAACCCCCCCCCAAAACAGTCCCAAACTCACGAAGTGCAAGTAATAATTTCGGACAGCCCACTAACCTTCTAACCCACTCAAACGTAAACTCTAGTTTGGACAACAAGTGCACAAGGTTTGGCAGCCGCCGTTTCTTTTCTTCGCGTGCTTTTCTATTTTTTTTTTTTTTACGCAAAGCTCTCAACCCTAATGACCCTCACGAACACACCGCAAATTGTGGCAGCCGCACACGGCACACATGCACGATGGACAGATCTGATACAAGACAACCAAAGAGAGACACGAAAGCAGAAATTTTCAACGCAAGACAAGAGTAAACAACGGCGGACTGCCTTGGACAGATTGTATACGACTTGGGCAAAAATTTTGACTCAAAGACACGACCAGAAAGATTCGGACTGATGTGTGCAGATTGAAGGACACAACGGGCAGCAATGGACACAACATAACGAAGAGAAAACGACACAACTAATGGAGCAATTAAACAGAAATTCCGACTCAAAACAAGACCAAAACAAATGCGACACAGCTTGGACAGATTAGAGACAATAACGGCCAGAATTGACAGAACACAAAACAAAGACAACAATGCCAAAAGAAAGGAAAGCAACGACACAAGGAAACAAGGACAAGGGATATACGTGATACCTTCAACTAGCTTTGATGCCAGCTGATACGAACGGCACCAACCTTGTGATGCAACCCATACAGAAAGGTTTGGATCTAGAAGGTAGAGACTCACGTTGAAAACAACGAACACAGCAGATCACCTAAACCCGTTGATCACGTGGTCAACGAACCTCAGTATTTGTAGAAGACGCCACAATCTAGCGCGGTCCTAGATTGATAAGTCAATTGAATACCTAAGATATAAATCTAAGATATTCAAGGTGCTTCAATAAAGTTTTGAGAGAACTCTCAGTGTAATTTTATTAATTATCAAAAACTGAATGTAACATCCGATTTGAGGCTATTTATAGCCGTGATTAAGACCTAATAAAACTGGAAAAATAACAAGACTAACTATGTGGACTAACTACATGGCCCACATGGCCTAGCCCATTGACTCAAATACTAACAACGATGAAGGCCCAAACCACAAGTTGGTTGGATCTCTTTATTACACCCTACTACACTGATAATGGGCCATGGGCCCTTAGCCAAGTTATGGTCAGCTAATCCTCATAGATGGCCGAAAGTAGAATAACATCTCTCGCTTCGTTGAGGCACTCAATGTCCTTTGGCTCTCTACTGGACTCTCGGACCGCACGAACCAATGTTTGTAGTGCGGCATCTAACTTCTTCGCGCAAGCTCGTGTTATAGGCCCCAATGGAACCTTCACTTGTTCCACTTGGATAGCTCCCTCGACCTCCTCATCAGAAACTTATTGAGTTTTAAAGATATTCGCGAAAATGGATATCATATCGAGACAATGACTGAGGCAAATGGTGAATTTTTATTAATCACAAGTATCATTTCTGGACAAAAATGCGTAGTAGAAAAATTATCTTCTTTTTCTTCTGGCTTATATTATGCACAAATTAGTGCAATTGAAATTCATCACCTAGTAGACCAGAAGTCTACTCATCCCAATGATTTTATGATTTGGCATGATCATCTCGGACATCCCGGATCTATAATGATGAGACGAATAATTGAGAATTCACATGGCCACTCATTGAAAAATCAAAAAGTATTAAAAATCAATGAATTCTCTTGTATTGCTTGTTCTCAAGAAAAATTAATTATTAGGCCATCACAAGTTAAAATTGGGACTGAATCCCCAACATTTCTAGAACGAATTCGTGGTGATATATGTGGGCCTGTAGATCCACCATGTGGACCATTTCGATATTTTATGGTGCTAATTGATGCATCAACTAGATGGTCACATGTATGTTTATTATCTACTCGTAACTTGGCGTTTGCGACATTGCTTGCTCAAATAATTAAATTGCGAGCACAATTTCCAGATTATCCAATAAAGAAAATTCGTCTAGATAATGCTGATTAATATTCGTCACATGCTTTTGACGATTATTGTATGTCCATTGGAATAACTGTTGAACATCCTGTAACTTATGTTCACACACAAAATGGTCTAGCCGAATCACTTATTAAACGGTTACAATTAATTGCTAGACCATTGTTGATGAGGTCTAAACTTCCTTCATCTGCTTGGGGACATGCCATTTTACATACAACAACACTTGTAAGAATTAAGCTGACAAGTTATCATACTTATTCTCCCCTACAATTAACTTTTGGTTATGAGTCCAATATTTCTCATTTACGAATATTTGGTTGTGCGGTATATGTCCCAATTGCACCGTCCCAACGTAGTAAATTGGGCCCCCAAAGAAGATTGGGGATATATGTCGGGTATGAATTACCTTCAATTATTAAGTATATGGAACCATTGACAGGTGATTTATTTACTGCGAAATTTGCAGATTGCCATTTTGATGAATTATATTTTCCGACATTAGGGGGAGATAAAAATCAACCGAAAAAGGAAATCACTTGAAAAATATCATTGAATTTCCTTGATTCTCGTACTAAAGAATGTGAACTGGAAGTTCAAAGTATTATACATTTGCAAAAAATTACAAATCAATTACCGGATACATTTAATGACTCCAGAAAAGTTACTAAAACACATATTCTTGCTGAAAATGCTCCGATTAAAATTGATGTCCCTGGAGGACAAATTACAAGTGCTAATGAGTCAAAAATACGCTTGAAGTGTGGGAGACCTCTTGGTTCCAAAGATAAAAATTCTCGAAAGAAAATAGGAGTAGATGAATAAACAATTAATGACAAAATTCAACCTCCTGAAGAGGTCGCTCCTAAAGAGCCAATTCTGGAAGAGAATGAAATTATAGAAAATTCAATAAATTTTGTCACTTCAAGAAAAAGTTGGAACCGAAAAGAAATAATTATTAATAGTATTTTTGCATATAATGTAGCACTTGATATTATGGCAGAGGACGATGATCATGAGCCTAGATCGGTTGATGAATGTCGAAATAGAAATGATTGGCCAAAATGGAAAGATGCGATCCAATCTGAATTGGACTCACTGGCCAAAAGAAGAGTTTTTGGACCTGTAATCCAAACACCTGAAGGTGTAAAGCCAGTAGGATATAAATGGGTATTTGTGAGAAAAAAAAATGAAAAAAATGAAATTGTAAGGTATAAAACAAGACTTGTAGTCCAAGAATTTTTACAAAGGTCTGGATTTGATTATAATGAAACGTATTCATCTGTAGTGGATGCTATCACATTTAGATATCTTGTGAGTTTTGCAGTACATGAAAAATTAGATATGCGTCTAATGGACGTCGTTACTGCATATTTATATGCGAATCTTGAAAATGATATTTATATGAGAATCCCCGAAGGATTCAACATGCCTGAAGCATGCAAATCAAATCTTAAAAATATTTATTCTATTAAATTGCAAAGGTCTCTGTATGGATTCAAACAATCTGGACGTATGTGGTATAACCGTCTCAATGAATGTCTGACTAAAGAAGGTTATACCAATGATCCAATATGTCCATGTGTTTTTATCAAGAAAAATAGATCAAATTTTGTGATAATTACTGTATATGTTGATGATTTTAATTTAATTGGAACTCCTAAAGAGATTCAAAATGCTGTTGAATATTTGAAAAAGGAATTTGAGATCAAAGATTTTGGAAAGACAAAATTTTGCCTTGGTTTACAAATTGAGCATTTGAAAGATGAAATTTTTGTCCACCAAACTGCTTATACCCAGAAGGTATTAAAGCTGTTCTATATGGATAAAGCACATACATTAAGTACCCCAATGATCGTCAGATCATTAGATCCTAAAAAGGGTCATTTTAGACCGCGAGAGAAAGATGAAGAGATACTTGGTCCTGAAATACCATATCTCAGTGCAATTGGTGCACTAATGTATCTTGCTAATTATACAAGACCTGATATATCATTTACGGTGAATTTATTAGCAAGATTTAGCTCCTCGCCCACAAGACGACATTGGAATGGTATTAAACATATTTTTCGCTATCTCCAAGGAACAATTGATCTTGGTTTATTTTATTCAAATAAATCCAAATCTGAATTGGTTGGTTATGCTGATGCTGGGTATTTATCTGACCCTCATAAAGCAAGATCTCAAACTGGTTATCTATTTTTATATGGAGGTACAGCCATTTCTTGGCGATCTACAAAATAATCATTAGTCGCCACTTCATCGAATCATGCTGAAATAATAGCAATGCATGAAACCAGTCGAGAATGTGTTTTGTTAAGATCAATGACCCACTATATTCGAAGAGTTGTGGGTTATCCTCCGAAAAAGAAAAACCTCCAACTATATTATATGAAGATAATGCAGCTTGTATAGCCCAATTGAAAGGAGGATATATTAAAGGAGATAGGGCAAAACATATTTCACCAAAATTCTTTTTTACTCATGATTTGCAAAAGAATGGTGAAATTGATGTGCAACAAATCCGATCAGATAATAATTTGGCGGATTTATTTACCAAGGCATTGCCAACTGCAACATTTAAGAAATTGGTGAAGAGTATACGAATGCGACGATTAAAAGATTTCAAATGATGTTTGCATCAGTGGGATAAATTAATACACAAGAATAATGTACTCTTTTTCCTTCACTGGGGTTTTTGTCTCGATGGATTTTTCTCTAGTAAGATTTTAACGAGACATATTCTTTGTGTAATGGACATTCAAGGGGGAGTGTTATGAAATAACTAAAAGTATGGATGTCTCTTTGCATTCCCAATAGGATTAATTTATGATTTATGGTTATATTATGTATAGAAGTTACAATCCATAAATCCATTCATGTAATGGAGAAACCGTTTCATAAGTTTCTTCATATTTTTGTAGTAGTGGGTGTTTAATAGGATTAATGTATCTTTAATCTTGCAGTACCTATATATAGAGGTACATTGACACCTTTTGGAAGGACTTTTGGTATTGGTTGGAATATAAAATTATCATTTTCCCTTTCTCTACTTCTTTCTCTAATATCTCCATTTATATTATAGTAGTTTATTTTGATATTGGTTGGAATATAAGAATATCACTCTTCATTTCTCTACTTCTTTCTCCAATATTTCACTTGATATTATAGTAGCTTATTTTATTAGTTTTATAACACGTTATCAGCACGAAATCTCTACTTTTGAGTAAAAAGTGAAAACAGAGGCTCTACATTGAACAAAGGTGAAGCACAAGATTTTGTCGAAATTCTGCCCATATTTCTTCAAGAAAATTCTGAGGAAAATTTCTAACTCAAAACTTATTTCAATTTCTTATGACTAATCTTACAAAACAAGAGTTCGTACCTCTTGATATTTCTGGAAAAAATTATTTATCATGGGTATTAGATGTTGAAATTCATCTTGAGGCAATGGATCTTGGTAATACTATTGTGAAAAAAAATGAATCCTCAAACCATGACCGTGCCAAATTTATGATTTTCCTTTGTCATCATTTAGATGAAGGATTAAAAATAGAGTATCTTATTGTTAAAGATCCTCTTGTTCTTTGGCAAGATTTGAAAGAAAGATTCGACCACCTGAAATTAGTCGTTCTTCCAAAAACCCGATATGATTGGCTTCACTTACGGTTGCAAGATTTTAAATCTGTCAATGAATATAATTCACATGTTCAGAATCACTTCTCAATTATCATTATGTGGCGAAAAAGTCACTGATGAAGATATGTTAGAGAAAACATTTTCTACTTTTCATGTCTCTAACATGCTCCTGCAGCAGCAATATCGAGAGAAGGGATTTAAAAAATATTTTGAACTTATAGCATGTCTTCTCTTGGCTGAACAAAATAATGAATTATTGCTGAAAAATCATGAGTCCCGACCAACTGGTGCAAGTCCATTCCCTGAAGCGAATGCGACCCAATTTCAAAATTTTGGTCGAGATCGTGGACGTGGCCGTAGAGGTGGCCGTGGAGGAGGCCGTGGACGTGGCCGTGGCCGTGGACGTGATCGTAGTAAATTTGTGCCCCGTGAAAATTCTAACCGTGGCAAACAACAAAATGTTTCCCAAAAGAGGGAAAATAACTACAATCAGAAAAATGAAAAAAAAAAGTTTATGAAGAAAAATGCTACCAATGTCGTATGTAAGGTCATTGGTCCCGTACTTGTCGTACGGCTGAACATCTTGTTGACCTCTATCAAGCATCATTGAAAAAGAAAGACAAAGGCGTTGAAACAAATTTCATTGATCAAAAGAATGACTATAATGATGGTGATGATGCTGATATGACACATCTCGATGTAGTTGATTTTTTTGAGCATCCTGAAGATGTCAACAAATATCCCATGATTATTTAGATATTTTTATTATGCGTTATATCTTCCATGTAATTTTCTTTTCATTCAATATTTATTTTCGCATCTTTATTAATATTTATTTTTGTTTGAAATTTTCTTCCTGAAGAAGAAATGGATGTCAAATGTTTGGGATTAAGTAATGGTGATGATGCCATTTGTCTCATCGATAGTGCTACTACGCACACCATATTGAAAAATAAAAAATATTTTTCTTGTTTGAAAATGGGAGAAACAAATGTTAATACCATCAGTGGTAGTGCAAATTTGATTGAAGGCCTCAATGAAGAAACCGTTCATAGGTTTCTTCACATTCTTGTAGTAGTGGGTGTTTAATAGAATTGATTCACCTTTAATCTTGTAGTACCTATATATAGAGGTACATTGGCATCCTTTGGGAAAACTTTGATATTGGTTGGAATATAAGAATATCACTCTCCATTTCTCTACTTCTTTCTCCAATATTTCACTTGATATTATAGTAGCTTATTTTATTAGTTTTATAATACCTTGGTGTTTTGGACTAATTTGGATGACGGATGGAAATAATCCAAATTGATGAAAATATGTGATATTCTTATAGTACCCTTATTTTCAAAATATACCAAAAGGTGGTTCAGGACTCGATTGAAATTTTAAAAACTTTCTTGAATCGTTTAGGGAAAAAGCATAATTGAGGGGCTCAACTAAAATTTCAAAAAATTGTTCTTATTCTTCACAATTAGAGAGCATTTGTTATTTTTTCTTTTTTTTTTCTATGTCCCCTTTTCCATCTTATTTCCTTCTTCCTTCATTGAACCAACCAATACCACTGCCGTGGCTACTTCTACCATCGTCATCTCATCATTATATCTTCATCTCGTTATCATCGCCATCTTCATTAGTATCATGAACTTCCTATTCTCATCAAATTTATGATCATTATCATGCATTTTTTGTGTTAAATTGGTGCTATAAATTCGATGTATGGCAACAGTAGATGATTTTAGTATGAATTTTATTGAATTTAGTAGTGATTGGGAATAATAATGATTTTTGTCTATTCAAAATGTGCTTTTTCTGCATGATGAGAATACATTTTCATTTGAATGATTGTTTATTTGTGTCTTGGATATAATTGAGGGAGTAAAGGAAGCACCAAATGCTATATATCTTTGGATGGAGATAGTACTGTGGTAGTTATTATTTTTATAAAAAAAGGTGATTCCTAATACTTGTCATTATTTATATGAGTGGCATAATTGAGTAAAAAGGCCCAACAAAATATTTTGCATCTCTTGACTCAATAAAAATTTTAAAGTACTTTACAAAATTTTGTGGAATTGTTGATGTGAAAAGTTAACTTGGTAACAAATAGAAAAGGAATGTAAAGCACATGACAATGATCAACTAAATCGATTGTAAAATTTAAAGAAAAAAATGAAGGCCTCCATTTAATTAGGATACTTTTTCTACTGTACAAAGTTATACAAAAGAAGTAAGAGTACATATCAAGTTTTTCTTGAAATGGCTTGCAAGTTAATGATTCCCACTGAATTTGAAAATTATTTTAAGTCAAAAAGACTATCAATACTAAGAGTTAGTATGATGATTTTGAAACTTGTAAAAAGCCTAAACTATTAGATACATGATTGAAAAGCTCCAACTTATTCTAATGAATAAATTAGTATATCCTTTTCGTTTTAATTTCAAGAACAATTTCTACAAAGGTGTGTTAGAGAAGATGTTGAGGCATCAATTGATGGTACTTCTAGTTAGTTTGCAATTTAGATTACTAAAAATGGACAAGTTTGAGTACTCAAAGTTGAGTTATGATATCATACAATTATTTGCAGTTTTTATATCCTAGAGTTTAAAACAATTGAGTTGTTTTGTTTTAGGAATCATGTATGCTAATCTAAGGATTCAACATCTCTTAGCATTATGTTTGAAGGTGTTGAACTAAATGAAAATAAGCAATATAATTTTTTTGTTAAAAATCATGAAGAGGAAAATAAAATAGAGAGAGAGAAAGGAGTGGTATGATTGGCTAAATTATCCTAGATCTAGTTAAATTAACAAATTACCAAAGAAAAAAGAGAAAGAGAGTGAAGCGATGAACTAGTGAGCGTCTTCCTTCCATTCTTTTGGAATAAAAACTAATATGGATTTATAAAACAACTAAAACAAGATTTTTAAAAAAGTTCAAACTTTATTTTAGTCCTTTTCCTAAATTTCTCTCTAGAACTCTAGAATCATAGCATGAGTTTTTGGATTATAAAACTCCACAATTATACACCGAACTTGAGTATATAATTCAGTCCAATTGACTTGAAACTCTACTACAAAAATGAAATTTATAGGATGGAAGGTAATTCATTCGTATTTTTGTCCCTGAAATCTAAAATGGTATTAGACTTCATCATCGTAAATCTTACTTAACCTAGTTTTGAATGTTAAAACATATGCATATGATTTTTGTTATTTTGGCTGTGTTGATTGTGGTTTGGAATCAAAGCCTTCATAGCCATTTTTTCTACAAAGTTTTTGAGTCATGAAAATATGAATGTATGCTCCCAGTCTGGAGAATAACATGCTTGCTATTTTCCTTGTCTAACTATGAGCATTCATAAAGAAACTTGAGCTTTTAATATACAATACTAAACTGTTTTGAAGAACTTTTGCAATTTATATGATCTGAACTAGGATAAATTTCATGTTTTGCTAGCAAAAACCATTCCAACAGTGTATCATATGCATAAATTAGATGTTGAGGTTGAGAGAAAATCGATTTGGATTATTTCTATTAAAACTTGAAACTCTCTATTCTGAACAAAGCGAGAAAAAAGAAAGCACATCAGAGCACGTGCTGCCCAAGCATTCATGATTGTAGTTATTAAAAATAATAAAAATTTTGATAATATGTCATATGTGTTTTTTAAAAAATTATAAAAAATTATATATAAATAAATAAAAATGTGCTCTTTCTGCACAAATTTTGTTGAGTTTATGCTCTACTTGAATATTTGATATTTTAAAATATTTCTGGCATCTGGAATAATATTTCAAATTTAATGACACTTTTATTATCATAAAATTGATTTAATTTTGAATAAAGATTTGAAACAAACTTCCTAATAGTTCTTAGTGTGAATTGTACTTGAATGTCACTTATTATTAGTGATACGATTCTCGATATGCCAAAACGAATCAAGAACGTGAACTACAAGCCCATATCTAGGTTAGGAATCAATGCTTGGGGATGGACTTCGCAATCAATCTTAGACTGCACAAGAAAAATTGGAACGGGTAGAACAACGCCACAATCAAGGTGACTACTTGATTGATAAATTGTCGAATCACCTTAGGCCTACTCGAAGATGTTCAATGGTGGCTTTCACAAGCCAAGAAGTGCTCTTTCACTCATGAAAGAAATCTGGAATTTTCTCAAGTTATTATTCAATGTCATTAAACGATCAAGGTAAGGCTTTTTATAGCCTTTACAAGACTCAATACTCATAATCCTACTAAGACTCACTTAACTAAATCTTAACTCAACCCAGGGCCAAGTATAATCAACATGACCTTAAGCCCTTTTATTAATTAATTGATTTAAACAACTAAACTCAAATCTAGAATTAACCAAACAACAAGAAACAATGGAAATAAACGACAAACAGCTCATAAATGAGACTATTCGGCGAAGACACAACGGGATAACTCTAGCTTGATGCAAATAGATTTGATAAGCTTCAAAACTAGCTAGATCCCATATCATTCCTCTCCGCTTAAAGGCCATTTGCCCACAAATTGAAGCACGAAGGGCGACAAACAGAGTGACATGCCGATAGGTCAGCTTTGTGATGATCACAATCCAAGGCGTCATCCAAAGGAAAACCCTCCACTTGCCAAGTTGGAAAAGACATCGTTTAGCTTCTTGAATCTCACGAACCGACTTCAATGTATGCTCAGCTAATTCACTCATATGTGTGAGGTAAGGATCCTCAAAGTGGTGTGTGATGTCTTCCATGAAACCAAATTCCTCAAGCTCAATGAAGTTTGGAAAATGCAAAATCTAATTTGGTGATGTTGAAACTTCACTTGGACTATCTACAAGTCGAAGATAGGAATTGTGTCGTTCATCATCAAACTTGCTCCACAAATGAACTACTTGCACATGATTAGCCCCTTTGTCTACATAAGAAAGACAACAAAGATTAGTAAACAGCTCACAAAAACTAGTTAAAGGCATATAAGAAACTTGAGCACGATATGAAAAGGGAGATTGAATTCGGATAGCAATCATGCAATTCCATGTCCTTTTGCTTAACCTGAAGAAAAGAAGGAAAACTAGTAGCAAACAAGTTAGTAAAGTTACAAGGAAGAATCTGATCACGCTCAACTCTTACTAACAAACTATATTTCCTATCTTTATACACCTCTTTGGCCGAACTCACTAATGCTTTTCTCTCTTCACCACTCTCGGCCTCTTTCTTTTCTTTTTTTCTCAACTCACACTCATATTCCTCATATAACCTCACTTGATCCTCTTGAACCTGTTTAGGAGTAAGGGGAACAAGGGTAACTCTTCTATTATAATGCATAAAGGAATATTTATTTGAATGACCGTTGAAGTGGACAGCTTTGTCGTATTGTCAAGGACAACCTAAGCTCAAGTGACACGCTTGCATTGGTACCACATCACATACCACTTCATTTTCATACCTACCAATGTGAAACGGTACCTTCACTTGCCTATAAACACATTCACCACCATCGTTATTTAGCCATTGAATTCGATATGGTTTAGGGTGCTTGGTGGTTGGAAGAGACAATTTCTCAACTATGAACAAGATTGCCATGTTTGTGCAACTTCCTCCTTCAATTATTAGACTACACAACTTGTCCTTGACGTGACAACGAGTGTAGAACAAGTTATCCCTTTGCTTATCTTCATCTTTTAAAGCTCGGGCAGCAAGCACTTTTCTGATAATCAAGACTCCGACATTCCCTTCAAATGGCAATTCTTCCTCCGAGTTGTCACTTTCCTCCATTAAAGGTGGCATACCTTCACAATCGTCCTCATTATCCGATACCACTTCTTCATTAGGCAAGATAAGTATGGTCCTTTGGTTGGGACATTGAGATGCTATGTGTCCAAAGCCTTGACACTTGAAGCATTTAGCATCCTGATTTCGCGGTTTTGGAGTTCTTTGGCTAATTTCTATGTTGGCCTTAGGTGTTGGTTTAGCATCATTGGGCCTCGGTTTTAGTGGTTGAGAAGTTCCTACAGTCTTGTCCTCACCTCTTGAACGCGAATTTCGCCAATTTCCAACTTGATAGTTGGAATTTGAGCGAGTGTTAACCCTCCTCTTGAGGTGTCTTTCCACATTCACTGCCTTATCCAACAACTCATTTGAGTCAAGAAAATGATGTAGTTCTACAACATTAGCAATTGCATCCCTCAATCCATGCAAAAATCTAGCCATAGTCTCATCATGGCTATTTCCATTTTCTTAAAATAGTCTTCAACCATCATACTACATTGAGTAAGAGTTTGCAATTTATTGTGCAAATCTCTATGATAGTAAGTTGAAATGAAGCATTTCCGCATCAATCTCTTGAGTTCATCCCATGACCTTAAGAGGCGTTCATCATTTCTCCTTCGACTTGTATGAATTTGGTCCCACAAATTGCTACATAGTCGGTGAACTCAATGGCTGCAAGCTTCCTTTTGACTTTCTGAGTAGGAATTGAATTCAAAGATTAGCTCCATCTTTCTTTCCCACTCCAGGTACGCCTCGAGATCAGACTTGCCTTGAAAAGTAGGGATTTTGAGCTTAATCCCTCTGATTTCATCATCATCTCCTCGTTTAGAATTTCATGTTACCCCTCTAGTTCAGTCCTCATGGGTCTCAAAGTCATCCTCATAATTCGAATCACTTGAATCATCCAAATGAGGTTTCTTTTTGGTTGAACTTTTTGACGGATCAAATTGTTCCACCTTGCTTTCCACTGCATCAAACCGTTTGTTCAATTGGTTCAATGCTTCGAGGACAAGTCCCATGTCATAAGGGTTATTAATAGTTCCAATACTTTGAGACATATTTAGTTTATCTTGCAAAAGAGCAAGGGTTAGTAGTAAAATTTCTCACTTCACTCCTTTACCCTCGGGCTCGTGTTTGCACTCAAGTGTTTAATCCCTCTACTAAGCTCACAAAAAAATAAGCTCTCAAGACTGCTAATTGCCCTTATTGAATAACTTAGAGCTTTTCTCAAGTTGAAACTCCACTTATCAAGTAGTAATCACAAGAGTGTAGCACGATCAAAATTTCACAAGTAAACAATAGTTGAAACATAGACACAAGGTGCTAGAAATTTGGAGAGTTAGACCTCAAGAATGCTGGAAAAATGGTACATAACAAGCTGGAAATTTGTAGAGTTACTTGTGCAAAGATGAACCAGAATGAGACTTGACGGACCCTAGTGATTATGGTTCAAGATCTGATCATATTTGATGTTAATGGTGCAGCTTTTGAACCATAAATTTAACACACTTGACACTAAGGAATATTGCTGGAAACCTACTCTACAAAACCTGTTTGAACTTGGACAAGATTGACGCAGAAATCTGGAAGTATCAAGTTTGGACTAGAACGCTAGATTTAGGAAAGAACTCTTGTAATCCCAAAACTGATTTGGGCTATATGGACTACAACTAGACTAGACTAGAACAGGAAATAAAGACTCAAAAACGAACACAATGTGGCTGGACAAACCAGATTTAAAGGCTAGATCAAAGACTCAATGTGGCAGAAATTTTAGAACTTAGAATAAACACTCTACCTAATGTGTGAAGGCTGGAATTTGGAAAGTGAATTCGAATGGCTCTTGGATTCAAATCCAAGAAACAATAGGCTGTTTAGGGATGTTTTCTAAGCAGGTGTTCGGAATTTGCAACTGGTAAAGTAAGCCAATGCAGCCAATTATTCAATGACCAGCTTTGGAAGCAAAATTCCAATTTGTTTCTTGTTTCCAAATTGTTCCTTTCTCTTCTTTTTTTTTCTCACGGATCAAAACCAGATTCTACCTCATTTCCCTCATTTTTTTCAGATTCTTTTTCTTTCTTTTCTTTTCAATTCAAATCAACTAATCAAGGAACAAAATCAGCATCTATTCACAAACTCAAGAATATGAACTAGAGATTCCAAGAACATCAAGATTTGGAAACTTTGGTTCAAGAATTTCAAGAAACTCTATTATGCTACCCAAGAACCTCAAGATTTTCAAGAACTCATTCAAGAAACTTCACGAAAGTCAAGATTTTTGTCCAGAAATTTCAAGAACTTTGAACACTTCCAAGCAACAAGAACAACTAGCCACAGACTACAACTAAAACAAGGAAAATAGCCACGGATTCTATAAGAAAGAGGTTTGACCAGAATTTTTTTTTTCTGGACTCTAATTGACACAAGACTTGAAGAAACAAGACAATCAAACACAAAATAAGACGAAAACACAACTTGGACAAGGAAACAAGCCACAGACAGCAAGTTAGACACGTGAACAGCTATGAAAACTCAAAAACCCTAACAACTCAACCACAAGAGGTACGAGCAGATTTTTTTTTTGACAAATAACAAAACAAGATAAACGAAGGGGCAAATAACACAAAAGTCACGAATTGGATTGCACAAATTCGGACTACAAGATGAAACAAACGAAACCCTAAACTACACAAAACAAGAAGGGATATAACATTGATACCTCCAACTAGCTCTTGATGCCAACCGATACGGTCTTCGATATGCCAAAACGAATCAAGAATGTGAACCACAAACCCATATCTAGGTTAGGAATCAATGCTTGGGGATGGAGTTTGTAATCAATCTTGGACCGCACAAGAAAGATTAGAACGGGTAGAACAATGCCATCATCAAGGTGACTACTTAATTGATAAGTTATCGAATCACATTAGGCCTACTCTAATATGTTCAATGGTGGCTTTCACAAGCTAAGAAGTGCTCTTTCACTCATGAAAGAAATCTGAAATTTTCTCAACTAAGGCTTTTTATAGCCTTTACAAGACTCAATACTCCTAATCCTACTAAGACTTACTTAACTAAATCTTAACTCAACCCAGGGCCAACTATAGTCAACATGATCTTAAACTCTTTTATTAACTAATTGACTTAAACAACTAAAATCAAATCTGAAATTAACCAAACGACATGAAACAATGGAAACTTCGGTTCAAGAATTTCAAGAAACTCTATTATGCTACCCAAGAACCTCAAGATTTTCAAGAACTCATTCACGAAAGTCAAGATTTTTGTCCAGAAATTTCAAGAACTTTGAACACTTCCAAGCAACAAGAACAAATAGCCATAGACTACAACTAAAACAAGGAAAATAGCCACGGATTCTATAAGAAAGAGGTTTGACCAGAATTTTTTTTTGTTTTCTTGACTCTAGTTGACACAAGACTTGAAGAAACAAGACAATCAAACACAAAACAAGACGAAAACACAATTTGGACAAGGAAACAAGCCACGGACAGCAAGTTAGACACGTGAACAGCTATGGAAACTCAAAAACCCTAACAACTCAATCACAAGAGGTACGAGGAGATTTTTTTTTGACAAATAACAAAACAAGATAAACGAGGGGCAAACAACACAAAAGTCACGAATTGGATTGCACAAATTCGGACTACAAGATGAAACAAACGAAACCCTAAACTACACAAAACAAGAAGGGATATAACGTTGATACCTCCAACTAGCTCTTGATACCAACCGATACGGTCTTCGATATGCCAAAACGAATCAAGAATGTGAACCACAAACCCATATCTAGGTTAGGAATCAACGCTTGGGAATGGAGTTTGTAATCAATCTTGGACCGCACAAGAAAGATTAGAACGGGTAGAACAATGCCATCATCAAGGTGACTACTTGATTGATAAGTTGTCGAATCACATTAGGCCTACTCTAATATGTTCAATGGTGGCTTTCACAAGCCAAGAAGTGCTCTTTCACTCATGAAAGAAATCTGAAATTTTCTCAACTAAGGCTTTTTATAGCCTATACAAGACTCAATACTCCTAATCCTACTAAGACTCACTTAACTAAACCTTAACTCAACCCAGGGCCAACTATAGTCAACATGATTTTAAACTCTTTTATTAACTAATTGACTTAAACAACTAAAATCAAATCTGAAATTAACCAAACGACATGAAACAATGGAAATAAACGACAAACAGCTCATAAACGAGACCATTTGGCCAAGACATAACGAGATGACTCTAGTTTGATGCAAACAGACTTGATAAGTTTCAAAACCAGCTAGATCCCGTATCAATTAGGTATGCATTAGTTAATTTTATTCATGAGCTAGTTTTATTCTCATGCAAATGCACAAGGCAAAATTTTTTAGACTATAGGTGTATCATTATCTAGGAAAAGTTCAAGCCAACAATAAAGGTCTTCTAAATGTAAATTTACAAATGAGGAACATAATTGAACAAAGAATTATAAAAATTCGATAGTTATAAAAAATTATCTCAATAATATAATTTTTAAAGAATTCACTAATATTCTAATCTGTATATTAACCTGTATATACACTTCAAATTCGTTATCAAGAGATTTCTCAAGATAAATTAAAGAACTTGTCAGTTCTCAAAACAACTTAAGAAGGGGGTGAATTAGATTGTTCAAAAATAAGCAAATAATAGTCAATTTTCACCCAATTTTACTAATTAAATCACCTAAATGAGCACACACTTAAGCATGTAGAATGTGATAAAAATAAAGCAATGAGATCACACAATTGATTAAGTAAGAGAACGATAAAGTAAAAAGAAAAGCAAACTAAGGGATCTTATAATTCTCTTTAGTTTAACTTCTCTAAACTATAGTTGAATGCTTAACTTAATAATGAAGAACACTAACAAGTGAGACTCACCTTCTTCAAGATTTTACTCTTCGTCAATGAGAAACCTTACAAACCCTAGAACTTTTCCCACACTTACGCAATATTCAAAGTATTTTTCTACCAAAAATCACTCTTGCAAGTTTGTATCTCATATAGACAAAGGTCTCTCTTCTATTTAGACTTTACTCCTTTTTCTAGGTGCTGAAAAATCATGTTAAATGAGCCTCCAATAGTCTTGTATTTAATGCTGAAGAAACTAGTCATTAGATCTATCAAACATCCAATTGACAAGGTCTATGTCTGAAGATCTATTAAGTGTGTCTACACAAGGAGTTTCAGATAGCTGATCCCACATCTGATAGATACGTCCAATAGAAACAAAAAGTTCCAACTTTTAACTCTTAATCTGTCGAATGTCTGATGGTTCAAGTATGCGTCTGAGCCATCATCCGATCATTATGGTTAATTTGTCCTTCATTCTTCGAAAATTTGATCCCTTAATCCAGTGTACAAAATTTCATTCTATATTCAGCACAAACTTCATTTATTCTTGTTCTTCATTTTTTCTTTTGCCAATTGTTTGAGCATCTGTTCTAAAAAAAATTCTCAATAAAACATTAGGGCAAACGACAGGGATTGATCCCCCCCATGATGGATTCATAATCCACTACCTTGATCGACTTGGTCATATCTGCCCCGACCAGATCATCATTTTGGCTTATTAATCATCAAAATTAAGGATTGATCAATCTAAATTTTCAATTTCTCTCTTTTAATAATGACAAACAAAATAATGATTTCTTTATTCAAATAAATTCAAATAGACTTCCCCTAAATACAAACCCATTATTTAAAGAAAAATATCATTCAATCTTCTCCTCCTTTTGACATCATCAATATCAAATAATTATAAAGGGATACTGTACATGAATAAGAAATTTGCAAGAAGCACCCATTAAAACTAAGGTTATATTGATTTCATCAAATGTCTCACCCTTAAAATAAGCATGTAAATCAAGTAAGTTGTTAGGCCTAAAGACAATCTAAGAGGGGGATGAATTAGGTTATCTAAGAAACTAATCAAGTTATAGGCACTTTTTACTCAATATAAACTTTACCCTCTTTTCTAGATGATCACACAATAAATCAATCAATAAAGGAGCAATATCACTTGAGAGAAGTAGAAAAGATATGTAATTTATGGATCACAGAATAATAATGAGTAAATAAGAAGAGAAGAATCGCAAACCAATTGACTACCAACTCCTCTTGAGTTTGAAAATCAACTCACAAAACAAGCTTCTTCAAGTTGATGAAATACAACCAATCTTGAGTACAAAGGAAGGCTCACTTCCTCCTTGCCCCAAACTTCACTTGGTTAAGTTAGGAAGTTTTACAATCCCTCAAGATAACCCTCACGAAACTACACTATTGAAGCATTCTCTCACAAATGAAAAGCTTACACGAATCTTACACTACAAAGAGTACAAATGTTCCTTGGAGAGTATTTTCTCGCTAAAACTACTCTTAATCTCTTGTATTCTTAGTGTGCAAAAGTTGTTTGAAGTTTCTGACCATACACTATTTATATGAAACCAAGACAGTGCTTCATTAATGCTTCCAACGGATAGAAGGTAGTTGAAGAGTCAACAAGCCGTTGGAAGTGTCGAACGTCCAGTACTTTCGATGCTTGCATCCGAAAGCGGACAAAGAGTTTGAAATATCTTTTTAATTCTATCAGACGTCCGATACTTCCGATGCTTGCATCCGATAGCAGACAAAGAGTTTGAAGGATTATTTTAATTCTATCGAATGTTCGATGATGGAGTTTTTCGTGCGTCCGAAAACAGACAGAGAGTTTGAAAGATTATTTCAATTCTTTCGGACGTCCGGTGAAGATGTTCTGAATCCGATATAATCTGCACTATTTATTGGATGTCCAGTATTGTCTTTATGAGCGTCCGATAGCTTTCATCTTCCTTTATCTTCTTTCAATTGCTCTTGTTCTTTGAATCAAATTGTTTCAGAGCAGAAAGGATTTCTTATTGAAAAAATATTAATATTATCCAATTATTTTGTAAACATCAAAAGACAGAGACCAAGATTAACATTCTCCCCTTTTTTGATGATGACAAAATATTAGATGAAAAGAAAAAAAATGAGCAGAAGCTCCCCCTTTCTCATAGCATCCAAAATCATTAAGTACCAACTCATAGCATCTCCCCTTTACTCATATTAGAAGAGCATCCCCTTACACATAGCATCCATTCTTTCCCTTTTTGTCATTATAAAATTAGAGAGTAATTGCCAGCAGAATCCATCAGCCAAAATCCATTAATAACAGAAATAACAGAAAAATTCATTAATAACATCAAAATCCAGCAACCATTATCACCCATAAACAGAAAAATAACACCAAGATCCATCAATGTCAACAAAAATGCATTAGTCATTCAACTAACGGTCATATCAATCAACATTCATATCAAAGACATCAGAGAAATCCATTAGTATAAAGTATTAGAAACATCAAAAGAAAAATTACAAAAGACCATGGAAAATGCATCCTATTATGAAGTGCAAATGTCCCTAGAGTGCCTATATTGTGATCTTAGATGATCCGAACCTTCATCTTGCAAGATGAAACTGAGAGAGATCCAATTCATCTTCAGTCTCTTCATCTGCTTCACTGTCATCAGTAGCAGGGACCTTGTCTTTATCTGAAGTTGGGGAATCATGAGGAGTAGGCTGAGAGTTCGAGGCATTGACTTCAACAGTGAGAGGAGTGGACTCAGTGCATGGCTCATTTTGATGTGTATGTTCTTCTTCTTGTGGGACAGGAGGCATAAACAGATTTCTCTTATCCAAGAATGTAGCTTGTTGCTCAAGTGTCATGATCATCATTAGACCTGTTCAAGGAGAAGGACATGTTGTTTGAGTTCCTCAAGTAGGCAAATGACTTCGTGATTGGATGAAGTGGGTTGAGTAAAGAATTTTGGAGAATGAATAGAAAAAGGTGAAGTGACACGAGGCTATTTGGAAAGTCTAGGAGTAACAGAGGCTTCATGACGATTTTTGGTTCTAGACTCTAAAACAGTTTCCTTATAACACCAGTGGCAATAAAAAAATCTGATACTTTTTCTCTCAAAATATGTTTTGGTGAAAATAGAGGTGAAGTTTCTTTTGGAGATGCTCCAGTGAAAGGAATTTTGAAATGAGCAAAGATTGAAATTAAAAATTTTCCATAAGAAAGTTTTCTACGGCTGTCAGTACTGAGTTTGATCAGAAATTTACACATGACAAAACTAAAGTCAATTCTGATTTTCTCAACAAAGCAATAAAACAGATAAAGCTCCATTTTATTGGCATTAGTCCTATGATCATCAGTAGGAACCAGCAGATTTATATTGATTGTAAAAATGATTAGATTTTGAGAACTAAGATCCTCCAATTTGGCCTCAGCAGGTATGTTAAAGTAATATTGAAAGTAGGCCATTAGTTTTTCAACTTGAAAATGGTGATAAGTAGTTGGAAATTCTTTATATGAGAAAAAATTTACAATTTTACTACGACAGCCTTCTTCAATTTTTGTTTTCAAAACTAGATTAACAATATCAGAAGTAAGAAGAATGTCTACGCCATTAGCACGTGAGATAAGTTCAGTATGAGAACTAATCTTCCTAAGATTGACAAAAATTGATATAGCATTTCAGGGTAGTATGTGTTGGGTAGAGACATAATATGAAACTATTTTTGGAATTCGAAAAACTTAAGAACAGCCATGTAGCCATCTAAAGTTAAGGAACTTGATAAATCTGAGGCTAAAAAATCCTATCATGAATCATCTCTAATTCCTTTTTTAAAATTTCCTTTTCCCTATTGTATAATTTTAATAGATCAGACTTTGCTGTATTTCTTGAGAGAGTTTGGATGGTTGGATTCAAAAATTTGTGCAAGTCCCTTATACCTTGATGTTCTACAAAGCTAAAAGGGTAGTTGTGTCGTGCTATTCCCAAAGATATATGCTCTCGATACACATCATTATTAACCATCAAGTATTGTCCCGCTTGTTCCTTGCTATTTGGACATCCTCTGGATGTGCGAAGGCTCATTCCTGATGTATATGATATGCTGTCTGCTAGATTATAGCACCATATAGCATACATTCAGCTCTTTATCTTCATCAGAATCAACTTCTTTTCTTTTGAAAACATTCCAAACTTTAGAATACCTCTAACGCTTAGAAGAACTTGCATGACTTGCTTGACTATAGTCACCTTCAGGTCCTAAGCTAACTTGTTAATCTATTGGAACCTATTAAATAGCATGAACACGACCTAGAAAATTACAACTAGCACAAATATCGCAAATAGATAATAAAAAAAAAACCACGGGTTCAATAGTTTTTAGCTACATATACATGGTTCTAAATCAATAAATACAACCAGTTTCTTGAGCAGATACTAGAACATTATCCTTAGAGAGAGTTTAGGAAGACATTTTAATACTCCAAGAGTATGAGCTAATAAATCCATACAGACAATAGCAATGATTAACTCTCAATTCTTTTATCAAAACACAAACAAACATTATGATGCACCAACTTTTCACAACCTCTACTTTTACCACCAATACATTCCCACATCAGTAATGTTTGAAGTAATAATTGCTTATGAAAGATATTAAAATAATTTCTTTGAACTGTTAGTTAATATTATATAAGTATCTTTCAATACATAGACAAATTCAATTTAACAAAATAGAGCGTAGGAGGAAAAGGGAATTAGTGACTCAAAACTAATCTTATTTTTTGTAGAAAGTTGAATAAATGAAATCTGATTGCCACTTAACACAACACCAGTGTGATTGCAATAATAGTTTAATCCCACTTAATTTCTAAAGATAAGCTCAACATGCACCAGGTTATCAAAAGGAAAACACAGTCATGAGGAGGAAGGAGAAAAAGTATTTGCAAAAAAAAAGATAAAATTAAAATAAAAAATAGAATAGTCACTGTCACTGCCATGCAAAAAAATAAATGACTCAGCAGGTTGATCCCACTTCCTCTTTTATCTACAAAAAAATTAAAATAAATAAATAAATAATCACTATCACTGCCATGGCAAAATATGCTTGAAGCTCATGAACCCAATGATTGACTGTCAATTCCTTCTACCGTATCAAATGGTTTTCAACAGTTTAACCAATGAAAAGTTCAATCAAGTGTTGCAAAGTGTCTTTGACTTTTGTAAATTTCAGTTTCAATTTTGTCGTTGCCATTTTATCAAACACTTCATGGGCACAAGAAAGATAGGAATGTAGAAATAAGATAAAAAGGTAAAAGTTCATACCAGCTACCAAAAGCTAATTCGGGAGAAAGTTTTAGAGAAGATAAATAACCCTTTTTTCTAGTGATGGTACAAAAAAGAACTTGATTTAGCTGTAGCAACGATCAGCTCTCTGGAGTGGAGATGTTGAATTTACGAACCCTTTTTCTCGATTTGTAAGTCTTTTGGAAGAGATGAATTTTTGGATAAATTAAATTTTTTCGGTGAGATATTTGGACTTAATGGGTACCCAAGTATTTTCCAAAAATTTTCATCAATTAATGGGTATAATTAGGATTAGTCCAATTTCAAACCCAATCAAAATTACAATATCCATCCCGCCCAAAGTTCCTTTAGGTATGGGTAACCCATTGGAACTTGAGACAAATTGACATCTCTAGGCATCAGGACAACTTGAGTATTTGATAATTTCTTCTATTACAATCTTAATTCGATTTAACATACTTGTTATTTCCTGTTATTTTCCAGTCCACCTTAATTAATACAAGATTCAAATTACTTTTTTAGTTACACACTCATTATCAAATATGATCAATAACAAATAATCAAAAAATTTGCAACCAAAATATTACAGAGAACAAATTTTAACATTATAAATATTCTTGTCAACATATTAAGGTTACATGCTGAGATTTTTATGGTATTAAAGTTTGCTCTTTGTAATATTTTGGTTATAAATTTTTTTTATTATTTGTTGTTGATTATGTTTGATAATAGTTTTATAATAGAAAAAAAATTTGGATCTTATATTAACTAAAATATGTAGAATGATATACTATTTTTGATGCCACATGTGATTTAATCTCTAATGATAAATAATAAATTCTAGTATTTTTTAATGTTTAGACTGGTATTTGATTAATTAAACAATTTAGCAGATGATGGGCAACGGTAGAATCATATTATTTTCTATCTTCTAATATCACTTTTTAATTATTAGTTGGACGTAGATGTTATACGATAATAAATCTCAAGGGAAATTAGTGTAATTTTTAAAAGTTAGAGGGAGACCAGCGAAATAGTCAGAAACCTCACGGGAGGTTTTTGAAATTATCCCTTAATTTAATGAAAAGGGGTATAAGTAAATCCATGACCACTTTAATTGGTTTAATTGTTTAGTATAAATATTGTATACCAAATAACAACCTATAAGAGTAAACTCACTGTGTGTGTATTCTTCAAACAATTATTAATTTCTATTAATATATTATTAATTTTTTTACACAATTGCAATTTATATAAATTCTTAAAAACAAAAATCGCGATTCATGCAGTAATTGTTTTCTTTGATATAATTATGGTTGATTTACTATTTAAGTAAGTTATAGATGACGATATTAACAAACTTAACAAACACTTTATTAGCTAAAATGGCCATTCCCAAACCCTTTTATTAACAAACTTTAAACCCTTTAATAATAAACCATAAATCCTAAACTTGCTAAAACTTAATAACCCAAAACACACTTAACAAAACTTGATAGGCCCTACACTTTTTTTAAAAAAAAATTCATGAACCAATAAGTTTCTATTTATTTTTAAATTTGTTAGGCCCATTGCGCTAGCCTGACATGTTTTGTTAAAAAAAAAAAAAAAGAAAGCTTGTCAGGCCTATTGTGCCATGGACTTTTTTTAATTTCTTTGAATGGCATGACAGGCATAGATTAAGACACCAGCTCCAAATCCAAACAGCTATATTCTAAGGAATTTGCCAAATATCGTCCAAAAGAAATAGAAAAATAGATTACAGAGAAAAACTAGGAAAAGACAACCGGAGAAAAGAATAGAAAAATAGCAAAAGAAAGTTAGGAAGTAGAGAAGGAGTTGTTGTTGCTGCTGCTATTACCGGAACCTCCACCACCGGCAAATCATTGTTGAGAAAGCACTGTGAGACTCTCTTAACTCTTGTTATTTAAATTTTGTGGCTGAAATGAATCTTGGACTGTTGAAGCTGCAGTTTTCTGTCCTTAGGGTTTGTTTGTTGGTGAATGAAACTAAATATTTTTCACAAATCTGTTGCTCTTTTCCTTTTAATTTTCCTATTGATGAAACTTTGACAAAACTTTTGGGTCTAGTTTATGCAAATTTGTGAAAGAAATCTCAAATTTTCCAACATCTATTAGACACTTGATGAAATACCTGAAAAAGAACCTTCAATTAAAATGAAACAAGTTGGTGAATTTGTGCATATGAGGAGGAGTTCCTATTAGTCTAACGTTGACTAGAATTCGCTAGTGATGCGATGAGCAGACTCGAGAGAGAAGTTGATACATTTTATAGTTAAATTTTTGTTTTATTTTTGCTATTTCCCTTTCCATTTTCTTGATTGTTTTCGTGAAAGTTAGTGTATGTACTATGTATTGATGTTTAGGAAGGAAGAGGTGATGGCTCAATGTTGTTGGAGGTCGAGAAATATTGCCGAAGAGAAAGAAGAAAATGCAACAATCATACTCTATTCAATCCAAATGGAAAAGTTGATTAAGTTTTGAAATTGCTACATTAGCCCTTAAAGTTTTCTAGCTTTTTGAATTTGACCCATCCCTTAGTTTAGTTAGCTTTATAGATTGACCACAGTACTTAGTTTTTATCAATTAGGTCCAAAGCTTAGATTAGTCAACTTTTTATTTAATCCATTTTTTCCATTTCTCAAATATAGTTGTAATTTAATTTATTTCCCTTTTTTAGACGTGATGTAACCCATAAGGGGCATAGGAGCATTTAACCCTTGTAATTTTCTTTATTTTCTTTTAACTTTTTAATTACTTTTTGTTGCTATTGAATGTGATCGCGCGGGCTGAGAGCGGGTCATTCCATGGCTTTTCCAATGAGGCCTGCGAATTAATCACATCATTTCATTTCACATTTATGTTCTATGCACATTTCAATATGTTTAGATATTAATTAATTGCATGCTATGTGTTCAGCTTAAATTAACTCAAATTTAGCCTCGAAATTAAGAGAATAAAATTAAACTCATAATCGATCTTGCCTAGTGTAAGGGTGCTCGAGAATAAAATCTCGACCTTCCCCCCTCACAAATATAGCTCTTGAATTCATTTCTCTGATTTCAAAAGACCTAGAGCTGTCTAGTTAAAGGGTTCCAATTTGTGTTTTAAAAAAAAAATTAAATATTACCTTTTTAGGTGACTCAGCACACTTAAATCTAATATCGAGTGGCAATTCCAAACTTTTCAAATACCATTTTTCTAGACATTAGTAGGCTAAAATCCGTCGCCTTTGCCAAGTCCAATTTTAGGCCATTTTTCTTTTATTTTCCTTATTTTACTATTGAAAAACCCAAAAAAATCATTTTTAAAAAATGAAGATTCTCAATTTTTATCTTTTTATTTTATTAAAAAAAAGGGTGCAATAGCTCCAAATCGTGGCGGATTTGAGGCGTGACATATTATAAATAAATGTATAATTACTTGCAAACAGTAAATATATTTTTGAACTTTCAATTTTAATCTTCCATGTACCAAAGGAGAAAAGAAGCCCAATAGATTGAAAGGATTATTCTATTAAATATAAATTACTTCATGGTGAACATCTTTAGCATCTTATCTATGTATTTTGAAAGGCCTAGCAATCATGATCTACTGACATAGATCTTTACTTCTAAAGAGAAGATTGCTTCTCCTAAATATCATGGAAAAAATCTTAATTAGCTATACCTATACTTTTGGAACATAGGTATATTTTTTTCCACGTATAATATGCCACCAATATACAAATAAGAAAATTGCAAAATATTCCCCCTAAAACGTGTGTAAACATAAGCCCCGTCCATATTTTTTATAAAATTAAACTTTGATTGTCTTATCAAAACAGATGATACAACTCTTAGAAACTTATTTTATTAGTATCACAAGATGTAGAAACCTTCATTTATATAATTGTTTGTTATTTTTATTTAAGGAAAATGACTTTAATATCTATTTGCCATTTTAAAGCAAGTAAGCAAATTTAAAATAAATTTAAACGTATTGATTAGACAGTAGATTTTTTCAAAGATAATTGCTTATCTTTCATAGCAACCTTTATATGAATCATGCTTCATAGATAACGCCTTTACCTTCTATATTAGTCTTTACTCTATAGACTCTCTAGTGCATAATAGGCTTTATATCTTTAGGTGTACTGAAAATAAATATATTTTAGATTTATGATTATCAACCATCTCTATGAGTTTTAAAAACTATTCATAAGTCATTAGGGTTTTATCCTCCTTCATGATCAAAGCATCATGTTTTTCCACAAGAAATTTTATATTTCTAAGAAATTAGATATACCCTCCAAGATATGAAACCCTTGTTCTCATGATCATGAAATGCAAGCTCTAGTTCTATGCATTTATTCAACTTCGATTTGTGACACTTGAAACTCTTTCAAATTCTAAATTCTATCTTTTTCCCACTACCTTATCTAAAATAAATTATTTTTCTAGAAAATAGTAGTTATAGAGAAAAACACTTTTACTCATTAAGATGATAGAAATAGCATTCTCAAAGAAGATGGGGAAACTCAAACTTATGAAGCAGAGAGAGCTGATTTGTTCTTCTTCTTTTTGTCCAATTTTTCTTCTCTTTTATTTCTCAAGAACACTCCACAAAAGATCTTAATTGGAACTAGTTCCAACTTGTCTGACTATACTTATTTCACAAGTAGGATAACCCAAATCTTTCACAAAGATTTAGATTTTTTAACACTCTATATCTCGTATAGTATATTTTAAACAAATATGTATGGAACAAGTTTTAACATATAGGAGAGAATTTTATCTAGAACAAACTGCAAAATTATTTTGGTGTACTTGCACGGCATATCTTATCTCATAAGATATAATTCTTTTTTATCTAAATTACTCAATTTAAACGAGATATCTGGGAAGAATTACTTTACTTGTTAATCTTATTCTCCTTTAAATAATTTTGAAACCCTTGAATCAAGTATTTTTCACCTTTAGCATATCTTAGTGTTCTAATACCTCCCAATTAATTTCTCTACTTTGTACTTTAACTTCATAACTTCTTAAATACTTTGAATTTGTCCTTAAAGCAAATATATGATATATCTATTTTGAGTAATAATTAATAAAAGTAGTAAAGTATGAGAAAACTCATTTAGCATGAATTGTTAGTATTCCATATATATAATTAATGTATAAATTTTAACAATTCTTTAAACTTTTCCAAATAAAAAGCCAACCGAGTCTTTCATTAGTAAATAAGATTCACATATCTCAAATAATTCATAATTAATTGAGTCCAAATAATTATCATCATGTAATTTGGAGATGCTATTACTTATTCATATGACTAAGTTTATAAATGCCAAAAATAAGATAGTCTCAATTCATCTAACATTATATTGACAATGGACTTTCTCTTATTTGAGAAAATAATAACACTTATTAGGTTCTAAAATAAGTCTACTAGATTAAGAAAGATAATTTATTATTGCATCTTAATGAAGTAACTTTTACTTTATAAAATTAGATACTTATAATCCTTTTCATGCAATTCACTTTGTTTAATCCAAGTATATCGAATACCTGGTATCTCATGCCCAAGAAACTTAATTTAGAAGTAAATATACTAGTTAATTTTAATTATAAACTTTAACTTAAAAATGTAATTTTCACAAAGTCACATTTAAGTTAAGTTGTAATTTCACATGTAAATTTTTTGTCATCTTTTAATGAAATTATTATTTAAAGGTATCATATATCCTAAAACTTGATTATGCATCAATCAACTTTTGAGATGACTAATTATGGCGTGAGAATATGAGACCATGACATACTATGATGGTTATAAGCAACTATGATACTCTATCATGTTCTCCTTTATACTTATTATAAGCATTTTGTTAATAATTCCATTTTATCTTCCATGATTCAAAGTAGCAAGATTTTGAAAGCATTAAGCCAAATTAGCTTGAGAACTTTTTTCAATGTTCTTTACCAATCCAAGAAGTCAAAAATATTAAGTATGTCAAGAATAATGCATTATTATTTATAATTTTTACAGCAAGTAGTAAAAGATAAATGAGAATTACTATTCATGCAAAATAAAACCAAGCAAAAATGGCATAAAAATTAAGTTTGGTTTTGTTCTCACTATTTTATTTAACTCAACAACCTTCTTGTATAGATTCGAGAATTCAAAGATTTTTAGTAGGCTAGAATCTCATTTTGGTTACTTTGATCTTCACTAAGGCAAACAAGCCAAAAGTATTTTTGACAAATAAATACTTATTACCAATTATAACTATTGTAACATCTACACAATTGAGTAATCAACTCTTGATAAGCCACATCATATGTGTTTCTCAACTTGTGCCTCTATAGCATATAATCTTGTTTAGGACTAACAAATTATATATTAGGCATTGGAATTGTAATTTTTTGTGTGTTTTTGGTTGTGATATGGTTGCTTATTAGTAATTGATTTTGAATTACATGCGTGATATTCACATTAATTTTATAAGATTTTTTAGAAATAGTATGTTAAAATTATTTAAATTTGTGTATGGAACTAATAGATGAAAGAATAATATTAATTAAAAATTGCTATCATGTAATCAAATATTGCATTTTGGGATAGAAGTAATGGTTATTATAATGTTGCTGAGTAATGAGAAATATAAAACAAAGTAGAAGGAATGATAAATAGAAGGTTATTATTTTCTTGAATATTATAGCCAGTTCCTTGATAAACAAAGTAGTGTTAGGTTTCTTGAATGAAATCTCGACTAAAATCTGAATATCATAGTCATTTCGTTGAAGTAATGTGAAGAGAAGGATATTCCCTTTATGCAATGAGTGTCTTTGAGCGAAAGTTGACCAATTGGTTGTTGTTTTCCTCAATGAGAAGAGTCCATGCTTTTGATCTGGTGTAGCAATTTATAGTGCTATTGACGTCTTTTTCTATGCAGCAGTGTATATCTCCTGGAAACATCTGAAATAATAATATGTATTAACATAAGAATTAATGTGTGATGATGTAGTTGAATTCATGTGTATGATGGAGTAAATTTACTAGATTTTCAAGGTTGTCACATGTGAGGATGACAAAAAAAGAGAAGCGTGTCATCAGCTTCTCTGTTTCTGTGAGTAATACTTTGAAGATCGTGAAACTGTTTAGATAGATGATGATGGATAAATGGTTGCTCAATGTAATTAGCAAGCAAAGTATATGCGTTAAAGGTAATACCACATTCAGGAGACAGTTCTTTGTTGTTTAATAGTATATTCCATTCATAGTCGATCAAATAGTTGTGCAAACTATAAACTGCCACTCTGAATACCATGTAGCCTATATGTAAAAAACATAGCATTGAGTCATCTTGTGGGTTATGATCTTCAACAAAATTTCATCATTCCAGATAGTTCGAAACTTGTATCAAGTTGTATCAAGTTGGAAAATATAACTTCAATCATAAGAGCAGAAAGTAGATAAATACAGATTCATTAAGAGCAAAAGCTCAACATAAGGAATATGAGCAATAAATACAGGTGCATTCATTGTAAAGTTGGAGTTGAGCAACACCAAGGAATGTGGTAAGAAAAGAAGACGAATCATGAGCACCAGAATATCAAAAACAATTATAACTTGATATAATTAAAGACGAAAGGAAGAAGGAGAATAAGAGCATTTAAAGGAAAGTAGGGAAATGTCTTACCCAAGTGAGCACAAAGTAGACAAAGCGAAACAGAGAAGACGAAAAAATGGCACAAAATGAAGGTTTAAGAGAAAAGAGAAACGTCTAACTACATAAAGTAATAATCCAAAACGAATATAATAGTTGCAACCCCACTATTAAGAAAAGTCAAAGCAAAAATATAATGGTGGGAAGTCAATAAATGTTGTATATAGTAAAATAATGATTGAGTTAAAGACATACAACCATTAAATGCAGATTTGATAGGTAATCTTTAACTATATAAAGAGCGTGCATTTTGGTTGAACTAAACACATGCAAGCATTAAATGTAGATTTGATAGGAAAATATATAGTAAGGAAAAGTAAATCTCTAATAATTGCAACTCCACTATCGCACCAAGCTGCAAAAGAACCTAGCGAAGCATAAGAAGATATTATCGGCAAATGACAAAAAAGGGTAAAATGCGTCGAGAAACAACTATTAAACCAGCCGAAAAGGATAAAATTGGAAATAGGAACCAAAATTGAGGATTGCAGCAGAGAAAACCAAAGGTAGCTGACCCCACGATGAGGTCCATGGCAGGTAAACAAACAAAGGAGGATAAAATGAACACTCAAATTACAAAGTAACCAGGAAAATTTAATATTCCCAACCCTTCGTCGGTTTATATATTTAGATATTATAATTAAATCTAACCCATAATTCTAATATCTCATCTCATAATAAAAAATATCATTGATAGAGTACCCTTTATTGAGATGAACAAAGTAACATCGAACAAGAATTCACGTTTTAAACTATAATAATGGAAGAAAACTTATGTCTTGACTTAATATTGATTAGAGCAATTTAGACAATTGTAATTTAAAGTTGGCCTCATCAAGTATATATAGGTAGCATGCATATCCATTCATCAACATAAATAAAATATTATAGTTAAATATAAATGATTATGGACTTTTCCCTAAACTAGTTTCCTTGACCCAAATGGAAACGTGATGGTCAATTTGAGCGAGAAGAAACATCTCTATACTTTGTACACTTTTTGTATATTAACCATGGTGGAATTGGTGCCATCTCTATCTCCTTTGTATATCACAAAAGTAAGTCTAATATAAACATTTTTAAATTCTCACCTCTCTTTTTCCCTAATAAAGTATAATGCGTATATCAAAAGAAACCTTGAATTACATTCAAGGATAGTGAGATGAGAAGAGAATTTACATAGAGAACTTTTAGAGAAAAGCAGGACACACAGGCCTTATTTCAAAAATACCAAAACCAAAATCAAAAGCCATTCATACATTCAACAATTCACAATCACATTGCATAAATTCATAATTATCCATCATGCATTTATGTATTACAATTGTGAGGACTCATATTTTAATTATTGCAAAATATTCTTAAATTGGTCATTTAAAAGTATTTTTGCATGTGAATTACTCAAGTTTTCCCAAATTGCATGAATTTCTCGAAAATGAGTCTAAACAATTGATTCTTTAAACAATTATTATTTTAATGACCAAATTTATTCGAGTTGAATTATTTATGGTGCTTTTGATTGTTATATATACTTGTCGCATTTGCATCTTTGACTTTTAATAAATTTTATTATTGTTGGTTCTTAGATAAGTATGTAAAAATAAGTTTTAAGTTGCAAATAAGTTAATTGTGCAAAATATTGGGTTATTTGAATTTTTGCCAAGTTAAGTTAATATTTCTTGACGTAGAGTGTGTTATTGCTTTAATATTAATTCTTTGAAGTTCAGTAGCTAATTTTAAGTGTTAATAATGTTAAGTGTTAACGGGAACTTTAGCATTAAGATGAAATCGTTTTTAGATTAGGACCTTTATAATTATTTTTAGGACGATGAAGTCTCGATAATTGAATTTTCGCAAGATTAGTGCTCCAGTAGGCTATCGAATTTCATCTGGGATAAATTCTGGAATTAGTTTAGGATTGAGGGCTTAAGTGGAAATTCGGATGAAATGTGAATAGACCAAATTAGCCCTTCCCCAATTCAAATTCACCATGCAGCCATGGAAAAAAATTCTTGAACAAACTTAGCTTCAAACACTTCCAATTTTTGCCGGTTCCAATTCCCACTTTTCATTCCAGCACCTTCCGTTTCTATTGCCGACCCAACCCCACTCACAATACCTCAATATATACATTCCACTAACCACACACTTCACTCTATACCGTTTCCAATTCACCACAATATCACACTTCCATTTTCTTTTCTACCGTGAGTTGCGAGTGGAGCGCAAGAGAGAGCCGAGCTTTCATTCCTTTTCCTTTCTGTCCGTAAGCTAAAAAAAAGAGAGAGAGACCTATTGTTATCATTTCTTCCATCCGTGAGCTGGTGAAGTCTGAGAACCAAACTTCCTCCATTCTAGTCGCAAGCTTGAGCAAGGGAGAGGAAAAGTTGCGGACTGCAATTTCTGGACAGCCGAGGGAAGGGAAATATCTTTGCAGCTAGCCGGGGGTATTGAGCTCCAAACTGAGGTAATTTCTGGACCTAGACTAGATGTTTATAGGTTGATGAAGTTGTTAAAGGGCATGCATGTGAGGATGGTGCGGTTGGATGATGAACTAAGTTACAAGAAAATCTGACTTTGAAGAAATTGGAACAGTCCGAGAGCTTGAGCTGGAAATTTCAGCTTTAACTTACTAATTGGTGATGATCTGAGCTTAGTTTTGGACCCAATCTGATAGATAGCTCTTTATTTGGTATTGCATGTGAACTTTATGGCCAGGAATTCGGTTGCATGGCTGGAATTTTTTTTATTAGAAGTTGTTGGACTGCTAAACCAATTTTTCCAGCTTAGCCGATGGAGTTGTTTTGGGAGTTGTATGGGTAATTTAGTATGAAATTTGCTGAAAAGTGTTTGTTTCTCACTCGGCTGTGTGTTTAGCTAACTAAATATTGGATGATTAAGCCCTGCATGAGATTTATTAGCAGTGTGTAAACCAGAAATTTGAAGGAAAACAAAATCTGGATGCATGCATGTCAACCGAGTGGGTTGGAATGAAATTTCTGGTTGGATGATGATTCTTTTATGTTGTCCGCACTTGGATTGGATCAAAGCTGATTGATAGTTAATTATTTTGATCATGCATGAAGCTGAGATGAGTCGTGTTTATTAAAACAAAAAAAAAGAGAAAGAAAAGAAAGCTGAATTGCGGCCGAAAGAAGAGGTTGAGCCTTTAATTAGTTTTCCTTTGAATTTTAACTAAGATTTTCATATGGAATATTTAAGATTTACTTGTAGCTTGCTAATCACCTTTTGTATGTTGTTAAGTAAAAATTGAAGAAAAATCTGAATTTTAGAATTATTTGGGGGTCAAGTTGGCTGTGGTTTTTCTTCTTGTTTTGGATTGAAATCCTGGTTGAATTGTGATTGAAAGTAATTGTTTGATGTCAAGAGCTAATGATTGATGAAGCTCTTGGCCATTTGAGTAAATTTTTGCAAGAGTTTAATTTTGGTGAATTTGTTCAAGTGGTTGGCTGAAATGTATTTGGAAGGTCCATGGTTTGTGATTTGGGATTGTTTCAATAACTTGAACTTCCTTTGTTGAATTTTGTCTGGAACTGAATCTGTTGAGACCTAGGGCTAATGATTGATGAAGCCTAGTGAAATTTATATTCGAATTGTGTTTCAGCTATTATGGCAATTTGGAAGACAATGTGCCAATGAATTGGAATCGTGAAGTCCGTTTTAGTCTTTTGAATTCAAGTAACTTTAAATCAAGCTTTGTGGAATTATTTTATCTTACTATCAAGTTATAGAGATTGAGAATAGCGCGTTAATATTAAAATTTAAATGACAGGACTTTTAAAACCTTGCTAACTAGTTAATTCTTTTCTTTGCTTAAACTAGTTTTATTACTTTTAGGAAATAATCGTATTAACTTCTAAATTTTAAGTTTTTCGTAAAATTATTCCTGGTTAGTTGTTTTGAGGAAATTGTTAAAAACATGAGATTTTAATAATTTTTTTTAAAAAAGAAAAGGCTTAGAAAACTTGTTCGGCAAGAAAACTTGTTTGAATTAAATTGATTTTAGTTACCCTCTGGAAAGAAAAGTATCTTTAAAGAGATCATACGAAATATTTTATTCGCCTTAATCGAGCATCTAGGTAATTTGTGATTGTGATTAATCTCAGGTGATTCAGAGGACACCGAGAAGCTCTTTTAATTTCCTGCTTTTGCTCTTGCTTTGCTCCGGATTACGGTGAGGGATTCCAAACTGTTTTGCACAAAATTGCTTCTCGAACTTTTATAACCACTGTTTGTATAATTGCTTATATATATACGTGATGTGACTTGATGAGTGCTTCTTTCATGCCTAAGTGGTCAAATACTTGATGAATCTTGTTCACTTGAATGAAAAGTACTTATTTCTAGGCGAGTGTGTACTTTATCGCACTCGACCTAACTGTTGCTGTATCGCTTAACTGTTCAATATTTCATTGTTTATATGTTATTTGCGTATGCTGTAGGCCATGTGTACTTTATCACATTGGCTGAACAAGGCCTTTTCCCCTTCGTTATCACCTATTCGAGCCAGAAGCGGACTCGGTCGGATAGGTTGATAACCCTGGGCACTGTATTTTGGTATACTCGAGTATTACCACTGGAGGGATAAGGTGATGGCCAGTCAACCGAAGGAGTTACCGATGGGAGTTATAAGGACGGGAAGTGGACCGAGTACTGTATCCTTTTGTGTTTGCTTTACTATTAATACTGTTATTGCTCTCCTAGTTGACATTTCTCGGGTAAGACTCCTCATGAGCATTAATCTCTGAGACGAAGCAATCCTTGTAATGTTCTTCTAGTCGGACGAGCCACTATTTGTTTGACTAAAATTCATGAAAATATATTTATGTGGTCATGCATTCCAAATGTACGTTAGTGGTTTTTAAATGATTTATGAGTTGTACTCATAATAAAGTTGCCAACAAAAGTATTACTTCTACATGTGTTTCCAAAGTAACACTTACGCACTGGTTTATAAATACTTGATTTTCCCTTTTGAAACCTCATTGAGTTTTAGCTCACCCCCAAAAACATTTTAGTTCTATGCAGGGCTCGAGAAGGATAGTTACTCAAGCACAAGGATTTGGAGTACCGTGGATTATCCTTTATATGGGTTGTGATTGATTTTCTTTGTGGAATGTAATGGTTATTTTGAAAGATTTGTGGAACTTTATGGTATAATGTACTTGTGGTTGAAGTGAATGTAAATCTCATGATATTTTGGGGATTATACTTTTGTAAGAATGATTTGAATTGCGAACATAAGGATTGTACTTAAGTTATTAGTATGAAAACTTAAATGAAGTATTGGACTTGTACTTTGGTATGTTGGACTGGTGGATATATTATACTCCGTTTGAGCTTTTAAGAACCATCGATTATATTCATGCTTGAGTTTTGTAGTGAGTCCCGGCGAGAGTTGGGCAGGCGGCCCGCCAAACCCTTTGGTTCGCCTTAGGGGGAAGTGGGGTCGTCACAACAATATTAAATAAACATATAATAAAATATTTATTTAATTCTAATAATGAGTCATCATATGTTCAAACTTTAAATCATTTAAAGTTTCAATTCTTGAAATTTAAGTTTAAGGAGAAAAATAGTTTTCTGATATGGATCCATGCCAGGGTGGAGATAATCCATGTGCAGATCCTAATCCATGGACGGCTCCCACTAGACTCGGGCATGGATTGACATCGGGTGTTTAAGGCACCATTTCTATCCACAATCTGTGTCTTGAATCTGCCCATATCACATAACCAGGTGCCAGATTCGGATCCGCAAGTTGGATTCCCAGATGATCAATGAGAATCCGTTCACAGATCCATTGCAAAAATATTTGGCTGATTTTTTTTCAAAAGTGTTTTAAAACTTTTGAAAAATATGTTATAATCTCATTAGAATATTTTTCAATAGTTAAAATCATGAACAAAAAGTTTTCACAATCCGATTGTGAACCCAAGTTAAATTAGGATTTTTTTAATCCAACTAGAAGCCCCTAGTTTCTAAATTTGATCTCATTAAAGTAGGATGTTTCAAAAAGTATTTGAATACCATCCAATTTAATCTCATCAAAATTGGAAAGTTTTCAAAGTTTGTTAACTTTCTTAATATTTAGTTTCATTAAAATTTAGAAAGTTTCAAAACTTAATTGGACAATTTCTTGTCCAATTTGGATTTCTAGAATTAAAAAAATTATTCTAATAATAATAGAAATTTAGGAACTTTTCATGTTAATCTAGAAACCCAAATGCTAAAAGAAATTAATGATTAAACCTTTTCATCATTGGAAACTGTGAGAACCCGTAAAACCCTAATTATTTTCCTAGGGTTTATTTCCCCTTAATTGCATGTTTTCTGCATTTTCTGGCTTAGAAATATTTTCTTAGTGGATTTTATGAGCAATTATAGTTTTAAGATGATTTTTCTAGCATTGGTGAATTTTTAGGAAATTAAGAGTAAATAGTGGACGTGGGACCCACTAGTGCGAAAAGTTTGGAAAAATTCGGCCAATAAGGTTAAGTTTCGGATACTGTGGAAAATTTATCGGGTGTTAAGAGATAAGTAGAGAGTGAGATTTGATTGATGTGAGAGAGAAAAGAAAGGATAGGAATGCATTAATGAGAGTGACAAGTGTCACTTTCTCATTGGGTGAATTTTAAGATTTACTATTCCAATTTTTGATTTTTTTTGACCAAAGGATTAAATATCCAAAAATTGCCCAAAAATTACCATTTTTCACTCTTGGATGGCCGGCCCTCTTAGCTCAAGAAAGAAGAAAGCTTCTTCAATTTTCAAGCTCCCAATTAGCTCAAATCAACCAAAACAAAAGCCTAAACTAGATTTCACTCCATAAAATCTTTCCTTCTAGTGCTAGTAATTGTCTTAGTGAAGTTGTTTTGAAGCTCTAAGGTGGCCAACCTCTCTATCTCTCTTAATTTCTTGGTAAGTGATGCTTGAACACCCTACTACACCTAATGATGGTTATATTATGCTTAGAAGTGGCTTGAGTGTTGGAAAATGTGATTTATTTCTTGATTTGAAGAGTTTTGGTGAAATTTTCCATTTTATGATGAATTTTCTGGTTTCATATGATTTTGATGTTGTGGACTAGTATGATGCTTGGTAATAAGGGGCTTTGGCTCTAGTAGGTGTGAATTGTTGTTAAATGCAATCAATTTTGGATTTGGAATGAAATGTGAAAAGTTAGGGTTCTTGAACCCCTATTCTGTCCGAAATTTTAGGTCATAGCTAGAGGCCGAATTGGACTTTGCTCAAAACATGAAAGTTGTAGGTATTGATGAGTTTAGTGTGCCTGCAAAATTTCAGGGCAATTGGACAAGTGTAGAGTGAGTTATGCCGTTTTTACTGTTGCTGTTTTTGGTGCACAGAATGTCCGAACTGCGATAGAAATTGCCTGTTTTGACTGGAATTGGTTTGGATTTTGAAGTTGGTGTCTTCTGAGGAAATGTAGCTGGATGTCTTAGCTAACTTATGCCTTTGGAATTTCGGCATTTGGACCTGTGTAGGCTGAGATTGACGTATTACAGTTTTGTGTGTTTTGCAAACCTGTTTTGGTAATTCTGGGTTCGTATTTGGCATATTTGACCTAGTTGTGTTAAGAACTGGATTGAGTGGTCTTCTACATTGTTGTAGCCCTGTTCCATAGCTTCGAAACGGTGGGTCTTACACCCCCAACCGACATTTGTAGTGAGAGTTGTGCCATTACCGCATTATGACGTCAAAACTGGTTTTCTTATCAAGGCTTAGGTTAAAGCCCTTTCTTAATTTCTGGTTTGCTTTCATGCTTGTATATGTTTATAAAACCCTATTGGGGTTGTGAATTGGTGTTGTTTATGGCTCGGTATGGTTTCTTGTTGTATGATATTGTGAGCCTATGGAACGGCTCTTGACATGAAATGCTTATATGTGTGTTGTTGGGTTGTGATTGAAGAAAAATAATGAAGCCTTATGGCTGGAAAATTTGGTAAACACAAAGGGCATGCTGCCCGAATTTTTACTCGAGATTTAGAAAACTATATTCTCGACTTGAGTAAAGGTTAAGTATTTAACCCTTGAATTTCCATGCATGAAACCCTATTGGGCGATAATTGGTTTGACTTTATGACTCGTTATCGAGTCTTATGGTATTTGTTTACATGTTCTAGGGCGTGACGATAGCTCACGACATTCTCCTGACGGAAGTGCATGAAATAGCCCTTAATTGATTGGTGAGTGTACTACTCACTTGTGTGCTATTATATGGCTTTGATATTTGAACTTGAGATGTTGTATGTTAATGGATTGATGTGAGAGTGTACTTTATCACTCTCACTTATTGTTTCACATGTTATTGAAAAGTTATTGGAAAGTTATATGAACTGTTATATGAAATGAAATACATGACTTGGTATCGACTGGACAAGTATCCAACGACTACAAATGTTATCATTGAGCTCAACCCCATTGGTAGTTGATTGAATCGAGCCGACAAGGGTTTGGTCGTGACAATTAATGAGCCTTGGGTAAAGTTATAAGGAATCTTGTAGTATGAGAGACTCTTGATTCCGGTATACTCGAGTAATACCACAGTGCAAGTGTTTGGAGTGCGGGCCCGGTAGGGGGATGTTTGGTGGAAGGAATGGGAGAGAAGAGGAGTCTACGGTTGGTTACTCTTCAACATTGACGGAGGGTCAATGAGGTTGGATCAAGAATGGAAGCGTGGAAATGGGCTCTTGAGAGCCGTCCGTATCCTTTTATCGATGTGTTTCATTCCTTAATTGTGTACTTGAAATGAAAGGTTATGCTATATGCTCTTAGTTGCTTATGTGGTAGTAACTCACTGGGCTTTAGCTCATCCCGTTCCATTTGTTTTCCTTACAGGAATTGGAAACGGTTATGACAAGTTGAGCTCATGTATATGTATTTTGATTAGCTCCTTGAGGGTGAAAACCCTAAGTGTTTTGATTCACCAATGTTTGGTGTGTAAATGGCTACTTGTTTATGTATGAACTAAATAGCTATTTGGTATGCCGTTTTGGTTTGACGATGTCGGATTTCCATATGTATATGTTAAATTGATGTTTGGATGAACTTCGGAACGCTTCGGCCTTCAAACGGCAGAAGAAAAATTTTTGGCGGAAAGGCTCTGGCCTGAATCCGGCCGGGAATCCGGCCATAAACTGGCCGGATTGGCAGCCGGATTGTGAAGGGTTTTCGAAAAATTTTGGATTGCTCACTGCCTTGTATCCGGCCGAGAATCCGGCCGGTAATCCGGCCAGATTCTGACCGGATTCTAACGTGGTCTGCACTATTCATCTTCGGCGCAAATTTTCGTTTTTTTTATTTTGACTATTTTGACTTGTTTGCATGCTATGGTATGTTCCGGAACATTATAGATCAACGTAAACTGTACCGTAGTCCTGGCGAGAGCTGGGCAGGCAGTCCGCTAACCCCTTTGGTTCGCCTTAGGGGAAGGTGGGGCTGTTACAGGTGGTATCAGAGCCACGTCGCGTGGTCTCTGCGCGAAGTGAGACTGGGCCAAGTGGTGTTGTGGTCCTAATTTCATGAATATGTTTAAGTGCTTGTTTGAGCATAAGCTATGAACCTTGAAGTGTTATAGGTCTTTAATCTTTTCATGGTATTTAAGGACCTTAGATAAGTATGTCGGACAGGAATTTTGATTTGTAGATGGTTTACTCTTGGGACTGGCCAGCTCGAGATGTGAACTATCTTATTTCGGATTCTCGTGCCCGAGTACCCCAGAATTGAGGTGATGCAAGCTACTAGGTATTTGAACCCTGTGTTTTGGAAACAAGCCTTGTATTTTGGAAACGTGAACAGGCTTTGTCTGACTAAAATGAGCACAAGAGATCAATGGACATCTAGTTTGGATAGTAAGTGACGTGAGAGACCAGACGGGCTGGTACTGGGATGACTTTTCGACTGTATATTACTAAGTCTATATTTGCTTACTTGCTTATCCGTCTTTGAATATAACGTGTTATATGCGATATGTTATTGGTATGATAGATTTTGTTATGTTAGTCAATTTATTGCATTCATGCATGGAAGTACCCTTTTGAAAAAAAAAAACCCGCGGACATGGTCATAGCAGTGACACAAAACGAGACCAAGAGTCAAAGAGAAGAAAGGGAGGAAACAACACCTGAACCGAACATGGACCAAGAGTGCTACTTGTATTCAAGACTTTCTTATGACCCATTGTTTTGCCGACAGGCTACCATCTGAGGTCCAGCAACTCTGTAAAATGGCACGTAGGGTTGAGATGTATAATGAAATCGGGGGTCTTCGAGACGAAATAGAAGTCCAAAAGAACCTAGTCGCATACTGGGAAGGGCGCTGGAAGCACGAGTATACAGAGAAAATTGAGCTCCTGCACAAAAATTTAGAGCTAAAAAGGAAATATGAAGGGATTTCCGAGGAGGCCCTGGAAAAGGCTCAATGCATCAAGAATGCAAAGGTGCAAGTGAAAGCTTCCCAAATACGGAAAAAGGGTGCAGTGGGTAGCGTGAGTGAGGAACCTAGCGAAGCAATGACACCTTCTAAAGTACAGAAAGTGAACCAGTTATTCGGGCCGCCATGGACAATGGGGGCGGTAGATAAAAGATTTGTCAATGAAAGCCAAACCAGACAGGGGGAGATTTCTCCGAAAAGCAAAAAGATGACTTTCCACTTGACTTGTGACTATTGCGGAAAGGCCAATCACACTGAGAATGATTGTTGGAGAAAGGGGAGGAGATGTCTGCGCTGTGGGAGCATCGAGCATCGAATTGCATATTGCCCGATTAAAGTGCGGAAAAAGAAAAGAACTCAACAACCAACCCAGACCGACCCTGCACCGTCAAGTGGAGAAGGGACTGGAATGAAGAACCTCGTTTCTTCTGACTCTGAAGACGGAGAAGGTACAGGCCATTGGTTACTTTAAATTTGAAGGAAAATTTCGAGGACGAAATTCTTTTAAGGGGGGGAGAGTGTGAGAACCCGTAAAAACCCTAATTATTTTCCTAGGGTTTATTTCCCCTTAATTGCATGTTTTCTGCATTTTCTGGCTTAGAAATATTTTCTTAGTGGATTTTATGAGCAATTATAGTTTTAAGATGATTTTTCTAGCATTGGTGAATTTTTAGGAAATTAAGAGTAAATAGTGGACGTGGGACCCACTAGTGCGAAAAGTTTGGAAAAATTCGGCCAATAAGGTTAAGTTTCGGATACTGTGGAAAATTTATCGGGTGTTAAGAGATAAGTAGAGAGTGAGATTTGATTGATGTGAGAGAGAAAAGAAAGGATAGGAATGCATTAATGAGAGTGACAAGTGTCACTTTCTCATTGGGTGAATTTTAAGATTTACTATTCCAATTTTTGATTTTTTTTGACCAAAGGATTAAATATCCAAAAATTGCCCAAAAATTACCATTTTTCACTCTTGGATGGCCGGCCCTCTTAGCTCAAGAAAGAAGAAAGCTTCTTCAATTTTCAAGCTCCCAATTAGCTCAAATCAACCAAAACAAAAGCCTAAACTAGATTTCACTCCATAAAATCTTTCCTTCTAGTGCTAGTAATTGTCTTAGTGAAGTTGTTTTGAAGCTCTAAGGTGGCCAACCTCTCTATCTCTCTTAATTTCTTGGTAAGTGATGCTTGAACACCCTACTACACCTAATGATGGTTATATTATGCTTAGAAGTGGCTTGAGTGTTGGAAAATGTGATTTATTTCTTGATTTGAAGAGTTTTGGTGAAATTTTCCATTTTATGATGAATTTTCTGGTTTCATATGATTTTGATGTTGTGGACTAGTATGATGCTTGGTAATAAGGGGCTTTGGCTCTAGTAGGTGTGAATTGTTGTTAAATGCAATCAATTTTGGATTTGGAATGAAATGTGAAAAGTTAGGGTTCTTGAACCCCTATTCTGTCCGAAATTTTAGGTCATAGCTAGAGGCCGAATTGGACTTTGCTCAAAACATGAAAGTTGTAGGTATTGATGAGTTTAGTGTGCCTGCAAAATTTCAGGGCAATTGGACAAGTGTAGAGTGAGTTATGCCGTTTTTACTGTTGCTGTTTTTGGTGCACAGAATGTCCGAACTGCGATAGAAATTGCCTGTTTTGACTGGAATTGGTTTGGATTTTGAAGTTGGTGTCTTCTGAGGAAATGTAGCTGGATGTCTTAGCTAACTTATGCCTTTGGAATTTCGGCATTTGGACCTGTGTAGGCTGAGATTGACGTATTACAGTTTTGTGTGTTTTGCAAACCTGTTTTGGTAATTCTGGGTTCGTATTTGGCATATTTGACCTAGTTGTGTTAAGAACTGGATTGAGTGGTCTTCTACATTGTTGTAGCCCTGTTCCATAGCTTCGAAACGGTGGGTCTTACACCCCCAACCGACATTTGTAGTGAGAGTTGTGCCATTACCGCATATGACGTCAAAACTGGTTTTCTTATCAAGGCTTAGGTTAAAGCCCTTTCTTAATTTCTGGTTTGCTTTCATGCTTGTATATGTTTATAAAACCCTATTGGGGTTGTGAATTGGTGTTGTTTATGGCTCGGTATGGTTTCTTGTTGTATGATATTGTGAGCCTATGGAACGGCTCTTGACATGAAATGCTTATATGTGTGTTGTTGGGTTGTGATTGAAGAAAAATAATGAAGCCTTATGGCTGGAAAATTTGGTAAACACAAAGGGCATGCTGCCCGAATTTTTTACTCGAGATTTAGAAAACTATATTCTCGACTTGAGTAAAGGTTAAGTATTTAACCCTTGAATTTCCATGCATGAAACCCTATTGGGCGATAATTGGTTTGACTTTATGACTCGTTATCGAGTCTTATGGTATTTGTTTACATGTTCTAGGGCGTGACGATAGCTCACGACATTCTCCTGACGGAAGTGCATGAAATAGCCCTTAATTGATTGGTGAGTGTACTACTCACTTGTGTGCTATTATATGGCTTTGATATTTGAACTTGAGATGTTGTATGTTAATGGATTGATGTGAGAGTGTACTTTATCACTCTCACTTATTGTTTCACATGTTATTGAAAAGTTATTGGAAAGTTATATGAACTGTTATATGAAATGAAATACATGACTTGGTATCGACTGGACAAGTATCCAACGACTACAAATGTTATCATTGAGCTCAACCCCATTGGTAGTTGATTGAATCGAGCCGACAAGGGTTTGGTCGTGACAATTAATGAGCCTTGGGTAAAGTTATAAGGAATCTTGTAGTATGAGAGACTCTTGATTCCGGTATACTCGAGTAATACCACAGTGCAAGTGTTTGGAGTGCGGGCCCGGTAGGGGGATGTTTGGTGGAAGGAATGGGAGAGAAGAGGAGTCTACGGTTGGTTACTCTTCAACATTGACGGAGGGTCAATGAGGTTGGATCAAGAATGGAAGCGTGGAAATGGGCTCTTGAGAGCCGTCCGTATCCTTTTATCGATGTGTTTCATTCCTTAATTGTGTACTTGAAATGAAAGGTTATGCTATATGCTCTTAGTTGCTTATGTGGTAGTAACTCACTGGGCTTTAGCTCATCCCGTTCCATTTGTTTTCCTTACAGGAATTGGAAACGGTTATGACAAGTTGAGCTCATGTATATGTATTTTGATTAGCTCCTTGAGGGTGAAAACCCTAAGTGTTTTGATTCACCAATGTTTGGTGTGTAAATGGCTACTTGTTTATGTATGAACTAAATAGCTATTTGGTATGCCGTTTTGGTTTGACGATGTCGGATTTCCATATGTATATGTTAAATTGATGTTTGGATGAACTTCGGAACGCTTCGGCCTTCAAACGGCAGAAGAAAATTTTTGGCGGAAAGGCTCTGGCCTGAATCCGGCCGGGAATCCGGCCATAAACTGGCCGGATTGGCGGCCGGATTGTGAAGGGTTTTCGAAAAATTTTGGATTGCTCACTGCCTTGTATCCGGCCGAGAATCCGGCCGGTAATCCGGCCAGATTCTGACCGGATTCTAACGTGGTCTGCACTATTCATCTTCGGCGCAAATTTTCGTTTTTTTTATTTTGACTTGTTTGCATGCTATGGTATGTTCCGGAACATTATAGATCAACGTAAACTGTACCGTAGTCCTGGCGAGAGCTGGGCAGGCAGTCCGCTAACCCCTTTGGTTCGCCTTAGGGGAAGGTGGGGCTGTTACAGAAACTAACTTGTTCCTTAACTTTTCTTTTTCCAAAAAATTTTCAGCTACAATTAACAATTAAAAGCCTTCATTTTCATGACCATTTAATGGCTGGAATTTAAAGCAACAAAGAACAAAACTGCAGCAAAGTATCTGTTACATACTACATTAAGATAACATAGCTTCCAACAACAAATGCTTATGGCACATTCTACCCTCTTGTCTATTAGTCAATAATCAAACAAAAGATTACATGCATGAAACACTCTTAAGTATGGATAAAGAAGAAAACAAGACTAATAGATTAATTTATGACAAAAGTTAAGCTAAGATTCTTTAGCCTACAAGATCGCATAATGTGAACAAATAATTTGGCATGTCTTAATTCATATATATGACTATCCTACGGCTTTCTTCCTCATTCGTTGTGCTGTTCTAATCCTTATTTGTTTCTTTTCTTTTCGTGATCTCATCGTATAAAAGAGCCACGAAACCATTTTGTTTTGATTGAAATTTGCAGATTACAAACATTCAAAAAATTCAAGAACACTTCTAGAAAAATTTTTGGCCAACATTATTCATGAAAAACCTTAAACAAACTTCAAGAACAACATACAATTATGATCTTATCACCGTCCATGACAATTAAATGAATTGATCACATAGTTTAATTAAATTTGGCTCTGATACCATTGTAAGGACTCACACGAATATGCACAACAAAAAACTTAAAAATTTTGATTTCTTTAGTAGATTATCTTTTAACTAATTGATGGAGCAATTATTGGGCACCTTTTACGTTGTTATTTGGTCATAATTTTGGCTACTTACTGTGCTAAGTATTGAAATTTTGCTCATATTTAATATTTGTGTAAATCGCAGGTGGTTGGTGTCAAAAGTGATCTCTCGAGGTAAAATTCCAGAAGACCCTTTATTTCATGGCGTGCCCACGCCAGAAACTGAAGAGATACACCTAAAAGACGGACCCCGCGAGATTGGTAAAAAAAGTGAAAAATTAGGAAATCAAAAGGGCTCGTGGGCGGCGAAGGTGCAGAGGATTAAAACTCTTCTCCTAGAGGAAATAGGAAGGTCTAATGCTTTCTTTCTTTTCAGCGGCTACTTTGGGAGAAATTGGCGAAAAGCCAGATTCACGTGGGATAAGGAGATTGGCTTGGAGCTTTCTTACGTATATCGTTGGGATAGCAATCTGCGGCGAAAAAAAAAAGAAAGCCAGGTTCACTTGGGTTTAGTAGATTTAACTTTAATTCTTCCCTGCAGATGATTCACTTTTGGCTTTTGCTTGCAGCCGACTTTCTCTAGTGTTTCTCTTTTACTTTTTGATTCAGTACGAACACAAACCCAGAGATAATCAAGACCTTTCCTTTTGCTTTCTTCGTTACTTCATCGTTCCCAATTCTTTGATGTTTGTGTGGATGGAATTAATCAAACCACGTGAGATTGATACGATGAGGAGCGGTTAGGTTTCTCCTCTACCCAAAGGTCGACGCGAAGGCGCGGTCCATAATATCTGTGAGATCTAATCGAACTTTCACTATTTCTTCAAATCCGTTACTATTCGTGCGTTTCTTGAATTAATTGTTTATGGTTATTTTATTAATTGAGTATCAACTGTTGGATATTTAATTTAATCTAATAGCCTACTGTCACGTTAACTAAATTGAATCCGTAATTGTTCGTTTAGTTGATAACTAATGACAACCATCATAATTGGCTTTATATTGGGGAAACGTAAGATCTAGTTTAAATAAACCCTCTTAGCATGTTTATTGGTTAGGTTTGGATTTTTCTAACTTTAATGCAACTGGATAATTAAATTCCTACGATCATACCTAGGGTTGTTTTCTGGTTAGAGAAGCAGTCGACGGTCGTACCTTGACTGTCGAAAAAGTAAGGAAAAACCGGCTGTCAGAGCTTGTTGATGGCTATAATCAATCTAGTGACAAATAAATGAAATATCTTTGCATCGATGATCATTTAATTGGACCGTGCCTGAGAAATTGATCCTTTGGATAGAATTTTATTAATTGCTATTTTTAGTAAATTGTACTTGTTGAGTTAAATTTTGAATTTTGTTTATTTTATTTTCATTTTCATTCTATTAAATATCCTCCAATTTGTTCTATTGACTTGGAAAGAAACAACTTCCTATCTGTTTCTTGTGGAATCGACCCTACTTACCATTGTATGCAAATTTAATACTTTTATAGACAATTCTGGTATATCGGATCATGGAAACTCTTCGGAAATAGGGTGAATCAAGTAACCCATTGCATACCTAGGGTCCCTGCTCCAGTACTTGGATTTGTTCTATAATTAATTGTGGTGGTAACTATGACTTTTTAGTAATTATTATTGCACAGATTCGACTCCTGTCAATTTTTGGCACCGTTGCCGGGGAACGGTGTTTTGATTAATTTTGTTTCCTTCTAATTTATTTTCTTTGGACTTGTCTGGCATTTTTCTACTTTATGCCTCGTTCTTCTCGTACAGGCGAATTGATTTTCGACCCAAAAGTAGAGAAGATCGCGCGCCAAATTAGGAAAGAGACTAGACAATTCAGAGAGGACCAATCTAGTACTGCATCTCAGAGACTGGATCCTGAGGTTGAATCAACAGATTCGAGTGGTGATAATTCAAGTGACCCAAACCAAGAGAATATCCCTATGGCGAATGCAAGAACACTAAGGGAGTTGGCTGCTCCAGAATTGACCCAACAACCTTTGTGCATTACATTTCCAACTCTAGCTAAAAATACCTCATTCGAACTGTAGTCAGGATTAATTCACCTCTTACCCACGTTTCATGGCCTCTAGGGTGAGGAACCCCACAAATACATCTAAGAGTTCGATGTGGTATGTTCTAGTATGAAGTTTTCAGGAATTACTGAAGAACAGATCAAACTTAGAGCATTCCCTTTCTCCTTCAAGGACGCTGCGAAGGATTAGTTATACTACCTACCTGCAGGTAGTATCACAACATGGGTCCAACTGAAAAAGAAATTTTTGAAAAAATTCTTTCCTACATCCCGGGTTGCAAGTTTGAGAAAAGAGATATGCAGCATTAAACAGTATCCCAAGGAATCCCTATATGATTATTGAAAAAGGTTCAATAAGTTGTGCACTAGATGCCCACAGCATCAAATTAGTGAACAACTATTGATCCAATACTTTTATGAGGGACTTCAGTTATCTGACAGAAGTATCATTGATGCTGCGAGTAGAGGAGCACTGGCAAATAAGACACCGAGAGAAGCGTGGCTGCTTATTAAAGCTATGGCAGAAAATTCTCAACAGTTTGATTTCCGCGAAAGTAACCCTACCCGTAAGGTTAACGAGGTAGAGACGTCGTCCATTCAGCAGCAATTATCAGAGCTAACATCTTTTGTTCGGTAATTAGCTGTGAGGAACGTGCATCAAGCAAAGGTCTGTGAAATTTATACAAACGTGGGCCACCCCACTGACTTATGTCCTATTTTGTAAGAGGATGGGGTTGAACAAATAAACATGGCTGGAGGCGTGCCCACGCCTCGTAGGCAGTACGATCCATACTCGAACACGTACAATTCGGGTTGGAGAGACCACCCGAATTTCAGTTATGGGAACAGGTCACAGAATTCATTCTCAAATCGTCCACAAGGATTTCAGCAACCATGGCAACCAAAATCTCAACCTTCGCCCTCCAATTCAGGAGGCTCTTTGGAGGATATTGTCAAGAGTCTGGTCACGAGTACTGCTCAGTTCCAACAGGAAACTAGATCGGGCATGAAAAATTTGGAGATTTAAATAAGTCACATGGCAACTGTAATTAATCGCTTAGAGTTCCAAATTTTTGAAAACTTGCCATCGCAATCTGAGACAAATCCAAAAAATGTAAGTATCATGACACTGAGGAGTGGCAAGGAAGTGGAGGGGCCTAAGCCCACGAATCTAAAGAGTAAAAGTGAAAAAGAGATCGAAAAGGAGATTGAAGAAGAAGGGCGCATTCGCGAAAACTCTAAGGTAAAATTTACTCCTTCAGCTCCTATTAAATCTAACTTACCTCCTTTTCCTTGCAGGTTGGAAAAGACAAAGAAGCAAAATAAGGAAAAGGAGATTTTAGAGATGTTTCGAAATGTGGCAATCAATATCCCTTTGTTGGACGTGATCAAGCAAGTGCCAAAATACGCTCAATTCTTGAAAAACTTATACGTCAACAAGAATAAGTTGAGGGGGGATGGACAAATTATAGTAGGTGAAAACGTTTCAGCGATTTTACAAAAGAAACTATCACCTAAATGTGGAGATCCAAGTATGTTTACTGTCCCCTGTAAGATTGGACGTTCTAATATTGAAAATGTCATACTAGATTTAGGAGCTTCTATTAATGTGATGCTTAAATCATTCTATGATTCCCTAAATTTAGGACCTTTAAAAGAAATAGGGATAATAATTCAATTGGTTGATCGTACATTTACTTATCTGGATGGGATAGTTGAGGATGTTTTAGTGCAAGTAGATTGATTAATTTTTTCTACTGATTTTTATGTGCTTGACATGGATGATAGAAGTGCCCCAAATCCATCACCCATTATATTAGGAAGGTCATTCTTGAGTACTGCCCAAACTAAAATTAATGTTAGTAAGGGTACTCTCACGATGAAATTTGATGGAGAAATAGTCCACTTTAATATTTTTGATACAATTAAACATCCTATCAACTCTCATTCTATGTTTGTTATTCATGCTACTAATTTCTCTGTCCAAGAATTTTCTGAATTTGCTTGTAGGGGTAAATTCAAAGTTGCTGCGAATAAGTATCATGGAATGAAAGTAATTCATGAGATGAAAATGGATAAAAAATTAAGGAAAAATGTTGCACTCAATGGTTATTCGGATCCCGGAGGAGGGCCAACGATTACAAAAAAAATTGAATTACATCCAGACTGAACAGTGGTGTATAGTGTCTAGCCAAAGACATTAAAGAAATGCGCTACTTGGAAGGCAATCCAAGAATTTTAATTGTGTTTTATTTCATATTTGTGAGTTCAAGATCAGTGGATTTAGATTCCTATTGACAAACAATCTTTATTGTAAGTCATGAGTATTTCTGTGCAGTTTTATTCTGGGTTAGGGGCAAAAATTTGTGGGCAGAAGACTTCATGTTACAAGATGTGCCCGCGCCTTGTACTCACCGCACATGAACATTTGTAAAATTTGGTGAACAGAAGACCTCGACCTCCAAGGCATGCCCACATTACAGAGCAGATCGTATCGAACATATTACACCACGACAGACAGAAGACCTCGACCTCCAAGGCGTGCCACGCCTTCCAACCTTTGCGACAACGAAAGTCAAAAATTTGACCAGGACCCTCTCTAATCCCACTTTTCTACTTTTTTCTTTTCTTGTCTTGTCTGATCTTTTCAATTTCCTTTGTCTTAGTTTCTACTTTTCAATTTTGTTTTTTTGTCTTAGTTTCAGTTTCTTCTTTTCCTCTTTTCTTGTTAGTCCGCTGTGCACAACGCTCCGCAGCGGTGCACTCCTCCTACCATGCTCCTCCTGTTGGGGTTTCCCAATACCGTGCCGTCCAAAATTCTATCCGTGAATCAGGTGTTGGACTGGATGACCGTTTTACAGCGCTGCAGGTTTATGCCTATATTCAGATAGAGAATCAGGTAGTTTTCTTTACTCATATTGGATTCCAACCGCCTCATCCGCCTCCTCCTTCGTGGTTCGCTGCGTCGTCTCGGTTGTCAGAGAAGTTTCGCCCCTTTATACTTACAATCTATTTGTCTTTGCTATATTGAGATCAATGTAGGTTTTAGGTGTGGGGGGGATAGTTTCTATTATTTCTTTTTGCTTAAAACACAAAAAAAAAGTGGAAAAATGAAGTAAACAGAAAATAAAAAAAAAAAGAAAAAAGAAGTGTAGTTAGTTGACTTTTTTTTAGTTCTACATTTATTAACTGCTGGAGCATGTTGCTATGATGGATTGCACAATCAAGGTGCACGTGTATGTGGTCATATATGCTAGCTATGCATTTTGCTCTTTCTTGACAATATCGTTGAATATTGAATATGCTGTACTTGACCCATTCTTGAAACTTTTGGGAGCTTTTGAACCATGCACGAGCACATTATTCTTGTTTGCTTCGTTTGAATTATTGAGTGGGTATCACACATGGTATTGGTATTCTAGAACTTGCTATTTTATATATATCAAAACCATATTTTGTTGAACTGGATGCATTTGAAATGATAAGGGCATTTAGGATTTAACTTTCTTTAACTTTCTACAAATCATGCCTTTATCTTGTCTCCCAATAGTGAACAAATTTGAGCTTTTATTCTTTTCCTTTGTTTGTTAGCCGTGTTTGATAATTCGGGACCTTTTTAGACTTTCTTGTTCAACCTTGTGTCGTTAAAAGATGTCTGAATTTCATTGTTTGTGCAAGGCAAATAAATCTAGGGTCGCAAGTGTTGTCAGAATAGAAGTTGTATGGTACTAGTTCCGTGCATCTGAGATCGAAAAAAAAGCAAGAAATGCTATCGTCAAGCTGGTGAACAGAAAACTCTGTTTTATAGGGCGTGCCCATGCCTTGCAAGGCGCCCAAAAAAAAAAAGAAAAGCTATCGACAAGCTGGTGAACAGAAGACTCTGACTTACAGGGCGTGCCCACGCTTTGCAAGCTGCCTGTTCCAAAAAAAAAAGAAAAAAAAAGAAAAGAAAAGAGAAAAGCGAAAAGAGAGAGAAAAGAGTTTGACACTTCCACAGTGGGTATAGCAAATGGAAATGCCTTACTTGTGGAATTCCTCTAGTAAAGTGTTGAGATTATGCAAGTGGATATCATATATTCTCTTGATACATTACACGCTATCTTTACCTTCTTATCTCGCCTTTTACCCAAACTCCACTACGACCCTGTTGAAATCCCTTTGATTTTTGTATTCAGTCCATTTTTGAGTGATGGAGATGTGATAAATATGTAAGCCTATGGTAATGTCATTCCATGATATTGATTTGAACGTTTCTAGTATCCATGCATTCTCTTGAAAGTGATGAGTATTACTGTTCATACTCTTTGGATAACTACCTGTCCGATGAGTTCTAACTTTGACGACGTTGTCAGGTATGCGGGATGCTTGTGTTAGTGTATATCACTATATAACCGTTACTATCTTGATTGTACTTCTGAGTTTCAAAATGCTTGAGGACAAGCATTGTTTAGATATGGGGGGATTTGATGGAGCAATTATTGGGCACCTTTTACGCTGTTATTTGGTCATAATTTTGGCTACTTACTGTGCTAAGTATTGAGATTTTGCTCATATTTGATATTTGTGTAAATCGCAGGCGGTTGGTGTCAAAAATGATCTCGAGGCAAAATTCTAGAAGATCCTTTATTTCATGGCGTGCCCACGCCAGAAACTGAAGAGATACACCTAAAGACGGACCCCGCGAGATTGGTAGAAAAAGTGAAAAATTAGGAAATCAAAAGGGCTCGTGGGCCGCGAAGATGCAGAGGATTAAAACTCTTCTCCTAGAGGAAGTAGGAAGCTCTGATGCTTTATTTCTTTTCGGCGGCTACATTGGAAGAAATTGGCGAAAAACCATATTCACGTGGGATAAGGAGATTGGTTTGGAGCTTTCTTACGTATATCGTTGGGATAGCAATCTGCGGCGAAAAAAAAGAAAGCCAGATTCACGTGAGTTTAGTAGATTTAACTTTAATTCTTCCCTGCAGACGATTCACTTTTGGCTTTTGCTTGCAGCCGACTTTCTCTAGTGTTTCTTTTTTACTTTTTACTTCAGTACGAACACAAACCTAGAGATAATCAAGACCTTTCCTTTTGCTTTCTTTGTTACTTCATCGTTCCCAATTCTTTGATGTTTGTGTGGATGGAATCAATCAAACCACGCGAGATTGATACGATGAGGAGCGGTTAGGTTTCTCCTCTATCCAAAGGTCGACGCGAAGGCGCGGTCCATAATATCTGTGAGATCTAATTGAACTTTCACTATTTCTTCAAATCCGTTACTATTCGTGCATTTCTTGGATTAATTGTTTATGGTTATTTTATTAATTGAGTATCAACGGCTGGATATTTAATTTAATCTAATAGCCTACTGTCACGTTAACTAAATTGAATCCGTAATTGTTCGTTTAGTTGATAACTAGTGACAACCATCATAATTGATTTTATGTTGGGGAAACGTAAGATCTAGTTTAAATAAACCCTCTTAGCGCGTTTATTGGTTAGGTTTGGATTTTTCTAACTTTAATGCAACTGGATAATTAAATTCCTACGATCATACCTAGAGTTGTTGATACGGTTCTCGATCAATACGTTTCGAGACACGTAGCACGTTTGCCCAAGGATTTAGCGAGGTTGTCCTACGCTTGGTTTGCGGGACCTTAAATCAACACGGACGACACGAGTTGGTTTAAAGCGATGGAACGACGACTCCAATGAAGGTGATTACTCCAAGGGATAGATCGGACGAACAATCATGACAAGACGCAAGATTGCTCAATAACCCTTGCCAAAGCAAATTAAAGGCTCGAATTCTCTCTTAAGAAGAAAATAAAAATACTAAGAGCTTTATTCATCAAACTTGTCTCCCTAAAACCTTACAAAGCAAGCCTATTTATAGGCTAAGGGTTACTAAAACCCTAAGGAAAACAAGGAAGGGAAATTCAGCCATCTTGGGGTCAAGATGGGCCGACCCATGCTCTACTAAATAACTAATCCAACTCTAAATAACTGCACTCTAACACTAATTCCTAAGGCCCTATAAGGCCAACTCACTTGGAGGCCCACTTGACTCTTCATGGGTTTGGATCATGGTGTAGATAACTTGATTGTTTCCTTCCAAACCTTTAATATCTCTATGGACTCCATGTTGGTCTTGAACAATTCGAACAAGGGTTTAGAGGGATTCTTTGAAGAGCTTGGCTCGTGCACGTGTGACTGGGCCCAATGGAACTCGGACTAGGTCATTACTTGGGCTAAGGTCCGTGCACACATCAGTCCCCTCCACTTGAGAAGGATTTGTCCTCAAATCTGGATGGGAATGAATGACACGAACAAGGGTTGGTAGTATGAATCCTCAAATCAAACGCCACCACACATTGACTTACATGTTTCTTGGTTAGTTTGAAAAATGCTCACAACCAGCCAAGAAAAACTCATGGCTTTACTCCAGTGGCTCCTCTTGTTCGTATCATTCCCCTCCTCTTGAAAGCAATTTGCCCACAAATTGAAACACGAATGGTGACAAGACGAGTTACATGCCTTCGACTCAATCTTGTTATGATGGCTACAGATGGCATCCAATGCAAAGTCCATGTGCTAAGTTGGAAAATAACCCTTGTCGAACTTTGAATCTCACAAACCATCTTCAATGTATGCTCAACTTGATCGTTTGTGGTCATGAGGTAAGGGTCCTCAAAGTGGTATGAAGTGTATCATATGAAATCGAACTCCGGATCGAACACACTTACAAGGCACCAAGGCGGATTTGGTGATATTGGAGTTTCATGTGGACTAAGAGCAAGACGAAAATCATGATGGTCATTGAGGTAATTGTTCTTTAAACTAACCCTTGGTACACAACCATTCCCAAAATGTAGAGTGTTCCCTTCAAGACGAGCTCGAATCAACTCCCCTTTGGTGTGAACTGATTTGAATTGACATTGTTCCATGAATGGATACCAACGGGATTTAACTCTTGGAGTACCAACTCCATGGAGGCTTGCAACGTTTACAATTAATTTTGGAATGGAACACACCAAGATCAGCTCAACTTGCCTTTGCTTGATCTGTATAAAAGAAGAAACACTAAACAAAGCAAAGGTAAGTTCGTTAAGAAAATAACAGGCCTTCACTGGGTTGCTTAAGATCAGCCCACTTTCTCTCTTTCCTTCCTTTTTACCACCCATCTCATTAGATTTTTCCATCTCTTTTTCTAATTCAACAACTGACCCTTTCATCTCATTACTTTCAACTCTCTCGAGTTTTACCTCTGCAGGCACAATTCCCTCATTTGGTTTTTTCTCCATTCTATAATGCACAAGCTCACTTTTCATGCATGCTAGATCAATACAAAGCTGGTCATAAGTAAGTGATACAAGTGCCAAACGACGACTATTAAATAAGAAGGAATACTTATTAGTATGTCCGTCATATCTAACTTCTCGCCTCGACATCCATGCTTTGCCCAACAACACATGTGTCACTTGAATTAGGACTACATCACACAACACCTCATCCACATATTTGCCGATTTGAATAGGTACAAGTGCGTGCTTAGTAACCCAAACATCATCATGAGTGCTCGTCAACTTGTACGGTTGAAGATGATCAATGGTTGGAAGATTTAATTTCTCCACCATGATAGCACTTGCAAGGTTGACTTCACAACTCCCATCAATGGCCAAGCTACAAATTTTATCTTTGACACCGCAACGGGTATAAAACCAACCAAGCAACTGAGATTTGACGAGATCCAATTGCTCATCTACACCACGTAATGTCATTTCTTTGACTCCCTTAGAATTAGGAAGACAATGTTGTGGGCTAGCTTTTATGCCTCTTGTATTCGCCATGACGTATGAGGGAACCTGCAAAAAGTTAGCATCGAAATCGAAAATATTGCCTTTCACGCTCCCTTACATGTATCCACTCGCACTCGTGTATATGGATATCACTCTAAAACACTCCAATGAACTTACCAAGTACCTTTACCTATTGGGTTAGGTAGTTGAGAAAGGCCGCTCAAGTCCAATAATTGTCACCAACTTTTTTCGCAAGAGTAACCAAGAAGGTAAGACACAAATGTGGGTGCAAAATGAAGTGGGAATGGACGAATTTGAAAGGCCAATAGTGGCGGACAGAAATGGAAGTGTGCCAATGGGAACACAAAAGAAAGAAACCCTAACTTCCTAAAATGTAGGAGTGGGTTCCTAGAATGTAGGAGAGTACTCCTAAAATATAGGAGAGAATATAGGAGAGTGTTCCTAAAATGTAGGAGAGAATGTAGGAGAGAATCTAAGTGTGACAAGAGTTATCCCAGTGCTTTATTTAGTTTCCTAATTGACTTTGGAAAGCAAGTTAGTTTTGAAAAATTTAGTAAACAACTTGGATGAAACAAGCAACACTTGGACAGATTTGAAACAAAGAAACCCTAGCGCAAACGAAACCCTAGTCGCACAAATGAAACCCTAGCCACACAAAGGTGACCCTAGCCGCCACAAGGAAACCCTAGCCGTCGCCCTCTTGTTTTCTTGTTGCTTCGGCTATGACTAACGACTTGGATAGAATTTGATAGCAATGTTGAAACACCAACGACCAGAAATTTCGATGCAACAAACGACTTAATACCACGAAACAACTTGCGGGCAGATTGGTCACAACAACTACGGACGAATGGACAGAAATTGGATTCGGATGAACAGTAACGTGAATAGTCACGGTGAACAGTAACTATGAACAGTGTCGGTGAACAGTATGATAAACAGTGAATTTTTTTTTTTTTTAACAAGGCAGCGGACAAAACACAAGAATCCTACGACATAACTACGAAAAATAAGGATATAACGAAAGATACCTTTACCAAAGCTCTGATACCAACTGATACGGTTCTCGATCAACACGTTTCGAGACACGTAGCACGTTTGCCCAAGGATCTAGCGAGGTTGTCCTACGCTTGGTTTGCGGGACCTTAAATCAACACGGACGATACGAGTTGGTTTAAAGCGGTGGAACGACGACTCCAATGAAGGTGATTACTCCAAGGGATAGGTCGGACGAACAATCATGGACAAGACGCAAGATTGCTCAATAACCCTTGCCAAAGCAAGTTAAAGACTCGAATTCTCTCTTAAAAAGAAAATGAAAATACTAAGAACTTTATTCATCAAACTTGTCTCCCTAAAACCTTACAAAGCAAGCCTATTTATAGGTTAAAGGTTACTAAAACCCTAAGAAAAATAAGGAAGGGAAATTCGGCCATCTTGGGGTCAAGATGGGCCGGCCCATGCTCTACTAAATAACTAATCCAACTCTAAATAACTGCACTCTAACACTAAGGCCTAAGACCCTATTCGGCCAACTCACTTGGAGGCCCACTTGACTCTTCATGGGCTTGGATCATGGTGTAGATAACTTGATTGTTTCCTTCCAAGCCTTTAATATCTCTATGGACTCCATGTTGGTCTTGGACAATTCGAACAAGGGCTTGGAGGGATTCTTTGAAGAGCTTGGTTCGTGCACGTGTGACTGGGCCCAATGGAACTCGGACTGGGTCATTACTTGGGCTAAGATTCATGCACACATAAGTTGTTTTCTGGTTAGAGAAGCAGTCGACGGTCGTACCTTGACTGTCGAAAAAGTAAGGAAACTGGCTGTCAGAGCTTGTTGATGGCTATAACCAACCTAGTGACGAATGAATGAAATATCTTTGCATCGATGATCATTTAATTGGACCGTGCCTGAGAAGTTGATCCTTTGGGTAGAATTTTATTAATTGCTATTTTTAGTAAATTGTACTTGTTAAGTTAGCTTTTGAATTTTGTTTATTTTATTTTCATTTTCATTCCATTAAATATCCCCCAATTTTGTTCTATTGACTTGGAAAGAAATAACTTCCTATCCGTTCTCTGTAGAATCGACCTTACTTGCCATTGTATGCAAATTTAATACTTTTATAGATAATTTTGGTATATCGGATCAAACAAACTGTTCGGAAACAGGGTGAATCAAGTAACCCATTGCATACCTAGGGTCCCTGCTCCAGTACTTGGATTTGTTCTATAATTAATTGTGGTGGTAACTAGGACTTTTTCGTAATTATTATTGCACAGACTTGACTCCTGTCACTAATTCCATGTAACAAAAAGTTGATTTAACAAGACTATTGCAAATTGCGAAAATCTTTTTAAACTTATTGGAGATTTGTCATATAGGATGGCAAAAAGATCTATGTAGTTGCATGCATGTCCAGCCTTTATTGGTGATTCACATAAACCTTCTTAACTAAAATCTCTTGGATTGAATTAGCTTTGCTAAATTAGTGCTAGCTATTATCAAAACATCAATGCACTATATGGTAGAAAAACCCTAGCTCAACTGATTAGGAAAATTGCGCAAGATAAAGAAAGAGGATGGAAGTTTTCTTTCTCCTTTTTGGGCCGATTTTTGCTTTTTATTTTTCTTGGACTTTTTTGAAAATTTCTCAACTCAATATGTGTGTTGATTATTCTTACTAGCATAAGTTCAGGGAATATTTATAGACAAATAGGTTTTCCAAATCCTTATGAAAAGTTTGAAATTACTTTTGAATAAGATTTAACTTCCTTATTCTAATAAAACTCTTATATTGTAGATTTAACCTTATTGGTATCATAAGTACCTCAAGTTTGATTGTCTTATAATTAAATTATAAAAAAAACTTATATTTCAAGTTCCAATTTGAAATTCTTTTATCTAGTTAAAGAAGTTCTTAATGTGTGCGACCCATTAGACTTTACGCACATTGACATTAGGTTACAATTATTAATAAATAAGAACTAGATAAATTAAACACCTTTAATTTAACATTGATTTAATTAATCAATTAACTTACTCTTATAAATCAAAATTGGCATCTCACAATGCATTATGACCATCCAAGTAATTAGAAAAGTCAAGTGGATGACTTCGCCACATTTGCCGGGTAACTAATATCTTTTTACCACACTTATCTCATATTAGATTTAGTATATGGATTACACATTTAGAGTAATGTTATTTTTTTACACCAAAATATAACTCTAATGAATAAGTATTTGGAAACACTTTTTAAGACCATTCCACTTAACACTAAGAATTTCAAGTTATCCTTCTATCAGTGGCCAATTACTCCTCTTACATAAGAAATAGCAAATTTTTATAGATTATTTACTATCTTTCTATGCTTCATACAATACCCAATTACTAACGATTTGAGCTACTCAATTATGAGAAGCAAACAAATAGAATCAAAACACAGTAATTCACATTCTAAGATACTATGATTAGGCGTGTTTAAAAAAAATTGAAAAAAGTGGATAACAAAAAAAAATATATAATACATTTATACATTTATGTTAATATACATAATATTAATTTTACATTTATACATAATATTAATACATTTATATATTTATATTAATTATATTAATACATACACATTTATACATAATATTAATATATATTTATAATATATTAATTTATACATTTATATAATATTCATTTATAATTTATACATTTATAATAATATACACTTATACATTTATACATTTATAATAATATACATTTATACATTTATAAATATATTTATATTATGTATTATATATAATATAATACATTTATAATAGATTTATATATTTTTATATAAATATATAATATATTATTTATAAATGTATTATAAATGCATAAATGTATATAAATATAAAAATATAAAAATTATAAATTATAAAAATACTCAAAAAATATGTTTTAAAAATACCTCTAAAAATAATCCAAAAAAATCTACAGTAAAAGTTTTTCATATAGTTTTTGAAAAACAACCCAAAAAACAACTAATCCAAACGGACTTGTATTTCAAAAACGAAATGCTACAGTGTTGTTTTTGAAAAACAACCCCAAAAACAGCTAATCCAAACGGACTCATAGATATTATATAACCACTATATACTATATTATATACTAATCTAGTAACGAATATTATTATAAGTTATAACTTTTAACTTATGCTACTATAAACTTATTCTATGTTTAATTTGAAGAGAAAATCAATATTTTTAGCTTACTTTTAAAACTTTAAACATTACCAAATTACAGGTTATTATTCGGTTGGAATCTAGTTACCGATATCTAATTTACCAAATTAAAGTTTAAACAATAATTGAAATTTGAGTTTATTAAAAAAATTCAAAAAAGATCAAAAGTTTTTAATTGAATTGTGCATTACCTACTAATGAACTCCCCTAATATTTACAACCAAACTAGTAGAAATTTACAACTCTAACTTACACCTTACTCTTCTAAATTAGTTAGTAGGGATATACAATAATTTTTATTTTCATATTAAAATGAACACAATAATGTTGAGAATGTTTTTTAAACACAAAAAGTGAAAATGATAATTCACAAAAGGAAAATGCGAAAAAATAATTACAAAAATGATAAACCTCCAATTTTGCCCTTAGGATGTCGAGTCAAATAGTGTGGGTATTATTGGATCGGCGCACAAGCCACATTGAGGACCAAGGACACGGTAAATACTAAAACGATGTGAGGACTACTTCAGCAGTTTCTCTTTTCCATTTGTTTTTCTTTTCTTTTTTGGTGCCTTGGCCACGTACGAGCCACGTGTCCCCCTCTTCGCCTCCATGCTCTTCGTATGACTAAAACCCCAAATGCACCGCTCCTCCATGAAGCTGTTTCAAATCTCAGTCTGATTTCGTTCCCGCATTTTATCAAACACTTGGTCTACGTCTGAAAGTAGGATTATGAGCTCTATGCAAATCTCCATTTACATACCCGAAATTCTTCGTCAATGACGGGAATCGTTGCATGCCTCAAACGGCAGCGTTTCAATCATCACGGAACATGTATGTCGATAACCCCTTTTTTCTTTTTCCGCCTTGCTTTTGATTATGAATTTTGCTTTCTGATGTTACGGGATTGCTGTTGGGTTAACAATTTTGATTTGGGTTTTTGCAGCTTTACATAACATTTGCTCGGCTGAGAAAATTATATGCAGGAATTTCTTACTTAAAGACGGGAGTTTAAAGCATGATAATTATGTTTTGACAAAGTATTTCCACCAGAAATTGTAAGTAAAAATGGGTTTAATCGGACAATATCTTTTGTTTAATATATGTTTGTATATATATACTTTTGGTGAGGGCATTTTGCATCAGTTTATTAGCGCTGGTTTTTCTGGTGTAGTTTTTCCACTGGATATGCCAGTGTGCATGGTGAAAGGCCATCTGCAGAGTATGCAAAGTTGAGAAAAGAGTCACTGGAAAGTAAATTTGGACATTTACTCGGGACTAGATCGAAAAATGTTTCTACTATATATCATTTTGGCCCATTTTTCGCGTTATATAGAGCAGCTATTATTTCATATCATGTGTTGAAGCTTGCCATTTGGCGACTGTTTGTTCATGACATGAAAAAGCGTTCAGTTAAGGTAATTTATCCTCTTCTGAGTCCTGATACCTTTTTTTCTCATTGGGTCAGCTGCATTGTTTGTTTAAAGCTCCATATGTGTTGTTTTCTGGGTATTTTTACTTAGTCTACTCATTGAATGAATACCATAAGCATGAAGTGCAAGTACGGTGAGAAATTTCCTATTTTTGGGTAATTTAAACAAGAAAAGAAGAGAAAAGGTGGGGAAAAGAAGTTGAGGTTGTACTCTAGAGATCCTAAGAAGTGGCAGTTGAGTGTAGCCAGAGGAAGGCATCTTTTTATCTCTGGTATGGACAACAGTAGATGCTTAATGGTGAGGAGTAACATCTACAACTGTCAGCCTAATAATTTGGGCATGCTTTGTATGAGAAGAAGTTCCATTGCTGTGATTTCAAACTCAACACTCCTTTTCCCCAGCCCCCAAGGGAAGAAAAGGACTGATTGAAGAAGGCCCATTGCCTGAGCTATCAGCAGAGTGCAAGTAGAGTTATGTTTACACTGTTTATCACTCTTACTCATATAACTTGTGACCACATTCTACAAATGTGTTTAAAGCTTGGTATGGATAGGTATAGTCTGAGATATTATCATCATGTCTTCTGAAAGAATTGGATTTTTGTTTTTCTCCCATATGCAATAAGTGGATATTTCATTGTTTCTGGCAGCAGACATGTGCTGTATCATGTGAACAGTTTTACTTCTATGAACAAGTAAGGAAGCAAAACAGTAAGAAACTATTTTTTGTTATTAATTCGTGCTACCATGTGAATGGTGAACTGTGGTGTAGACTATGGGAACTAGCTCATGGATAGTAGTTGTTTCTTATGACTAATTCTTCTAGATTATTGTGGGATCAGCTTATATTTGAAATTCAAAATTCTTTGATGGAAGATCTTTAACTGATAAAAAACCACCCCTTCAACCCCTGGAAGAAAGAAGGATATAAAGCTGGAAATGTAAGCTTTGATTGTGCTGTTATGTAACTTCGCATGTTTTACAGAATGGATTGTCCATCATTCTTCTTTTGTCTTCCCAGATTTAATGTCTTTGGAAATGTCATTTACGAACCTACCCTCAATCTAGTAACATGTCTTTATTACTCATTAGGGTCATGCCTATGAATCCACGGTGTCATTAAACTTATTTTGACAGTGTGGAGTTATTTTGTGGAAGAGACATGCTTAAACTGTCAAGTGTGTTTCCCTGTATATTGGTGCTAAGTGACGTCTAATGAATGACAGATGAATCATACTGTAATAATTTCTGAACTGGTTTTTTTCTTGACGAGCCTTTAACAGTATGTCTGATTGCAGTTTCGTGAAACTCTAATCCGCTTGGGGCCCTTTTATATCAAGGCAAGTAACCATTCCTGTATAATGTCTTGAATTTTACGTTTGTGAGAAAACTTCTTGCACGTTTATTGGCTGATGCTTAAGGTTAGTTTGAAACATTTTTTATTTCCTGATGGATAATTTCCTCCTTTGTACTTTTTTGCTCATATTCTGCTTTGCTCTGTTGGATTAGTACTCCTGGGTCTGTTAGAATAATCCAAACTGTTTCTGAAGGCTCTGAACTGTCATGTTAGCCTTTGAAGTTGCAGTTACCTGAGGGTTAGTTAAAGTTCACAGTATGTTAGATAGCTGATTCACTCTGCTGTTCTTTGAAATCAAACTTAGTTTTATGTTTATTCAAAAAGTGATACTCCCTTCGTCCCACTTTGATAGTCCTGGTTTTTTTTTTTCACATAGTTTAAGAAAAAGTAGTTAATTTTGTTGGAACAATCAATTTAGGTAACTATTTTCCTAAAATATCCTTACATTAATTAGAGTACAACTTTATGGGAACTTGAATTGATGGTAAAAAAAGAATCAACTCTCATTAAATGGGTAGATTTATAGTAACAACAACTTACATTGAATAAGGGTATTTTAGGAAAATTAAAATACAACTATATTCTTCAATTGGAAAGTAGACTACAATTTGGAACAGACGAAAAAGGAAAATAGGACTATCAAAGTGGGACGGAGGGAGTAGTATGAATCTTTGGAAGAAAAAAATCTCTTGTAGGGGGGAAAAAATGCTAAGCAACTTTTTAGGTGTTCAACTGATGAAATTGAAATAGTGAGGGAAACTAGGTGCTGGAGGAAGGAAATACTTAGAGACTGTGAAAGTGACACTTCAACAGAAATATTATCAATTAGAAAACTATGCACCACCTTGAACTGCTGATGAAAAATGTACACATCCAACTCGAAATCAATTTGCAAATACTACAGAGCCCTATGATCTTTATTAACAAGCTTGAAAGTCCTGGATGCCTCATTCATATATGACCCAGGCTTGTAGAGAGCTTGGGAGTGGCAGAGACCCCATGGAGTTCTAAGGGGTTTCAGAGGACTTGAGGTGCAGGTAATATGGATAAGGTATATGTATTCAAAACTGACACCCATCTCTGTTACCACTTACCATGATAAAGGACTAGGGCATCCAACTTGAAACCAATTACAAATGAGGTACCATCCCAAGTTTCTTATCAATCACTTTGAAACTCTTTAAGAAACTGATGTGGGACTATTCCTTTACGAGACATTACAAGATCAAGTCTATTTACTTAAACTGTGTCTTTCTCAATGTTTGAAGGACTGCAGACCCTTCTTTGGATACCTCTTAGGAGTTGTCTCTGGTGTTTATTAGTTGCTGACAAGATATGAATATTCTTGCTGTGTGAACTTTTCCTTTAACTACATATTCAGTGCTTGTTGTTGGTGGCTTCACGTTAAAACTAAGTTAGGCTGTTGCATTTTCCTGTATTCCTATCCCAAGGTAACTATGGAATTTAGAGAAAGTTAGGCTGTGGTTCTTGATTACATGATAAGCACCACAATGCTGTTTTCTTCTTGATGAGCCTTTTCTAATATCATCAAGTGAAGGATGAAAGCTTTGCGTATTGTCTATGAAGTCTAGATTAACTATAATGCACCATAACTTGACTATTTCAGAAAGTACTTTACTCCAGAGCCTTCTCTATTGAAACCAGCTTTTAATTGTCACTTTTCATTTTAGGATACTGCTAAAAGCCAATTGGTTTTGATATTTAGGGGATAGATAAGATTCCAGAGAATTTAGTTCTAGAAGTTTCCTGAATCTCCGTGAAGCTTGATCTGCTTCAAAGTTTTAAGAATCAGAACACTTATGAGGCAGAATTAGAAAGAAATGAAAGAAGAAAGAGAATTCTGCAATTCTCTTTCAAATTTCAACTCAAACACAAACTAATTTTCTTCAATTACTTATTGTTAGTACAAATGATACGTATATATTGGACACAAGACTTCTTCATCAACATTAAGCAAACTTAGTAGCTAAGAAAACTGAAAATGAAGAAAGGTAAAAGCTGGTAACTGTAAGAAGTCAAGTTGGTTGGCTTTGGCTACCTTAAGAGGCAGCTTTTGATTTTGAGTTAACACTTGAATTTTGACAGCTGCTTCTTGATATCTGAAAACGCCCTAAAGACGTTCAGCTCTGGCTTATTCCGCAACTGCATAACTTACAGAATACCCTTGATATCCTAAAATCACTAAAACGCCACTAAAAAGAAAATGAGTTAGCATGGACAAGTTCCTTTCAACCAAAAGCTTCCCTATAATGAGATATGTCAAATGTCTGAAGGGGTTGTACCTTTTGCTATATACATGATAGCTGCTGCATTAGTAGGAAAATAAAGAAGCGATGCAGTACCAAACAAGCATAGTGGGCTGGTGTTATGTTGTTTTTGTGCGGATGCATTGTCAAGAATCGGTTGGTAAACAAGAGATTTGTTTTGAACAATGAAAGATAATGCTAAATTTGGGGTAGCGGATTATAAAGAAGAGAATCTTTAGGAGTGCCAAATAAATTTTTTGTGAAATGAGCAGTTAAAGTGAGGTTGGCTTAACCTCTAGCTTATGAGGCTAAACAAAGGATGAGCTTTATATTAAAACAAAACAATGGCACAAAAGATGTGAAAAACTTGATGAACTTGGAGATAAGCAACTCTAGGTAAAAAGCAAACTCAGGGGAATCTGTGTTTTAGATTTAAACTAGAAAACTAACTGTACTTGAAACAGAAGACTCCATAGAGCACGGGTATATCCCATCATGCAATAACTGAAATTTCCAATTTACTCCTGAATAATGCGATTCCTATAGAACTAGTGTGGGACAAGTAGGATAAATTATTTCATCTGTTTTGTTTCAGTAGTTGTATTTACTTTCAATTCTAAATCCTTATTATTTATGTTGTCCTAATATAGGTAATTTGGTTTCATTATATCTACAGCTTGGACAAGCATTGAGCACAAGACATGATATATTACCAACTGTGTACTGCCAAGAACTTGCAAAACTACAGGTACGCTGTCGTGGCTTTTTATGATTAGGTACTTCTGACAAATTCTGGTATATGTTTATGTGAATGCGTTGCTTGCAGCTTGTGCCGTGTATATGTAAACAGGGATTGTACTAGTTTTGTGCTATTTCCAATTTTACTAGGAAATTGTTCATTTTGTTTGCCAGGATCAAATTCCACCATTTCCAACTAACATTGCCTTAAGATCCATTGAATCTGAGTTGGGAGTTCCTGTCTCACAAGCTTTTGCTGACATCAGTAAGGAACCTATAGCAGCAGCTTCATTGGGACAAGTATATAAAGGTTAGGAAATATTAATACTCTTTGGGATCTTTGCTTATTTATGACATTTTATTCTTCTGTTTTTTCTTTTTGGGTAAGTATGTCATATTTTACTTGGATATCAGAGTTCACAGTGAATGTTGCTTGCTCTGATTGTATGGAATTTTCCCCCATCCTCTTTGTTTACCTTTTTAGTTTATGGACGTCTTTTTGTATTTGGTTACTATGTGAATGGTACTTTCCATTGAGGTTTCGCTGGACTTTAGGATTAAATAGGCAGTTACATGATTGTCCATCACAAGCTAGTTACTAAGGAACTTTGTCTGTTAATGTGTTTTGTAAAACTATTTTGTTTTGTAATGCGTGGTAGTTATAGTTGAAGGTTGCTGCAGGTCAATGATTTATCAGTCCCCCTTTCATTAAAAATAAAAGGGTCCTATCGCTGTTTGAGTATGTTGTTTCTTTGATCTGCTTCTTGTTGTGTAAAAGTTTGGTTTGGTGTTTTCGTATGTTATAGAGGTTGCTTTTAGTTCCAGCTACTGAGTAGCCATGTTAAGTAGGTACCTTTGTACTTTTTCACTTTGGAGCTAGTTAGAAAAATATAAAGGGGCACCAAAAGGATAAAACCAGGTTCTCTTTCACTCATAAGATAAATGTTTTGTTATTTGTTCAAGTTTTGCAGCTCATCTGCATTCCGGAGAGCTTGTAGCTGTCAAAGTTCAAAGGCCTGGTATGACACATCAGTTGACACTTGATGCCTTATTGTTTCACATGATTGGGGGCCAATTAAAGCGGTTTGCCAAAGCTCGCAAGGATCTGTTGGTGGCAGTGAATGAGATGGTGAGTCTGCAAAATGTTTATGTTCTCTTATTACTAGTTTATGCTTGATGTATTTAGTTTTAACTCTTAAAATCATATTTGTGGTCTCTGAAATGCTTATTTTGGCAAACGTGTTATACGATGAAGAGCATTGGGATCATTTTCTGTTTTTAGGTGCACCAATGAAGGCCTTTTTATAGGCAAGGACCACCCTTGAAATTGGCTTTTTTAAGCAATACATTTTGTCATTTATGGTGAGATGGTTCTCTAGGAAGTTTTTGTGCATCTTTTTAAATTGCATTATCTCAGATAGTCATGAAAAGCTGAATATTAAATACAAACTGTAATCCCAGCAAAACTTCTATGGCATATAGATCCCATGTTAGATCCTTGTAATGGGTGTTATGAGTTAGTCAGTTGTCAAATATTATTACTTGATCTGGTTACACTTTCTTTCGCCTTGTTTGATGATCCATGCTCCCCGGAAGAAATGTTCAAGGAAGAAACAGGAGAGAACAAGGTGCTCACTAGAAGAAAACCACTGCGATAAAATGTATTCTGTGGACCTTCCAATTCATTTTGGTTTGAGAGTTTGATGTTCCATGCAGAAGGGTAGAAGCTCTGCATCTGCATGATTTTTCTAATTTTTCTTTTTCGATGAATTTACATGATGTTTCTTTGACACTGCAAGTAGTTAGTTGCTTTCCTGTTTATGGCACATATCTTTAATTCCTTTATGTATGCATGTTTCTTTTTCCAATATCCTTAGGTTTTGCTTGAATGGATAGGTGAGGCATATGTTTGAGGAAATTGACTACATTCTGGAGGGTCAAAATGCCGAGCGCTTCGCTTCTCTCTATGCTGACAACTATAGTAAGTGCTTTCAAATTATGATTATTGCCTTAAATTACTTATCCTATCGCAAAAAAATATATTAGATTTATTCTGGATGACTTAGTATTTATTGCATTTTTAGTTGTAGATTAGTTTCATGCCATGGGACATCTTTACCAGTCCTCTGACTTCAATTCTTCTTTCATGATTCGGACCATGTATCATTTTTCTGGTTAGACCTCCAATTTGTTTTGGAAATATGTTGCCTGTTGAACCCATATTCTGCATGTGGACTGCGCTATGGCTGCTTTTGAACCATGGAATATCAGAGGAAGCTAATCCTGCAATGTTTGTAATGTGGTTGACAATCCTGAGTAGTATCCATAGTGCAGTATAGCTTGATTAATCTCTGCCTTCTTGAACATGATGTAATTATTGTCCTTGGTAGTTTAAAATACAGACATGTAAAGTAACAGGAGCTGCTTGGAAACAGTAGACCAATATTGCATCTTTCATCTTGACCATTGCTAGCACGGTAGGTTGTGGTTCTTTGGGTATATCAACCACAGACTACTTGCAAGATTTCCTTTCCATTGATATATTTCTCTTACAAACTGAAGGGTGGCAAACTGAGGAACTTTTAATACCCTTGTACATATTTGTATTGACGTCCCTCTATGCATGGATGCCTTGGCTTTATGTATGCCCTTCAACTGATTTTCCTAGTCCACAATTTGACCTTTCTGACATTCATGGTTTCTCTTATAATTCAATTTCAGATGATGAAACTAGTTTGAAAGGCTCAGCTGGTACTACTATTCGGCATCAGAAAGCTAGCCATATTAAGGTTCCAAAAATATATTGGAGGTATACTCGTAAGGCAGTGCTAACTATGGAATGGATTGATGGCATTAAACTTACCAATGAAGATCGCCTGAGGGAGGCCTGCCTCAACAGAAAAGATCTAATTGACCGGGTATCAAGCTATTTGAGACATAAGAACCTGAACTTGTGATTTTATTCAGCTTCATCTGCTTCCATAATGTGAATATCATTCTTGGCTGTTACATTTTGCATTATGTCCTTTTCACTTTTTTATGAAATGATTTATATAATTTGTTATTTCATTTTATCATTTTCTTCTTCTTTGCTTTCTCAGGGATTGTACTGCTCTTTGAGGCAGTTGTTGCAGGTAGGTTTTTTCCATGCGGATCCTCATCCAGGAAACCTTGTTGCCATGGAAGATGGATCTCTTGCTTACTTTGACTTTGGGATGATGGGGGATATTCCACGCCACTATCGAGTTGGACTAATTAGGGTGGTGAGAACTCTCTAACAGTTTGCATGACTAAGCATTCTATGCATTTGCTTGAATGTGTGGCATTGAGCTAATTTTGTGTTTTCAATCTCTCTTTCCTTAAATCTAATTACTAATATCAGTATCAGTTGAAGTGATATAGACTATTTCAATGATTAGTCTTAAACTTTTTGTTGTTTCGTGGAAATTGCTGTTTAGCTTTGAAAAGGCAGTATGGTTAATTGGCCATCTAAATTTGTTAAGAGTTGAACACAATTGTGATGATATTCCCTAAAAGATGTAAAATATATACAATGCCTGCCTTCAAAGCCTTGAAATGAATAACATACCTCTTAGCAAATCACTGGTGGTGCTCAGCCTTTAGTTAAACTTTTTAAAACCACTTCTAGTTTGATTTGTAGCTCTGGGAGTTGATTAAAATTTAGGGCTAGAACTGGTAAACGTGGTGGTTTGCAGCATCTTTTGGCAGATGAACACTAGCTGGATCTGCAGCTGACAGTGTTCTTGTGGGTTCTGGTGGTGTAGGCTAAAGCAGATAAGGATGAAGGTAAAAGGAAAAAGGAGAGGAATGGAAAATTTTATTTACTCTTGTGACAAAAAGGAATATAAAAGGAAACAGACCAAAGGTAATCTGTCCTTTAACTAAATAGGCATAGGATAATGCACCATAAGGGAATTTCTCACGTTAAAATGTCAGGTTTGTTAAGGAAAAGTTCTGCACTTTGTTAAGGTCATATTGGTCATGGAAAGTGTTTGACACTATCCAATCATTGGGTTGGGGGAGGCTTGTGAAATTCCAAAACAGGGGAACATTTTCCACAAGAAGAGAAACCTCAAGAGAGCATATTCTGCATATTTTTTGGTGCGACAAATGAATGGTTAAGTCCTTGTGGCTTTATTAATCTTAGGCCTTCTGCACTATTGCTGTTTCCTTCATGTGTAGTTTTAGGCTATTTGGATCCCTTGCAAGCTGTGAATCTAAATTTATTTTCTTGTCATGGCTGAATATTTTGTTGCTCATTTTTGTATATATTCTGGCCCTACGAAGTAGTCTGAGGAACGAGGTATAAGATACCACCAGTCTTCCAGATCTTAGCGATTCGTTTTCTTTGTCCTGACATTTGTCCCCTTGACCATAATCAATAAGAGTTAATCATGTTTGCCCACTGTGTTTTACTGAAATTACCATTGCACGCTGAGTTTTACAAAAATATGCCTCGGACTTTTTGGTCGGAAAATGATAATCCTCGCTGTTTGCAAGATAATTTCTTGCATCTGGAATACATGCAAAATCACTATAATTCCAAAGTTGCTCTATTCGAGGAATTCCATTGAGGATACGGACCTTGGCCTTCCCCCACTCTTTCTTCTTCTGCAGCCACCTACACCATCCTTCTCTCAAGCACCTCAAATCACAGACACTGCCAAAGATGCTGCAGAACCGCACACAAACTGTATGGATGCAGAGATGGAGAGAGATGACAGAAACAATGTCTCATCAGATAACGGACACAATTACAGGCTAACTGCACTAATACCAAAACACATCAAACCAACAATAATGGCACTCAATTTAACATGTTTATGCACAACATGGTACAATGTCTCACTTGAAAATATTTGGCCATCTGCATATCTGGCATAACACGATGCAGATGGTACAAACATGCAGATTGCTGCCGCAAGAAGAAAGTTTTATTGGAAGGTCATGGTTAGGGATGTTGCCTGTCAATAAGAGAGAAGTGGGTCATTGATGGATGTTGACTTTTTTGCGATTTCATCTTGCGGTTCTTGGGGATTGCTTTACCTGATTTGGGGGCCTTCATTAATTAGGGATTGGCTGGGCTATACGGGGGGCTTGTAAGGCTGTGTTTTGTCATTTCCGAAAGTTATGTGTTTCGATGCTTTTAGTCTTTTTTTTTAGGTGACTTTCTTGCTAAGAGACTTTGCATATCTATATCTGAAAATGAGGTTTGTGTCATTCAGCTTGTGCACTTTGTTAATCGTGACTCCCTGGGTTTGGCAAGTGACTTTCTTTCTCTGGGCTTCATTCCTGAAGGGGTTGATATCCAGTCTGTCTCAGATGCCTTAAAAACATCCTTTGGTGATGGTAGCAGACAATCCCAAGATTTCCAGGTAATTAATAAAGTTTTTTGTAGGTCTCTTTGTGGCGTACTGTACCTGTTCGTTGGTGTGAAGTGTAATTTTGTGTTTCACTGTCTGATTTGGAGATTGTGTGTAACTCATCCTAACAAGTCAGATTGGATAAATAAGATGCCAACTTTCTCCCTCAAGTCTGTCATCAGGACCACAGGAAAATTGTTTATATTGGGTTTTATTATTTGCTGACCTGTACTTTGCTTTCTTTTCCATGTCTTTTGTTTCAAAATATATCGTGGTTTTCATTTATGCCATGCTTTGGTTTCGTTTTGCTTCATCACAGCATTTTCCCCCCCATTTTAGGAGCTAATCATTTAGTAACATTGGACATGTAGTTACTTGACTATCTAATGGCTAACTACGACTTTCCCATGATGATGTGGTTATATCAAATGCAGCTTGAGCTTACTGCTTTTGCACTTCCATCTATCACACTTCTTTGAACTAATCTTGCTGGATGTGAGAACAGGTTTCACTCTAATGTTAAATTTTATCAGCCTATTGTTCTAGGAGAAGAATATTGTTCTTGCCAGATATTTTTCTTAGCTAACTGTACATTTTACAAGAATTAGATGGTCAGAATTTAGCACATATCATGACCAGATCTTCATTTGATTCCCTGAAAGAATTTAAGAAGCCAAATATTTGTCCTTCAGCCCTTTGTTTAGCCTAACTCCAGTGGTAACTGGTAATATTATTTGTCAAAACTCACCTATCATATCCAATAGATAAGTTCCTTAACAATTTTGGATGACACTAAAACAGCTGTTTGATTTACTTTGTGTGCATTCTTAACATATTGGATTAAGATGATCATGTTTCTGAACGTATTTCAATTTTTATTTCTGTTGATTTAGAGCATAATGGAGCAATTATATGATGTTATGTATGATTTCAACTTCTCTCTTCCTCCGGATTATGCGCTGGTGATAAGAGCCCTGGGATCACTTGAAGGGACTGCAAAAGTGCTGGATCCTGATTTTAAAGTGGTTGAAAGTGCTTATCCTTTTGTTATTGGGAGGCTTTTGGCAGATCCCAATCCAGATATGAGGAGGATATTGAGGGAACTTCTCATTCGGAATGATGGCTCAATCAGGTGGAATCGACTAGAGAAACTGGTACATATCTCTTGTCAGATGTCTACAATAAATATGAAGTTGTTGACCAACTTCCTCCACAAAATTTTGTGGCATATACAGGCTGCTTGATGGAGTGAATGAAGTTTTAAACGATCCTATTACCTTCAGTTGTTGACCACATCTGTTTTTCAAATTGCTCTTTGTTTTACACCTTCATCTTCAGATCTGATCACTGATATTTCTGAGATTGCAATAGCACTTAATATTAGGCGATGCGAGGTGAAACTGTTTGCTAGAATTGTTTCCAAGTTAGCATCATATGCTTCATGTGTCAGGCATAGCAAACTGATGAAAAGCTATAGATGCAGCTTCAGGAGGAAATGACACTTTTCAGCTTGAATCTTGGGGTTAATTTTGTGATTGCTGGGGTTATATGGAGAAGGGTAATTTGATGATTGTGGGAAAGACAAAAGATGGTTCTTTGCAACAGTGTGAGGACGAGGAAGGTGGGGCTGAGAAGATGTGGTGATCACTGATGGATGAAGGAGGGTTAAGACTTAAGGGGCTCATATGGATAATTTGTAAATGTGTGTTAATTCAAGATGCCAATGGATTGAACATGTTATTTCTGTTCAAAGTAATGTTGTTTTGCATTTTGATCATTAGTGCTAATTCAAAGTCAAGGGGTCTTAATTGTCAAAATAAGACTGGTGATTATGTAATTTCCTTTTGGTTTGAGATAATTTATTCAAAACTTAATTTTGCCTGGCTACAGAATTATCTTATATCTGTATTTTTAGACAATCTTGTTAATTTCAAGTTGAACTTGCTAACACAATCATTGGTGGTGACTTGATTGCTTTTCGCGCTTCCAACTTTCTACTGTTCTTGGCAGGTGCTTGTAGTTGAGATATTATAATTCGTACTTAAACTGATTGATTTAATATTATTTGTCATCGGATTGATAGGTGGATAAGGAAAGAGGGAAGGGATATTTTGAAGAATTTGTGCTCTATGTTGTTATGCACCCTTTGTAATTCATCTTAAAGCTTCCGCTGCATTTGTTGTACTCTTTTATATCTAATAGGTTGTCAAAGTTCATAAATTAGCTAGTTATCTTGCATAGTTTTTTACGATGCTCGATTAAGGAATTCTATTTGTGTATCAGATTGTGGCAATATCTGAACAAGCGGCTGAGGCAGATGGACTTGCCCCTGCACTTGATGACAAATCTGGACATCCAATGGGATGGAAGTCATTTGACATGCGTGCTGTTGTGGCTGCCACTGAAGATCTTTTCCAGTTTATCCTGTCTGATAAGGGCTCCAGGGTGCGTGTTTTTCTTGTGAGGGACCTTTTTCAAGCATATGATGTTTTCTTGCAGGATGAAGTTTTTGGTTGTCTTTGCGGAAATCCACGGGCAAAGGAGCAAGCACCTGCTCAGGTTTGTCTTTTTCCTTATCTCATCAGGTCTTTGACAGGATGAAGTTATTTGTGACTTGGAGCTTTTATCTTGGGGAGGGTTTTGAACATGAAATACAGGGCTTCACAAAGGTTTTAAAATTCACTTTGTAGTGCATTGCTCTATGTATGTCGGACACATGAAATTATCCAATTGCACTAGGCATTGAATTTTGACTTCTTTTCACTTTACCAACTGATAATCGAGTGTATCTTATGACTCTGGTTAATGAGCTCTTCACGAGTTCTTCTTGCTTGTAGCTAATGATAGACAAGAGTCCTTAATTGGGTCTTAGGTCACTGTATCTACAGCTGTAAGCTCATGGTTCATTTTACTTGGAGTTTCTGTCTGTTCTTTGTAGGCATCAACTTTTGAATGATTTTCATAGTGAAAAGCAACCCAATGTCAGGGTTATTGCTACTTATTTGACTGTCAGTTCATGTTCCATATTTATCCTCTACAGCTGTAAAATAGCCTATCCTCCCCCCCCCCCCCCAGTAGCCACTTCCCCGATGAATTGGACTAAAAAAAGAAAAAAAAAACTTAATGTTGTTTTCGTTATTCTACAGGAACATGCAATGCTAGTGCGGGTGTTCAATGGATTAAAATCTTTGCGACATGCAATGAAGTTGGCTCCAGATGTATGGGCAGCTATGTTCATTCGCTTAGCAGTTAAGCCTGAGCTTCAGAATTTTTCTTTCGATGTTATTTCAGCTATAATCACTCATTCTAGCAACAGAATTCCAGATCATATATGGGTTTGTTTATCTAGATTACTCCATAAGTTTACCAGCAATGACAGCCCTAAAGCTTCATAGTATGTATTTGATTGTCATAATTCAGTTTTGCCTTTATTTATACCAAAGTTCTCCAATCTAGTTTCTTGGCCTGCTCAGTTACTGGAACCAATAAAAAGCGTGGAGAGAGTTTCAGGATAACATTTGTTTTGAAAGGAATTATTTGGAGAAAGCGTTTTCGAGATTTTATAAACACCTTCTCTTGCCTCATTTGTACCTTTCTAATCATCTTTTTCAGTTTACATATATCACCTCACAAAATTGAGAGGATAAATGCAAAAATATTCAAATAATCTTAAATACAAAAAAAGAAAAAACTTAAAACAGTGGCTTTTGTGAGAGGATAATTACAGAAAAAAGGGATAATCTTAAAGTCCAAAAAAAGAAAATTAAAATGGTGACTTGTCTATTGGATATGTCCATCTCCAAGTTGCAGTTTTAGAATGCATATTCAACTGATGGATCAACATTGCTCTACGACAGCCCCACCTTTAGTAGCTGATTGTCAAATATTCATGCGCAAAATGAACGTCTATCCTAGAAATGATGTGCCAATTATGGCCTAATCAACGCTTTGATTATTAAATATTCATGCACAAAATGAACCTACATCCTAAAAATGATGTGCCAAATATGACCGAATCAACACTTCGCTCAAGAGAGCAACAGTAAAGCTTCTAAGACAACAAAGTCAATGGCGGCAACAACTTAGATAATATGTTCCTTAAGGATAAACGCAATTAAAGATATTTTCTCATAATTAAGAAGCATAAAATAATATACCATAATGCTCCAAAGCTCGTATGAGAACCCCAAAATAAGAGGCATGCGCACAAAGTTACCGCATTTGTTATTGTAACATGATCATTTGGATCTCTTACAAAATGCGCCCTCAAAATCCATAATTCTTGCTTTGCTCTTGTTATCGTTGAATTGGATCATCTAACACCCTAATCTTTTAAAAGTTTTTCCACTGTTGAGAAAAATGAACCCATAAACATCGAAATAGAAGCTTATTTCGTCCCTTTTTAAAAAAAAAAAAAAATTAGACAAAACTTATTTTGTCATTTTAGATGAACACACATTATTTGGAAACAATATATACGCTGTCAATAAAAGCAATATTTTGTGGAAAAAAGTGATTGGTTTCCATGCATGTATCAAAATGCAAAGACCCATATACCCTCCAAAAAAGAATCATGATTTGCGTACAAAGTGCCTCCAAACATGTTTCACGAAACTCAACAAATTATTGATTTAGCAAAGGCATACTTTTCCTATCCTTGCATTATCGCACCTTACATGACAAAATTAGATTTGGGTTGCTAGCTTGATTGTAATTATAGGTGGTAAACAAATTTATTTAACTAAATTTATCCATATCTATCTATTCAGAGTCAGAGGGGGAAGTTTTTATATTTATGGACGGACATGGGTATCTTAAATTTTTGCATATAAGTATAAATGGCCTATCCAATAATACCAATTTATTAAATAGATATTGTTGGGTAACCCATCAAATCCAATTAATCCATTTAAAATTATCTTCCCCATACCTCCTCTCTTCCCCCACCCAATTAGAAGAAATTTGAGGCCTGCGTTTGATTGTTGGACTCATTGCTGGAGACTTCCATCCATTAATATTGTTGAAACCTTGTATATAGTGAAATGTTTTATTTTTTAGGCTTAACAAACATTTGATGCATTTTTGACGTAGATAGATATCCTCCTTAATTTTTTTTTCAAATTTTTCATTTTGTCATGATGTTAACTACTTTTGTTTTATTATTATTATTATTATTTGTTTATTATTATTATTATTATTTGTTTGTTTATCTTATCATTTTATTTTTCGTAGCTTGTTAACTCATTCATTTTTCAACATTATCAATTATGACAATTTTTAGTTTCCTTTTCTACTTTCCCAAAATGAAAATTTAAATTTACACATGAAAAAAATGCTAGGGATTCAAAGTTTTTGAATTCAGTTTTTATATTAACTTTCATAGTGCTTAGTTCGAATTTTTATATTCTTATTGTTCAATTATTAAATAGTATGTAATCTTGCGACATTGAGCACGGATGGTAAAAAATTGGTAAATAGGTTTATTGAGCATTATAGTAAATATTTAAAACTAATGATGGATGCAAAGGGTGGTATAAATTGATAATTTAGTTTGCAAAAATGAATTTAAATGAGTTTACAAAAAGTTAAAATAAATGGATTATAAATGGGTAATTAGATTACCCAACTCATTTTTTGACTTACCCATTTATATCCATTTATACCCCTCATCCCGTCTGACTCTGATACCAGACGGGATGAGGGGTTAGCCCCTTAAATCAGGAAAATAAAGAAAATAAGGAAAATAAAGAGCATAAGAGTTAAGAAGTGAGTTGCAGTAGGACTGCCACTAGTTAGATTGTTAGTTTAGGCGGTATAACCGACCATGGATTGTTAGTATAAATAGAATAAATAAAATAAGTAAATGAATATGAATATCTGGCGGCTTAACCAACCATTTAACAGAATAAGATTAAATATAAAGTTTGCAAGAAGACTTGCAAAGTTTGAGAATAATTTTGCTTGATCTTGATCAAATCTTGTTCCTAAATTTAAAACCTAAAAACTAATTTGTATTCTAGAGAGAACGAGGAGAGAATTCTTCAACTAGAGAGAGAAGTTAAGTTGAAGAAATGGTGTTGAGAAGTTGTGTGTATTTGTGTTAGAATTGAGGGGTATTTATAGCAAAATTTTCGCGTTGCTATAACACCCGTTACAGTAATTTTTACTATTTGCTACAGTGTACAGTACCGCTACAGTGCATATTTTGTCTTTTTGTTACCGTGTTTGCACAGTAACTTGTCGGGCTGCTACAGTGACTTCCCGTGCTATAGTGAGAGTAATTTTTTGATTTTCTTGTTTTGGTTGAGCTAGTTTGAATGTCTTTAGAAGCATCTGTTTGTGTATTTAGCAAATGGTTGTTGATAATTCTTGTTTTGTTTCCTGAATCATTTCGTCATATTCAGGTGTTTGTATTCTCCATTCCTTAAGCCAATGTCTATTGAGGATTAACCACTAAATTTTCCTTCGTTTCATGAAGCTTTGATCTTTCAGGCTTCGGACTGTATAGTTTGTTGATTTTGCAGCAATGTTGTCATGTTTATGTCTGAGGTGTGGAGGAATTCGATCATCAGTTTCTGTGTTGTAGAATATAATATCGAAGTATCTGATTCTGTCTTCCCTGCATTCCTGTTTGCAAGAATAATAGTCTTTGGAAATATGTGAAATTGTATCATCAGCAAGTTTAGTTGGAATCCAATTATTGATTTTTCTGATTGCTGAGTTTACCGTCTTCCTGCAAAATAGAATCTGTTAGTTTTAATGATTTGGAGAAGGGTAGGAGGATATTAGAATCAAGGAATTAGGGTATTATGCCCTCATTGGTGGTTAAGTGGGGAATTAGTTGGCGAATAAAGGATATTCTTAGTATAACATTATTGGTTAATTTCTTGGCTAGAAAAAAAGTATTTGGGATGGATAAGGAGGTAAATTGGATTTGAACATCTGATAGTTTAATACTGACTTCAAGTTTAGAACCATTGGCTCCCCTAAATCCTTCTTTGGTTTTTCAAAGAATTGGGTTGGAACAGATTTTCAAGAATACAGCTTTAGTCTACTTCGGTATCAAATAAGACTTCAGTTTCGATTACATAATTATTGCTAATTAGTAATTGAATTTGGACCAAATGATCTTTATCCTTCTGGATTTTCTTGGATAATTGGTTTAAGAACTCAGTATCATTCTGAATATTTGAATTTGTGGGTTCTTTGGCTAGGTTTTGAAGAGCAAGACTATCAAGTTCTTGTTTAGTTTTGATAACTCTAATATCTTCTTTGAGAAGATCAATTTCTGCTTGAAGATTTTGAGGGGTTAATGGCGTAGTAGGTTTAGAAGGAAACTTATCAAGAATGTCTATGAGATTATAGGTTTTGAGGAATTTTGAGCCTTTGGTTAATGGGTTTAAAGAGGTTGAAATTTGGTTCAGGGATTCTTTGAATTTGTTCAGGTATAGTTGTCTTTTTTCTGTTTCAGAAATGTCTTCAATGATGTCGAGGAGAAGGTTTTGGTCCTTAGTCAATACATTGACTATAAGACCTTCTTTTTTTATCTTCATCACTGGTGGTTTGGGAAGAAGATGACAAAATATTATCATCCAACTGATTGACATAGTCTCGTTCTCATTCAGAATCATCAGTCTCTGATTCGATTAGAAGATTTGATATTTGGGTTTTGATTTGGTCTTCTAGACTTAAGGTATTGATTTTTTGGTTGAGTTTGCAATATCGGGCTATATGTCTAGATTTATGGCATTTGTGGCAGATGATTGTAGGTAGGGCTGGTCTTGTGATTTGTGATGGTTGTGTGGGAGGTAGTTGTTTGTTGGACTGGTATTTCTTTTTGTTAAAAAAGGATTTTTCAAGGTGTTTTGTGGGTTTGGGTTATTTATGAGGTTTCTTGTAACAGTTAGGTAGCCCAAACTGTTCGTAGAAAGATCTAAGATCCTTTCTTCTTTGGGCTCGATCTTTTGCAAGTTGTCTGAGTATCTTGTCTTGTCGACATACTTTGAGTGCAACTTGTTGGATTTAGTTGGTTAACTGTCCATAGGTTATTATTTCTCATTGTATAGTCTCGTTGTATTGAGTCCTAAGTTCTTCTCGAACTAGGTCTCTTAGTGATTTAGAAAGGCCATCAAGAAATTTTTCTTTCCAATAGGCTTTTTTGCCGTCTAATCTTGCATATATCCTGTTTAAAATGTGTCTTTGTACCATCTGAAGTCTGAGAGACTTTTGCATTTGAAATTGTTTAACAGCCCTGATGATTTTTCTCTGAATATTCCTGAGTCATCGACGAATGTCTTTGCGATAGTGAATATTAATGTTGCCACCGCATTTGAGATAGTGTCTCCATCTTGAATAATTGGTTCGCCATTGATGTCAACTTTGATTGTATTGAGAATGATGTCTTTGTCTTCTGTCGTGAGGTGTTCATCCCACCAAATTTTGGTTGTACGGTAAATCCTGTTATTAGGATATGGACAGCTAATTGGTTAGTACAGCCATGTAATGTCCGATAAGCTGTGGCCACCATTGTCATTTGTTGAAGAATTGTAAGAATATTGTATTCGAAAACTCCATCTATGCTCCATTCATAGATGTTATTTGCATTATATGAATTTTGGAAGATGTTGGATTTTTTCTGAAGAAGGACATCTGGATAGGTAACTCGAGAATAGTATAATTTTGGGGAATTTTTCCAATTAGAAATTTAGTTTTGTGAAGAAAAGGCTTGATGTAACTTGTTTAAAGTCAAGGACTCTCAGAATTCTTCTTTGGTTATTGTGCAGGCTGATTGGCTAATACTTGCAGATTCTTGATTGTTTGATCGTTGTTTGGATATTGGGGTAGAAAAGGATTGTTCTATTTTGGCAATTCATTTTTCTAATTGGTTTAGCGGTTTATTTTGGAAGTCTTTATGAAACTTGGTTGGTATTTCATGAGTTTTGAAAAGTGGATTTGATGAAGAGATATTTGTGGAAAGAGTTTTGGGAATAGGTCAGGTCAGGATATATTCTCCGAGTGTTTGTAGATACTTGTCGGTGTAGTTGTTCTGTTCGTAGATTCCCTGGATGTCTTTAGCATTGATTGTTCCTCCATCCTGGGTAGTTTTGAGTTTGAATGGTTTGACATTGATTTCTGTTGATTTGTACGAGAAGGTGATTGATTTTACTGGTGGAAGTTCTGCTTGGATTTCTCCTTCAGTTGTCTACCACTTTTTTTTTATCATATTTGTTGTTTGGGAGAAAGGATAATCAATATTATTTTTCTGAGAATATACTTCAAACCAATCAAAAAATTGGATGTGTTGTATTGTTCTTGTCAAGAAGCTGTAGAATTCTTCTTATTTTTTTTGCCGAGATTGTCCCCTGTATCTGTTGAAGAACCATATCCTCTTGTCATAGTTGTATTTTGCATAAAATTCTGTCCTGAAGTTTTGTTTGCCGATTTATACTCCATTGTAAGTACCCTCAACTTATCAAGTTGGGGACGACTATCCGTTATGGAAGAATATGTAAAAGACTTAGTAAGTTCTTCTAGATCCGCGTCATCAGAAGATCCATCTTGGATTTCTGAAGGGGAAGGCCTGCTAGTTGCATACCTTGCTCGTGGAATTTTTGAAGAAAGATCCAAATTTTGGGTATAAATGGTTTGATTCACTTATACCCATTACCCATTCCAACCCGTCCAAACTCTACCCAAATCACCTATTTTGACACCTCTAATTGTAATACCAGGTAAGAAATTTAAAAATTCAAGGTGCAGAGTGATCCAATCGAATAGTGAGAGGGACAAAGCGAGAAAAATGCACTTGTCGGTGGAGTATTTTGTAATTAACCTAATCATTTGATCAATGGTACAGCTTATTTATTAGCCTCTCTAGTCTCTAGAGTCCTTTATTTATATTAATTAAATTTATTATGTAAGACTGGCAATTCATCAGGTACACTACTGTGCTTAAAAGGAGGGTTATTATGTATATAGATGGAAGATTGGCTTATGTAATTAACTAATTAGAACAAAATTACCTTAAAAAGTAGAACAAAATTATTAAGGAAAAAAAATGATTCTTTGTATGAATGCAACTACTATGTCATGTCTGTCGAAGCAATATGTACATTAAACATAAGATATTCTAGATTCTAGTCGTAGAAATCATTTCATATATTTGTTTGCGGTTACCAAAACAGTGGTCAGAAGTCAAAATAGAATTAAAGGAGAGAATATAGATGGTAATTAAACATTTGCAATTCTACTTGAACAGTTGCATTACTTGGCAGCTTATAATACTGTCTATTAATACATTTTTTTTTTGAGGACGTCTATTAATACATTCAAGAGAAAAGTGATAGTTACATATAAGTTTTGTGAAATTAAAAATTCAACCTTAAATCATATATTGGCTCCCTTTGCTGACTACAGGCTTATTTAGTGGGTGTCTAACTCCAAGTCTCCAACTTGTTACCGGTGCTCTATGTGGCTGATATTTGAGAATGCAACAACAAATGTGAAAGGATGCATTTTATATGATAAACTTTGCAAATTAATGAAAGTGTGGTCTCTATACACTTGCTAGAACAATTAGTTGTACTAGTTAATAGAGTTTTTCGAGTTCTGATGAGGGACAAAATGTTGATTAAATTGAACAGCAAAGGTGATAGAAATTTCATGTTGAGCTAATGAGTTTAGTTAACGGTGCAAAACCCAACTTTTGATGTGAGGTATTTGACATTGGACCATGTAAATTTTGTTTGTAAAGTTTCTTTTTCAACACCTTTGTCCACACACGTCTTACAAGTTACTATAAGTCATCACACGTAAAAGAGTCATTGAAAGTTTGACTTCTTCTTCTTTTTTTTTAATCGAAACGATAATTCACATTGAAAGTTTGACTGAAACACCAGAAATTAGGCATTACATTTTCTCTATCATAAATTGAAAATAAAAAGTCTCCTATAGTAAATTTAATATACATAAAAGTCTTCTATAATTTTAAAACGTACAATACGATATTTCATGTTTTGAACTAAATTGTAAAGGTGTATTAGTATTTTTAGAAAATAAGTGTCTTCAAATAATGAATTATTTAAAAAATTTTATTATTTCTTAAATATATTTTCGAATTACAATTTTATCAGATATACATTACATTACAAATACAGCAAAAATAAAAAATGTTTTCTTGATGATCTTCCATCAAAAGTACCTTACCCACTGTATTACTGTAAGCAAAATTGTAACGAATGCAATTAAATATCTGGCAATGACCATGTGACTTTTATGCATACGCACGCATAGATAGTCCCCTGTGGATGATGTAAATCTCCAGCTGTTCATAAAGAAACAATAAAATAAATCTCTAGTTGTCGAATCCTTTATTGTTTTCGAACTTTAATAATGTAAAAGAAAAAACAGAAATGTTGTCATATTTGTCAAGAAACACAACCTCACAAGGTTCCATCCAAGTCAATGTATATCCAGGTAGGGATCACAAACGATAGACCCTTTTCCAAAAAAAAAAAAAAAAAGAAAAAAAAATAGTCAAATACAATTACAACCGAGCCCTTTAGCGGCCTGAGTGACAAGTGTTTGGCCACCGCAATTTCTGTTACACTAAACTTAAAAAGATTGCACGTTTGTCATCTTTGCTCCTTCATTCACCTGTGCACTTGTACTCTTCTTTGACCAAGTCCTCCTCCTCCTCTTCTCCATCTTACCTCATCCTTTGCCAAATTTGCATGATAGCTCCTGCCCACCTCATCCAATGCAATAAATAGCAGTAAGAAAAACTCACAAAGGACAGTAAAAAAATTACTACGTGAAAGAATTACTTAATTTATGTAAAATAAAATGCTTCACTAGATTTCAGTAGTATGTTTTTCACAGGCCACTATGCACACTTAGCACACAAGCAAGGTGATACTTTATCATCAGGTCAGAATCATTAGATTCATGATATGTTTTATTGTTCTATTTTTTTTTGGGTGAAAGCTTTGAAGGTCCGAAAAAGAAACGTATGAATATTATTATTACCATATTAATATGATTTAAAACATATGCACTAGGGTCATCTACCATATACCATTTACATATGTAAAGTTAAAGTATTCCAAGAAGCAACATTGGTATACAGTAGGTTTTTCAAAAGACTCCATCTGTAAAAAGCGATTCTCAATGTAAGAATTCATAAAATGAAAAAATGTGGATTATCCATTAATTTGTTTATGTTGCTTAAGTTATACGTCGTTTAGTATTAAATTTTTTTTGAAAAATAAACACATTTCATGCACATAATTAAGGGTTTTATTTAAGGCAAACCCGATACAGTTTATCCGCATAATTACGGTAAATGCTAATATATAAAAGCTCCCTAAATTTCTTCCATATATTACATTGAGAGTTTAAGGAACTATTTCGTATATGGGAAATACATCTATTTTAAGTTGAGGGTGCATGTGATTTGAATTTTGTAAATTATTAATCTTTTCTTTAATATAATTATTAAGAGACCATAGACAAGTGTCTTGTGAATGCAGTTTATCCATTGACATCATTCTCCCTTTTTTTTTTCTTAGTAAAGGATGAAGCAGTTTACCCATATTGTTCAATGATTATTTTTGCATCTCAGTTGAATACTCCATTAGTATCATACAAGGAGACTTTTCTTTATTCGTTTCTTTTTTTAATATTTCAAAAGAATAGGAAACATGAGGTTGGAAGTGTGGTCGGTGGAAACCGAAACTTTAATCACAAAAAATGACACACGTAGATACGTTATACAGTTAACATGTTATACTGTGCTAGTAAACTAGGTTAGCTAGCAATAAGGAAAAAGAGTGTTAATAAAATAGCAAAATTGTCTTGAAGAAAAAAAAATACTTGAAATTGTTTCAAGACAACAGCTTCTGTTGCAAAAACAGTTTATCCCATAATAAAAGAAGTTACTTTTTGTTAGTACTGTATGAAAACAGTTAATCCCATAAGGAAAAGAAGTTTAGTTGTTTATCAAAAAAAAAAAGAAAAAGAAAAAGAAGGAAGTTTTGTTGAGCAGGCAGTAGTAGGACTCTTGTTTGCTGCCCATCTTCAAATTGAATTTGAGTTAATTGAAAGATATCAATCATAACACAATAGTAAAAGGGTTAATATCAGAAACCTCCCCTGAGATTTATTATAATATCATTTAGCACTCTTGAAGTTTCAGAAATATCATATAGCTCCCCTTGAATGATAATTTATGTAACATTATCACCCCTTACGTATAAAAGTAATATTAAAAAAATGCATTGGAGGAGAGAGATTATATTATCCTTGTGCAATTTGATTTGTGAATTTTGAAATATGAAAAAAAGACATATAAGGTGGAATATTAAACCTAGAATAAAAGAAGGTCGCAAAAGTAGGAACAAGAAGTGCAATAAGTAGGAATAAGGACGAAATTAAATATTATAAAAAGGCAAAAGTTTCAAGAGATTGGTCGCAACAAGGAGGAAATTAAGAGCAAAGAAACACAAAAGTTTTGCTGCAAAGAGGGAAATTAGAATGAAAATTTTAGGAGATTGGTTATGGCAATGACGAACATTAAAAGTACAAATTTTTGAATCGTTTGTGGCAAAGACGAACATTAAAAGCAAAGATTTTTGCAACAAAGAGGAAGAAAAATATTTTAGATACCATTCTTGTTATTTGTTTTTAGCTCATATTTTTTTAACATTTTCCCAGCCTTTTGCTACTTAAAAAAAGTAGGAAGACATTGTGGATAACTATATGTCATTTCAATGTTTTTGATTCGGACATCTAGTCATATTATATTCATAGGGGAGGTAAGTGAGATTTTTGAAACTTTGGGAGTGCCATGTGATATTAGGATGAATATCGGGAGAAGTTTCTGAAATTAACCCATAGTAAAAATGGGTAACTTGTTATTTTATTTTTTGGAATTTGTTTTAATTTGTTAAATGTAATTAAAGAAAGTTTTATGCTAGAAATTTTTTTTTCTATTTGATTACAACAACAATACAAAATATCTTACTGTGAGCCATGCAATTCTTAACTTAACGTTAATATCAACAAGTGAGTGAGCACATTCTATATGTGTGTATATTTTAGGGAAAAGATAAATAATGTAAATAACTGTATCGATATAGAGGTTTAGATAAATATGGAGAAATCGAATCAGAGCAACTTGAAGAGGAAAACATGGTTTTAAGTTTTTAATTGTAACTATATTATGATCATTTTGCCCTTTATGTTAAGGATAAAATTGGCAAGTAAAAAAATGATATATTTTTTAAAAACACCCTTTATTTTATACATATAGATAGATGCTTTATATATAGATAGATATTAATAAAAGACCGAAAGACTTATTATTGAATTACAAAACCACAACCCTAGTGCAGTTTACATTTTTTTTTTCTCATTTTGGCTGTAAATTTTTTTTTTTCAAGGTTTATGAGTTTACAAAACATCTTTCTTTCTTTTTTGTTGTGACAAAACAAGGAATATTTTCTTCTCAAAGATTTCAAGCTCATAAAATGAACAATAGTTTTGAGATATGAAAGTTAGACAAAATCATTTGCATAAAATTAGAATGCTAATGCTTTTCAAAAGAATAACAAAAAAAAAAAAAGAAAGCACAAAACGGGAAAGAAAGAAAATCAACAATATAAAGCATGTTGCCTTATTACCAAAAGAGAAAAAAGAAATAACAAAGCAAGTTGCTCAAGTAAGACTAGTAATTTAACATTTTGTATTACCATTTCTTGCACTTTCGTCCAAAAACTGCCCCTTCTTCTCTTCCTTTTTCCCTTTTCTTCCCTCAACAATCTCATCTTATTTGTCATTTTCTTGAATGATTTTCTTCTGTTCTCTTTATATAAACAAATTTCCTTCCCTATCTTACCTTCTCTATCATGGCTTTCCCTTCTCCGTTCTCTCTCCTTAAGGTTCTTCCTCTTTTCCCACCCACTTATACAAGACTTGTTCAATATACTTGTCATACCCAAACCCAAAAAAAAAAAAAAAAACCAATCTTTTTTCTCAAAACACATGAATTTTGCTCATTTCTTCAATTTTTTGATGTGGGTTTTGTCTAATTTGACTTACTTTTTCTTCCTTTGTGCAGGTTGGTTATGATGTTGCATGATTGCTAATGACAAAATTGTGACATTGGTCCTATATTGACGAATTTAGTTGTATTGGATCAACGTTTTGTGTGAAATTAACAATTATTTTAATAATAGTTTAAGAAGAAAAGGCAAATTTCTCAGTAGTTTGTAATTTTGGTTTTGTGGGATCACCGAGAAAATTCAAGAAAATTTGAGTTAAGGGAAGTTGACAAAATGGGGTATCTAAATTCAGTGTTATCATCATCCTCCAATCAAGTTCATGCTGATGATGCCCCTGTTAGCGGCGGCGGCCTTAGGTATATGTTCCTCTCTTTCTCTTATTCTCTCTTAATATGTTTTTCTATGTAGAATTTGAGATCCTATAATGGGTTTAATTCGTTCTAGGTATTTGGTAATTTTTTCCCTTCAATTGCATGCAAATGTTGGCGTTCCTGCTTTTCTTTCATGAGTTTTTTTATTTTCTGGTTGTTTCAATATGCATATGTGGATGCATGTTGGAGTTTATACTGGAACTCTGTTATTCAGATATATCACTAGAAAATTGTAATTTTTTGGGTCATTTTTATGTGAAAGGACAAAAAAGAAAAAAAAAAAGATTTAGGGGGATTGAAAAAGGAGAATTTGGTTGGGATTATGAGGTTACTTTTTCTTTTATGTTATGTTGGTTTAGGAAAATAATCAGTGGATTTTTTTGATTGAAAGTATTGCTGACTTTGGCATATTTCTTTATGGAAACATGTTATCCTTGAGTTGATCTGTCAGATAATCTGCATAGGAAAGAGATCACTTCTTGGATAAATATTTGCATGTTCGCCATTTATGTCTCAAATAAGTGGTCAATTCTGGAATTAGTGGCATGAAGTAGTTCATTTACAACAGTTTTTTTTTTTTTTTTTTTTTAATTTTCATCATTTGTACAGGGTTTTAGATTATATTTCTTAATTTTTCCAATTATTGATGTGCTGTCAATTTTTTCTTTTCCATTAATATATATATATATATATATATATGTATATGTATATGTATATATATTTGATTTTTAATTTTTTTTATGACTTTTTTGCTTGGTTGTTGTTAACTTCTGATTTTGTAATGGAGTCTGAATTAGTTATAAGTTTACAATATGCAAGACATCATGCTGCAATTTAATTCAACTTGTGTGCTTATCATTAATGCAACAATTGGTCATGCAACATGGATCATGGAAGATTTATATTTGTCACATTATAATTTGATTGGTTTTTATGCATATTCTCTTGATAACTGGTTGTCATGCCGTTTTAAGTTATTTGAGAATCCTGTTCTGGTCTGGTCTGACTATGCTGTCTTTCTGCATGCATGAGAGTTCTTCTTGGAAAATCAGATAGTGTTATTTGAATCTTCATGGTGTGAATTCTGTACAAACTAGATTTATGATATCATGCAACTTGAAACGGATTTAACTGCATAATCTACATGACATGTAAAGCCACAGAACTTTGTTTTTGTCGTGTCAGGCATGCCGTGCTGCCAATTCAGAGTAAAAAAATTGTTATAAGTTTAATCTACGTATGAAATTTGACTTCCTATGTTCAATAAATGACATGTTATTATGTCGGCATGCACTGCTGCGGCTTTGGGGGAAGAATACTTTATTATGTTTAATTGTTTGTGTCATTTGACTTTCCTGTATGCGCTAGGAAAAAACGGTTTCAGGTAATGGCTTTGCTGGATGTTATTCCATTTGCATGTTAAGTTGAATTGGTTTGTCATTGTTGCTTGGACGTGCTCTTGGCATGACTGAGATATTTAGGGTTTAGACCTCAATTACCAGTGAGACCATAATTTTAGTATTTGTATACTTTTAAGCTAGGATAGGAAATGCAACATACCAGATTAAAATGACTGTTATATGCTTTACAGCAACTCAACAGTTTTTTGTTTTGAACGACAAGTAATACATGGCGCCAAATCCTTTTTCGTATCCAAAGATTGAAAGTAGTTACATTTGTTGCTATTGTTGATTAACAGATGAAAGCAGTTGAACACTGGACATGTTTTTGGGATTTAGTTGCTCTGTGGATCTTATATGGGGTTTCCTTTTGCAAATAATTACTGTTTACTCTTGATATGCCTTTTGTCTTAAATAAAACCCTAGAGCTGTACCTGAAGTAATACAAAATAGCTTATTGGTTTTGTTATAACATATTTGAGGGTTTGCTTATCCAGTAGTCATTACATCTTTAGATGTATGGTAATGAGCTTTTTTACTGCCAGCCTTGATTTAATATGTTGCTGTTTCTGATGGAATTATAAATGCTGCTAGAATCCAGGAGATGTGTAGCATTAATTTTGGGCAAAACTTAACCAAGTGGTCTCAGGATTTTAATACATTTTAGAATGGTTTCTAACACTTCAATTAACATGTTCCTTTTGACAGCCAAAATGGGAAGTTCAGCTATGGATATGCAAGTTCTCTTGGGAAAAGGTCCTCAATGGAAGATTTCTACGAGACAAGGATTGATGGTGTGGATGGGGAGGTAGTTGGTCTGTTTGGAGTATTTGACGGTATTGTTCTAACTCTCTGTCACCGTTTTATGAATAGAGTAAAGCTCAAACAGAAAAGCTCAGTATCAAGTTTCAGTCCGTTCTTTCTGTGTGCTACCTCTTGCTGAGTTTTCCTGATGTGGTGTTTGCAAAAAAGAGCTCATAAAAGTCATAACTTTTAGTGGCTATTTCAAGAAATGCATTGGTATGAGTGTGAATGATCTGTGTTGAATTCAACCTCCTGTGTATCCAAGCTTATGTCCTAATAGTGCTTTAAGATTCTCTGAAAAGTGTGCATTTTCTCAATCCTAATAGATATTGCATTGATATTACATTACAGTTTATTAAATGGTTTAATGTTTACATATTTAATACTTTTCCTGTTCAGAAGCTGATACGGTTGAACCTGTTCTTTCAACTATTTTATGAAGTCCTTATCATATTTACTTTTTTGACCTAAAATGTTAGGTTTTGGATGTTTCGATAAAATGGTTCAAAGGCTTTTCTGTTGACTGATAGTCATGAGCAACTTTCCAGATACTTTACATGGAAAACTGGATGCCAATACCACATGCATTTAAGTGTAGCTGAAAGTCACGTTTTACTGCACTTGTTTAATTTTCTTTGTTTACTTTGTGCTTAATATTTTCTGCAATTATAACAGGCCATGGAGGTGCAAGAGCTGCTGAATATGTCAAACAGAACCTTTTTAGTAATCTGATCAGGCATCCTAAATTCATTTCTGATACCAAGTCAGCTATAGGTTTGTATTCTTTATCCAGTTCTTTGTATGGTATATGAACTTTTTAGTGACTGCATTGGTAATGTTCTCTCCTTCTGCTCAGCTGATGCATACAGCCATACAGACTCAGAGTTTCTGAAATCAGAAAATACTCAAAATCGAGATGCTGGATCTACAGCTTCTACTGCTATCCTTGTGGGCGACCGCCTGTTGGTTGCCAATGTTGGGGATTCTAGAGCTGTTATTTGCAGAGGTGGTAATGGTAAGCCTCAAGTCAAAGTTCTCATCAAAGCTTCAGCTCTTTATTTCAGATTACATTCACTATTTATTTTGTCCAACTATGTTGTCTTTTGTAAGATCTGCCTTCCATTGCAGTTTGTAACCTCTCTATTTTGTGTTTGTTAACTGCACTTTTTACTACTGAAGCTGTCAATAATTATTGAACCTGCCACCATGGACTACTTTTAAGCAGTACATTAGTACTTGCTATAAATGATGGTTCACATTTAATACTCCGTGCTGGTTTTATTCTTTTGTAAGACTAGAAATATATGATTGGCTCTGTACAGTGGAAAGGCAGTTTTGTCATGTTTCCTTTGTTGCTAAAATCTGACGTCCTTGTTCGCCTCGATGTTGTTTATGATTGAAAGTAGCTTTCCCTGTAAAGAAGGGATTCTTTTGTTACATGCTGTTTTCTTATTATAGCATTAATCCTTTAACACATTATTGCATAAAGCCTGATGGTTTTAGGAAACATTTTTAACTCTAGTTTCCCATGGTTAATTTTTGGTCCCTATTTGTGTTGGAATCAAGGCTAAAAGGTTTAAGTGATAAGTGCTGATTTGGGTAGAATAGGAACAATTTTTGGGTTCAAAAAGTTGCTGGGATACTTGATGCCTTGGGATTTACTTCCTAAGGTTGCTCTGTGGCACCTTTTCGTTGGATTCAAGGCTAAAAGTAAGTGTTACGTGTTGATTTGGGTAGAATAGGGACAATTTTTGGGTTCAAAAAGTGGCTGGGATATCTAGACTGCCCTGGGATTTTCTTCCTAAAATTAGCTTTTAATAATAGATTTAAGTTCCAAAAAGATCATGAAGGTCCATAAGTTAAAATCGTGATTTTTTTTTTCTGTGGAGTTGAAAGATCAGATTGATAGTGATAGACGCCAAGACTTCTGACATTATATCATACTCCTAGTAGAGGACAACCAGAAACCAGAATGATTTCCCATATGACCAATTCTACATCACCTAAACCACCTTCACGATTTACTGATCCATATAGTTTTGGAACTTTTTTGTCTTTCAAAGTTGCTAAATTACCCTCACCCACTAAGATGAAAAAGGGCAAATTAAGCATTGATGTAAGAAGTAACATGACTACAACAAACAGCTTTGAAGCAGTTGTGTTGAGTTTGATGCAACTTTTAAGATTTATTTGATGATTATGGCAAAAATAATTATGGCAAACTGTGATTGAGCTTCTTATCGGTTGCATGCTTCTTTCTTGGGTGGATAAAAATTAGCCTATGGTTTAGGGTACTATAGAGGTATACAATCTTCTAATCCATTTAAGATTGTCACACTGTGACCTTGTGTTCTTTAGCTTTCAGAATTATAAGGACATAAGTGCTATAGAACTTGTGAACCATGCTGGATGCTCCGAATATTGAATTTCATCTCTTTGTTACTTAATTATTCTGAAGTCTTGAACTTCTGTATCCTAAACTGCTCTTCTACTTAATAAAGCACTGCAACGTTACTAATTTTTTTCGTCTTAGTAAACCTTTTGAAAGTAATTATTAATTTTCCATAATATCCACATTTGATGAATTATCATGACTCTGAGCCCATGATAATTTTTGAGCAGGCAAGGCAGTAGCACAGCTAAAGCACTAAGGAAGTGTAATCTAGAATATAAAAGCTGCTTCTTTGTCTATAAAGTACTTTCAAGAATTTTCACAAGATACCATGTTCCTTTTTTTTTGTCACTACATATTAAGCTAAAAGTTTGGAAAAAGCTCCTTGTTTTCCCCTCTTGTATTTGCTCTGTTCAAATTGAGATTGATGGACACATAAAACTAAAGTATCATACTCTTTTGAGAGAGTTGCATTGTGATTAGTCATTGTCTAATAAATAAAGCAATTTTCCCTAGTGAATACCCCCATGAGAAACATGTTTTAATGATGTCTGGTTATGTGCACTTATAGATGTTTTGGAGCGTATTGTTAAACAAAGAGAACAGAAGCATCTCTTGGATAATATCATAGTTGTTTTTACCTATAAAATATTGTGGATTACATATTAGAAGTCTTTATTCTGCGTCATGGAGTGAGGCTGGGTCCTCTTAAATTTTGTATGCTAAATTATTAACTCATGAATTAAGAACAAGATTATTGACTAAAAGAAATTAATGATTATTCTAAATGTTGGCTTTTACTTGTAGACTTCTATCTTAAAACATTATTTTCTGTTTGCCTTTAATTAATGTTGCTATCTTTTTTGTAGCTATTGCCGTTTCGCGGGATCACAAGCCAGACCAGACTGATGAACGCCAACGGATTGAGGATGCTGGTGGTTTTGTGATGTGGGCAGGTATAGACAGGCTTTTTTTGTTTGCAAGGTTTATATTTCATTTTAAATTTATTTTTTTGTTTCCATTGTCTCAGGAACTTGGAGAGTTGGAGGTGTACTTGCTGTTTCTCGTGCATTTGGTGATAGACTTTTGAAGCAGTATGTAGTCGCTGATCCCGAAATCCAGGTATGACTGAGAGATCTACTTTAATAGAATTGAAAGTAGTGTACTCTTTGTTTACCTGAATGTACACACCGCAAGTGATAAACATGATAAAATATTTTCTTTATCAAAATTAGAAAAACAAATTTGTTACATAATTCAGTGGTTTGGTAAATGCATACTGATATCCCCTCTTCACCTCTCTCTCTCTTTGTTATGTTGTTTGTATGTGTACAGCCAATATTTCCGTTATGATCTGTCCCGTAAAGGATTGCAACTCTTCATGTTTGATTGGAACTTGACAGTATTGAAGCATGCTGACGGATAACATTTATTTGAATAACCGCAGGAGGTAAAGGTTGATAGCTCCCTTGAGTTCCTTATCCTCGCAAGTGATGGGCTTTGGGATGTCGTGACAAATGAGGTTTGACACTTGTTTTGTTTTGCCATTCCCAGATTTTCTATAACAGATTATCCTTTGATCATTTTCCGCCCTATTAAAGTGATATCCTGCTTATCAGAACTTCAACTTTAGATGGGTGTCTAGCTAAATAGGAATCAAAACGAAAAGTTGCATTCATGAAACTTTCAGCTCACAGTGTGTTGTACTGCATATTATTTTTGTGGAAATAATTTTTCAAATCACACAGGAAGCTGTCTCTATGGTTAAGCCTATTAAAGATCCTGAGGATGCGGCTAAAAGGCTGGTGCAGGAAGCACATCAGCGAGGTAGTGCAGACAACATTACTGTTGTCGTCGTTCGTTTTCTCGGTGACCAAGAAGGATCTTCTTCTCATGGTGGCTCTGACTAAGAACTGCTTTGTATCCTTAGCGTATTTATTTGCTTCTGGTTGATGGAAATTATGACTTAGCAATAGACTTTTACTTGAAGTACAACCATAGAAACATAGACTTGATCTGTCATTAGTGAAGCTGTTGGCCTTTAGACATGACTCAGTGTAATATTCAGCTTTGTTGGTTTACATACTTTAGCTTTCATTTCTATTTGTTCCATTTTTTTTTTAACTTCCGTATTGTTTTGTATACTGTATATATTGGGAAAGATTGGTGGATTTTTATGTTTTTCGCACTGTTCAATGATGCAAAGTTGGTGTAATTCTAGTAGAAAATTGCTTTGCAGCTTCTTCTGAAAACATGGAAAGTGTGACTGAATATTCTGTTTGGTTGGGAACATGTTTCTTGTAAAATAGTTTATGCATTTTTTCTTGAACAAGGTGTAAAATCGTTACACCTTGCTCCAATTCGAAAATATAAAACTTCAAACTACTTTTTTTTTTAATATATAGTTTTTTCCTTCGGTCTCCTCCTTGCGGGTTTCTATAAACTATCTATGTACCCCCAAACAAATAAAAACAATTCGCTTTTTTGTTTGCGAAACTTCTCGTCAAACCATTATTAGCAACTATAATTTTTAGTTCGACAGAGATTCTAACCCTTGCAACGGATTTGAGGGCCTATAAACTGATTTTGTCAGAATATATCCTTTGAGATCTTGACTTCCAAGAGTAGCGTATTATGTTTAAATTTAAATCCTAAATGAAAGCATAATTTCAGCATTTAAAATCATTATATATATATTTTTTTTCGGGCTGTAAAAGGGAATAGTAGGTGTATAAATTTGACTTAGATTAAAGGGATATTTTGGAACCTCTTTTAAATTTTTTTCAAAAGAGATAGGGATTCGAACCTCCGACTTACAGCCTAAAAAGGGACTAAGTTCTTTTTTGGAGGCGACTTTAAAATCATTATAGGATATAGGGTAAATTCAAAATTATCAGACCTTGCATGGCCGAACACTTGTTTGTTGTCTGCCCTCAGGTTTTAGAAGGGTAAGTTTTGTTTTCTACCCTTTAAGTTTACACCAATTGTCACTATACAACTCAAACTTAAATTTAGCATATTTACATTCTAAATTCTTAAACTCATTCCACTTTGATCTAGTTGTGAGCATACTGCCTGATGATTTCAATGATACAACATTCTGCCTATTTCGTTATTTTTGTGAATTTCGTGAACAATCAGACCAAATCAGGATAAATTAAGACTTTAGCATGAAAAATACATAAAATCAAATTTTGGGGTGCAAAGTGGAAGGCAGAGAGTTCAAGGGTTGAAAAGTGAAATATACTTACTGTGAGAACCCGTAAATTCCCTAATAATTTTCCTAGGGTTTTTCCCCTTTAATGGCATGTTTTCTGCATTTTCTGGCTTAGGAAAAATTTTCCTGGTGAATTTTATGAGTAGTTATAGTTTTTAGATGATTTTTCTTGTATTGGAGAGTTTTTGAAAAATTAAGGATATATAACGGACGTGGGACCCACTAGCGCGAAAAGTTCGGAAAAATTCTGCCAATTAGGGTAAGTTCCGGATACTGGTTGAAATTTATCGGGTGTTAAGAGATAAGTAGAGGATGAGATGTGATTGATGTGAGAGGAAACAAAAGGATAGGGATGCTTTTATGGAGTGACAAGTGTCACTTTGTGGTTGGTTACACTTGTTGGACACTATTCACCTTTTTGACTTTTCTTACCAATTGAATAAATATCTCAAAAATCACCAAAAATTCACTCTTGTCTTCTCCATTGTGGCCGGCCACCTTGAGCCAAGAAGAAAGAAAAACTCTTCGAGATTCTTGCTTCCATCTTGCTTGAGTGTAACCATCCAACCATTTGATCTTGTTTCTACTCCATAAAACCTTTCCATTTGGTGATAGTAAGTGGTTTGGTGAAGTGTTTGGGGAAGCTAAGGTGGCAAACAACTCTTCCTCTCTTGTTTACTAGGTAAGTGGTGATTGAACTTTCTCCTTCACTTAATGAAGCTTAATTTGTGCCTAGTGGTGGCTAAAGTGTTGAATTTTGTGGTTTATTTCTTACTTTTGGATGAATTGATGAAGTTTTCAATTTATTGGTGATTTTTTTGGTTTAATGTGATCATGATGTTGTGGTTATCTATGATGGTTGGAAATGATGGTTAATGACTCTAGTAGGTGTACATGATTGGTATTTGCAAGTAATTTTGGGTTTGGAAGGAAATGTGGAAAGTTAGGGTTTCATAACCCTCATTTCTGTCCGGTTTTGTATCTCATGGTTAGAGGCCGAATTGGCCTTGGCTTAAAACATGAAAGTTGTAGGTATTGATGTGTTAGAGGTGCCTGTAAAATTTCAGGTCGATCGGAGTAGTGTAGAATGAGAAAAGTCGAAATTACTAGTGTTGTTCTGGATTCATCCGAATGTAAGAACTGTGTCTGAAATTGGTTGTTTTGGCTGGAATTGCTTTGGATTTGGTTGTTGAGGTCTTCTGATGAAATGTAGCGTGATGTCCTAGCTACCATATGCCTTTGGAATTTCTGAATTTGGACCTGTATAGACTGAGTTGTACTGATTACAGCAGAATGTAGTTTGTGAACCTGTTATTGTGGTTCTGATTTAGTATCTTGCATATTTGACCTAGTAGTGCTAGGAATTGGACTGAGTGACCTTCTACATTGTTGTAGGCCTGTTTCTTAGCTTCGAAACGGTGGGTCTTACACCCTAATCCGATAACCGTAGTGTCTTTGGTGCTATTCCCGCAAAATGAGGTCAAACATTGTTTTTATCAGGGTTAAAGCTAATGCCATTTCCTGATTTTCTGGTTACCTATGATGCTTGTATATGCTTATGAAACCCTGTTGGGGTTGTGATTGGCATTGCTTTATGACTCGTTATCGAGTCTCATTGTACTTGTTTGCGTGTTTTAGGGTGTGACGGTGGTTCACGACGTACTTTTGACGACGGTGCATGAAACATCACCTACTTGATTGGTGAGTGTACTACTCACTTGAATGTTTACAATGTGGCTTTGCTATATGTGATTGTGATGCCTTGAAGGCTTATTTGGTCATTGGAATTGATTAAGGTGAGGGTGTACTTGACCGCCCTCACCCCTTTTGATACTGTTCATGACTGTTCACCGTTTCACTGTAATACTGAACTTGATGTACGAGATATTGAATTCCATTCATGGAAAACTGATTTGGTGTCGTTTGGGCGAGTATCCAACGGCCTTACTGTATTACTGAGCTCAACCCCGTTGGTAGTCAATTGAATCGAGCCGGCGAGGGTTTGGTCGTGAAAATTGACATGCCACGGGGACTGTACTTGGGAATCTTGTAGTAACGAGACTCTTGATTCCGGTATACTCGAGTATTACCAAAACTACTGTTTGGAGTGCGGGCCCGGTTGGGGTATGTTGGGTGGAAGGAATGGAAGTTAAGTGAGGTCTACGGTTGGTTACTCTTAAGCGTTGACGGAGGGTCAATGAGGTTGGATCAAGAATGAAAGCATGGAAATGGGCTCTTGAGAGCCGTCCGTATCCTTTTACCGATTTGTTTTGCTTCTTATTTGCATACTTGAAATGAACGGTTATGCTTATGTGATCTTAGCTGCTTATGTGGTAGTAGCTTACTGGGCGTAAACTCACTCCGTTCCATTTATTTTCCTTACAGGAAAATGATCACTTTTGGAAAGATCATACTTGTTGGTTGCCAAATTGAGCTCATGTACATGTATATTTTGAATAGCTCTTTGAATGAAACCCTAATGTGTATTGGGTTCATCTTCTTTTGATTGGCAAACCGAACATGTATATTCATGATGAATAGTTTTGGCATGGCCATTTGGTTGTAAATGTTGAATTTCAATGTACATATATGTTTGGTTGATGTTGGTTGGATTTCGGATCAATACGCATTTCAAACGGAAAAGGAAAAATTTTGGCGGGAATGAACAGGGCCAAATCCGGCCAGGAATCCGGCCAGAAACTGGCCGGATTGCCGGCCGGATTGCGTGGAGAAATTGGAAAAAAATTGGTTGCTCTCGGCCTAGTATTCGGCCGAGAATCCGGCCGGAAATCCGGCCAGATTCCGGCCGGATTTTGACGTGGCCGGTACTGTTCATCATCGGCTTCGATTTTCATTTTTTTATTTTGTGATTTTGACTTGTTTGCGCGCGTTGGTATGTTCCGGAACGTATTAGATCGACGTAAACTGATCCGTTAGTCCTGGCGAGACCTGGGCAGGCAGTCCGCTAACCCCTTTGGTTCGCCTTAGGGGAAGGTGGGACTGTCACACTTACAAAATTGATGGTGGAGTAACCAAGTGATTTAGGAGACTTATTTTTATACTACGATTTTTTTCTAGTTCTCTTCCATATAAAATTGTCAACACTTTACCTGTTTTTATTAACATATTTTGAGGTTATTTGGTATTTAGTAATCATGCATATGGAAATTTGGACATATCTCCAGCCTCCTTCATTCAATTATCACATCTCACATTTCTTTTCTTTTTTTTTTTAAATATTAGACTAATTCAAATTTTTATTTTCTGCTAGAATTTAGCTGGTACTATTTTGTAATTATGCAATTTGACAAAAAGAGATAAAAAAAGTCAATAAATAAATTTAGAAAAGGAAAAAACAATTGTTAGGGTACTATGTTAGAATGTGCTAAGTTTGAAGGCAGGAAGTTGCGGTTGACTTTTACACTGAAATCATTGACCTAAAATGTTGAAAGTAAGTTATAGTCCATTCAAACTAAATGTCTAACATTTTTGTCGAAGTCTAAATTGACCTTTCTTTCCGACAAAACTTTTTTTTTTTTGAGCTCTTTCTGGCAAAGCCTTTTCTGCAGAAAAAAGACAAGAACAGGTAAAAATGTCAAGTAAATAAATTTCAACAAATCTTTAGTAGATCTAGTTATCTATAGTGCAAAATTGAATCCCATAAGAACATCGATCAAGTAAAGGCTTCTAAATTGATCAAGTAAGGGTTAAATAATACATAGTTTTCTATTCCCTTTTTAGTTGTTAAGGTAGTTATGAATAATTATATAATTGGCAGATTTTACAATTTACAATCTACTTTGAAATAAGAAAATTAAGAAATGTAATTCATGAAAGAAGTAGAATCCCAATACCAAGAGATTGTCCAATTATGTTAAATTTATGTCATCCTCATGTATGTGATCATGAAAGGTTTCCAACAAGCATTTTCTCCCAATGTGTTTTGTTAAATTTTTATTTTTTAATTTTAAATTTTGTGCTCTAAGGTTATACAATAAGCACGTGTACCAAAGGGATGAATCTGTTATTATTACTCTAAATTACCAATCAAAACATGTATCACATACAATTTCGTGAAAAAGATTTACCTTTTGTGGAAAAAAAAAATCTTTTGGGCTCGCCGCATATTGTGTGTTCTTAAAAGGGCAAAATAAAAGAACCCAATTTCTTATTAGGTAACGTTAGTCAGTCACTCTAAAGTTGACTGTGTTTTTAGATTATAAAAAAGGGGGGGGGGGGGGGGGGGGGGGGGGGGGGGGGGGCGGGGGTTTGCTAAGGATGTCTTTTGGGCACTCACTAACACAACAAAAATTCACCTAACCTACCATGTATATATATACATACTAATAGTTATTACCTTCCCTTGCATTTCTGTATTTTTCCTACTTACTCTTATCTGCACTCCTTTGTATTTATTTACTTTTCCTAATTAATCTTATATTTCTAAAAATATGACACTTGAAATATATCTTTACGCGTATTGCACCTGTTGGACAGACCCTATAAATAAAGTAGCTAAGCTTCTAGATTGTTCAACGTTTGATTTACCGAAAATTTAGAAAGCATGATCATCATAATCTTTTTCTTTCTTTTTTGGTTACCTCCCACCCATCCTCACAACGCTTTCCACCTCCAACTGTTAGACTCAGATTCGAAACCCTGAACTTGATAATGAGGAGAATTATAAGAGTCCTCCCCTAGACATGATCATCATAATTTATTTGACTATACACTTAATATTAGGGCTGCCAATAGTTAGGATTTGGACCTAGACCCAACTCGGATTCGTTAATTTTTTTCGAGTATAGGTTGAGAAATAATCCTGTTACCAAAACCCGGGCCTGTACCCAATTACTCTAACAAAAAAACGGGTTGGATACAGAATATAGGATTCCAATCCGTATCCTTCCTGTACTTGTTTAATAATTAAAAAATATAAATACTTCTAAATACAATAATAATTCTTTTACAATAAATACGTCTGTGTAAGCCAATTCATATCATAGAGAACTGCTTGAGGTGTTGTTAAATTGATGCATTGTCATTCTTGATGGCTCTATAACCTAATTCATACACAAATTTTGTCGGGCCTTATTTTTTTCTGGGTAGATCCGGACTCGACTTAGGACCCGTTGGACCCTATTCCAAGACTGTAAGCACAAAACCCATTGGATAGATGGGTCGGGTCTAGAATTGGTACATTATAACGGATCCAAATCTGAAATTTTAAATTTTGGCCTGTACCTGACGAGTTGATAGAACTACTTAATATCTTCTAAAAGAAAATAAATATTATGTAAAAGAAAAACTTTAATGCACTAGTATATTTCATAAAATTCTTTCTTAAGTGATCTAAATTATCTCAAAAATAATTAAGTGATCTAAATTATACGCATATGGATTCCGCTTGAATTCACAAGTATATAATTGCTTGTGGTTCTTTCTTAATTTAAAATGATATAAAAGTCTAGCATGAATCTTCTTCAAAAGTCAGACGTCATCTCTGAAATTGTTGACTCCCCCTGTGATCCTCACACTAAACTTCTGATATTTACTAGGATGCATGCAAACAATGGACTTAAACATCAGTAATTCTTAACTGTAAAAACCTTTATGCACATTCTATATTTTTTAATGTCTTATCTTTTTGTAATTGACGTACACGAATTTTGGAGAAACCACCAAAGGATGAGTAACTTCTTACAGCTAATGAAACCTAGATGCAGCAATCTGAACAAGATTCTGTCAAATAAAAGGAAAAAAAAAAAAGATGGAGCGAGGCATAGGTATGCTGCTTCATTTATTCGTTTGTTTTTTGGGACAGCAAATGTTACCTAATTATTAGATTTGACATGAAAAGAAGGCCAATATTTGGTGTTTTCTCATACACCCGCCTGGTTCTGGTTCTGGTTCTGGTTTGATCAGCAAGGCAACCGGATGAGTAATGTATACGAGAAAGGGGAAGTTAGAAAGTCCATTTGATACCATAATCGAAGGAATTGGGATTAATAAATTCCAAAGAAATCTTGAAATGGCAGATGATTGTTTGTTTCATGTACTGTGGGGAGCATTGTTGGCATTGGAGCCATATGAAACTATCAATCCTTGGAAGAATTTCCATCGGTTCTTGAATAACATTTAAAGCCATATGAAACTAGACAAGAATCCCAATGAAATGAACTCAAGCTGGTGGCCCAGAAACTAACGTATCGTCATATCCTATCATGTTAGTTAAACAAATTCATTATTAACAGTGTGTTTTAATGTATGGTTAAAAATAAAAAAGCCCCTCTGTGGTAAAGTTATTTTACAGAAAAGGTCCATGTGATTTCAAATCATACACGTCGGTACCTTATGATTTAAAATAAGGTGAAAAATCGACGGAAATCGTTAAATTTAACGTGTTTGATGTAAACGCGCTGGACCTGTGAGTCGTTCTTCCAAAAAACAATTTTTTAAGACAAATTTTGACCTAATATACCTATTTTGCCCCTCAGATCTTCATAAAATTGCCGTGACTCTTCTTCAACTTCGCCCCAAACTTGCGGAAATCAACTATTTTTGCTTATATTATTAGTAAATGAAATTCACAAATCTTTTCAGCTATTTTTTTTGCTTATATTATTAAGGTATTTCTATCATTTCATTCATAACATTTTTTTTTAACGATTTCGGTCAATAGTTCAAATTACTTTAAATCATGAGGTACTGATACATATGATTTGAAACACAAGAGACTTTTCTATAGAATAACTATATCACCGGAATTTTTGTTTTTTACCCTTTAATGTGAATTTAGTAGGCCTCGTAGGGTGCCCGAGGTGCTTACAGTCACTAATAACGAAAAGGTAACTTCAGAAAACAAGTCCGGCGAGATTTCTAACTTGACTTAGATGGTATAGATTCCACCTAGGTTACTGAGTTTTGCCACAACCTTTTACATAGAATTTAGAATCACTGAAATTGGACTCCTAACAGAGTGCTTGTCTGAATTCCACGTAAGAAGTCCTTGAGAATAGCCAGCACTACCAGAATTTGCCAATCGGGCGAATGTAACTGTGTACGTGATTCTCTGGTTCAACCCTGAGAAGTTGAGCGTGCTTGGTTCCACAGTCACGTCTACACCAGCTGGTGGGGCCATATGGACTGTGTAAGATGAATTAGCCTCGCCAACATTGGTCACTGTCCTTGTATATCTCACCAAATTTGATCCCAGAATGATTGAAAAAGAAGGATAATTTAGTTGTGCTTCCGGGATACTTGATTCCGCTGAGCAACTCACTGGACGTTGCAGAATGAGCCTAACAGCCATGTCATTGTTATATAGCCCGCATAAATACGGTATGTAGTCATTAGGTTCAATGTCGTAGACTAGTCCTGGATTGTTTGCCGCCGATGGGTTCACATGGCCTGCGCCAGTGGCGAAGACATTCGCAGGTTGGAGCGTCTGATCCTCAATAGGCTGGGTTTCAAGGTTCAGGCTATCAGCCGTTGTCACAATTGCAGATTTAATGGCAGCAGGAGACCAATCAGGGTGTGCACTCTTGAGCAAAGCTGCCACACCGCTAAGATGAGGACAGGACATTGAAGTGCCAGAGATTATGTTGAACGTGGCTTTTGTATTTGTGTTGTTATCCACAGATTTATGCCATGCTGCAAGGATGTTTACTCCAGGACCTATGATGTCTGGTTTGAGAATGCCAGGGCTTGCCTGATTTGGACCTCTAGAAGAAAATGAAGCAACCACTGGAGCATGAAAATCTCCAATGGCGGTTCCGTTGAAGAATATTGTTGCTGTGGGCGAGTTTGTAGAGCTCGTGTAAGTCATTATCTTGACTGCATCAGCATAACTCACATCTGTTGCAGGTAGAACATGAGCGTCGGCTGATGTTGTATAGCCCTCATGCTCCTGGTTCATGATGATCATTGCAGCACCACCAGCAGCCTTCACAATTCGCCCTTTGGTAATTGCTGATATCTTACCTGTCTGACATAACACTACTTTTCCTTTGACATCAACGCTGTTTAATGATTCGGAGCTACAGTATGCAGCCTCAGATCCAGGATAAACTAGAGGTAACAAGGTTGAAGGGAAGTCCACAGGCTGGAAAGCTGATTCTCCCTCTAAAACCTCATGATTTCCAAGCAAAGCACTGGCCCTTATCTTTCTGTCTATGGTGCTTGCACCAACAGTGAGAACCCACGGGGCCTCGTTAGTCAGAGACTCAGTCGAAGGACCATTATTTCCAGCAGAGCAACTAACGAAGATGCCTTTCTCCATTGCACGGTATGCACCAATAGCAATATTATCAGCGTAGAAAGGTATAGATTTGTTACCAAGGGAAAGGGACATCACATCTACTCCGTCTGTAATAGCAGCATCCATTGCGGCCAAAATGTCGCACTCATTGCATTTTCCATCAGTACGACATACTTTATAAATTGCCAAGTGAGCAAGAGGAGCTACGCCAACAGCAGTCCCATTAGCATTTCCATAGACATTGGCACCTTTGACATAGTTTCCCGCAGCAGTGCTTGCAGTATGAGTACCATGGCCGTTCTCATCCAGTGGTGTGCCGTTTCCAACGCTGAAATGTCTTGCTCCAATAAGTTTATTGTTACATTGGGATGCAAAGCTGAATTCACACTTTCCCTTCCATTTAGCAGGTGGTGGAGGCATTCCTTCATCGCTGAATGATGGATGGTCCGGAGTGATTCCAGTGTCTATGACTCCAATGATCACACCTTTGCCGTAATTGGATTCTTCCCAGAATCCCATATTCTGTTGTAACCCAAGAAAAGCAGGAGAATGAGTCGTGTGTAGAGACAATTGTTGTTGGGGCTGCGCAGATATGAAGCCTTTCTTCTTCTCCATTTGTTTCACTTCTCCCTCAGATAATCTCGCAGCAAATCCTGTGAACACATTGTAGTAGGAATAAACAAGCCGGGACGGCAAGCCCTCATCATTTGAGCTTGCTGTGGTCGTTGATAGAAAAGAAGAATACCAGCTTTCTAAGTCTTCTGATGAGTCTCTAACTATTTCAGCATCAGGTGCCTCAACATGAACAATATACGTTTCTAAGCTGCTCCTTGGAGGCAAATCACTGGCAATCGTTGCTAAAAAATGGAAGCTGAACGTCCAAATGAGAGTGGAAATAGCCATCAAAGCTATCTTGAAAAAGGACTGATTGAAGCTTCTGCTTTCTAATTTCATTTTTTAGTTAACTGTAAGTAATCTGTCTGAGCCCCCAAAATGGAGCAAATAACTGTGCAGCTTGGTTTTGTATTTCAGCTATTGTAGAAAGCTAAGATACGCTAAAGTGGAGCTGCAACTGATACTAAATTTCCGTCTTGAGTAAGTAGGATTTATAGTGCTGCAATTATGCAATTTTTAAGAAATATCATATTCGTCGTTGGTCGTTGGATGATAAGCTGCCTTCCCTGAGAAAAAAAACAGATCATTAAATGCTCCATGAGCGAAGTAGTTGATTGCCAAACTTTTAAGGGGCATGCATGCTATCCTTTTCGGCCATTGCCAGTAATAAGGAGAAGTACGTAGTCACGGAAGACTTTCTTGTCTATTTAGCTGGCTTAATAGATATACTTAATTGTTCTTATAAAATTGTTCTTTAGCTGTAAAATTTTTTGGCTAACAAACCTTTTATAGAGGATATATTAAAGTACTTTGTATCAATTGATCTTGGAAAAAGAAACTGTACCGTCATAAGAAACAACAAAATTCAATGCCATCGTTTAATATAAAAGGTACAATACTAGGAAATTAATTCTCATTGACCAACTTAGAGAAAATGTACCTCTAAAATTAGGAAATATCTCAATGATTCTAGTTTCACTTTTCACAAGCCAAAAACGTTAAAAGAAATAATATAAACATAATTATTACTCACATTTTTCCTAAAAAAAATGCAGCGTTGAGAAATTGGTTTATACAACTAAATAACAAAATTAAATAGTGAAAACATACTACATTGGCCGAGGAGGCCTTAGTCTAATGGCTAAAATTAAGGGTCCAAAACTTAGAGATTCTAGATTTAAATCTCCCTTCCTCCTCCCCGTTTTATTAGATCTTACCCTTCCCTTGCTAAAAAAAATTTAAAATAAAGGTATTACATTGAAGAAAAATTTTTGCACTAACCAACCTAGTAATTTTAATTATAATTGTAAAATAAGGGAGTGTTTCATTGTTTCAAAAGTTTTTCACTAACCATCCGTCTTAAAAAGAGAACTATAATATTCCATACTAAATTTTTTTAGTAAAGTAAAATGTACCATTAAAAAAAAGAACTTTTGAACGGGAAAATAGAGTTTTTAGACACAAGTCTAATGATTTTTCTATTGATGATAGTGATAATATCGATAGTAAACAAATCATGCTATCATTTAATATGGAATGTTGACATTGAAAAAAAAAAGACTTATCAGTGGCAACTCAGAAATTCAAAATAATTGTAATAGTAAAAGTTGGTTTCTGAAGAGCCTTCATAGTGGCAAAAATTCCTTCGATTTATAGGTTCAAATAATTAAAGCCGTCAATCTGGAGTAGAAAAAGATTTTTTTTTTCCAATTGTTGTCCTTTCATATTAAATTACAGAACTATTTTGTGATTTAGCAACACAAAGTAGCTTCGTGGCAGTAGATTATTTTATCAAAGGAATGATAAGAATTATTCTTATAGTAACAGAGACATATAATATTTAAAAAAAATAAACAAATTGAATTGAAGTTGTTATGCAGTTACGTTATAATGAAAGAAAGCTCACTAAATCTTAATTTCTCTGTTTAGTTTGTTAGAGAGAGAGAGAGAGAGAAGTTTGAATGGAATAATTGATAATTGTTACTGGGTTTAGGAAAATGATAAAGTAATCTGGGTTTAGGAGTGCATTGAGGGAATTTGAGATGAGGTATACTGTGAAGGATCCTAGACTGTACAGAAATATGGATCAACTTTTTATCTACTAAAACTGTAGTGATTTTTTTATACTAGCAATTTTTAATATATGCTACGTGTCTATGATTTGAAATTCAAATTTGAATTTATATATGTGATATAATTTAAATTTGAATTCATATTATTTGACATAATTTAAATCTATTAGTGTAAAAAAAATTATACACTAACAACGTATAAAAAAATTATCCCAGAAATATTAGAGAAACTTATTGGCAAGTTTTTTCTTTTTTTTTATTAAATGGTTTTCGGGTGAATCAAGAAATATTAGGGAAAGCTAACACACGCTATAAGTGGAGCTGCATACTGAATTTCCGTATTGCGTGAGTAGGACTTTATAGTGCTGCAATGACGCAATTTTTAAGAAATATCACATTCGTCATTGGTCCTTGGATAATTAACTAACTGCTCCTCGAAAAACAGATCATTAAACGCTCCGTGAGTGAGGTAATATCAAATTCGTCACAAATAAGTGGGGCTGAAAAGGATACCTCACTCACGCTACTGAAAAGGATATCTGAATTAAACGCTCCGTCGTGGCTGAAAAGGATACTGAATTAAACGCTCCGTCGTGAGTGAAAAGGATACTGAAAAGGATAGCCTCGAAAAACAGATCACTAACTGCTCTATTGCTCTCACGCTACCATTCGTTTTCCTTTTGCTAATCGTGAGCAATAGCCGGGTAATGATCGATCATCTGTCACAATGTTGTAGTACTCACAACTATTACGGTGCGTTTATTGCGCAGAAAAGGAAAGGGATTGCCGACGCCCTTTGTCTTTGAGCTTGGAGACTAGTGTTTCTTGTGCTTATTCAGTACCCGCGAGACTTGTCTAATCTACCATCAATTACTGAAATGCCGTCTACAAAAGCATTGATTTCTTGACCCTGTCAACAGCCAACCTGTAGATGTTGGAAAAGTCAATGGCAAATGAATTTTTCGGTTACTTATGTAAAATTTTACTGTAATTTATTATAAAAATTATGAAACAACTTTTGAGATGTATAAAATTCTCCTTTGTTTTTCTCTTTTTCTTTTTCTTTTTTTTTTCCCTTTTCTTCCCTCTCCTCTTCTTCTCCCACCCGATTGCTCTTCCTCATCCCTCCCTCCCCATTGTCGCCGCTAACAATGCTATTTTTTTCCTCTCTCTCTCTCTCTCTCTCATCCTTTCCCTCGCGTGATTTAGTTGGGTGACCAGATCATGCAAGGCGGAAGGGAGGGTGGCGGGGCAGTAGAGGGGGGGAGAGGGGAGGAGGAGTGAGAGAGTTTGAGAAAAGAAAAGAAAAAAGGAGGCACCGATCAACGGCGGGGGTGGTGGTTAGTTGAGGTGGAGGGAGAAAATAAAAAGAAAATAAAGGAGAGGAGTGTTTTGAAATTATTATAATTAAAATTGTTAAAAAAAATTTAGGAAGAAAAATTTTGGCAAAAACTTATTTACCAAACAGGGCTGTCATTTGATGGGAAAATGGTTACTTCAAAGAAGTTTTTTTTTTTTTTTTTGCAGCGTTACTTCAAAGAAGTTAACTTGCAGTTCCTGAATCATTTCGTAGACTACGTGAAGGATTCTATGAAATTGGTTGTGTGTACTTGAAATAATTGATTTATGATGGGAAATGCACTCGAAGATTATCCTATTGAGCTTCACTAACTCTTTTTTCCCTTTTTTTTGGACAAAAATGCACTGCCATCATTGTGTTCGGTCTCTCCTATCTCACATCCTTCTTTCTCTAAGGATTAAGGGGCTCTATAACTATCAATGGCGATTGTACACTGCAATGTATTCCTTCCAAAAAAAACAGAAAAAGAAAAAAAAAAGACTGCAATGTATGTATTAGTACAACAAATATATATACTAGAACAATGATTATGGTGTATGGTGAGTCTTGGTGTTTTGGAGTGTAAGCACAATATTGTCTTAATTTTTGTACTTCCCACTTTGCCCTCCTTATTTTATTATGTAATTTATTATTATTATTATTATTTTTAAGAAAGAGATACAATGAGTTTGGGACAAAAGCAGGAGAACACCCTACAAACATACTACTGTCGTATATGGCGCAACTGGACATAAGGGGTTTGGAGTCTGTCCAAATGAAGGGCGGACTGGACCCTAGACGGCAGGGACACTTCAGAAGAGAAAACAGCATCTGATGGGAGGTTCAACGAAGCCAGAGCATCTGCCACTGAGTTTGCCTCTCGAAAAATATGGGCTACAGACGCTCCCAAGTCCGCCACCACTGCTTTTATATGCCGAATAGAGTTACATAATGGCCAATGCGAGGAAGCATTAGAGGAGACCATACCAACCAGCACACTGGAATCCACCTCCGTCACACAGTTCTGAAACTTCCTTTCTTGACAAATCAGCAAACCTTCCAACAAATATTATGTAATTTATTATGTTTTCATTTATAGTGGCAATTATCAATATAAGACCACATTCCATCATATTTATATTACAACGGTAATACATATGAAAAACTTCCTAACCAAAACTCTTCACCTACTCATGGTTAGTCAATAATATTAAAATTATTGAAACAGGTTTATATTTACTAATGTCAGGAAAATACACATCAAAATAAAAGAATAAAAATTACTAATCATATTAAAAGAAAAGGAAAAAAAATAAAAACTATAAACAAGAATAAAAGAAAAGAATAAAAAAGGATAAACTCGTCACCTTTGCTAACAAAATTCTAATTAGTCTATAAAATCAACAACAAACTAGGAATAATTATGGTGCAATATTTACATCCCAAAATTAACAAACATAGCACTTAAAAGAATAGAAAAAGTTCATGTTCAAAGAATCCATATCTACTTAATTAAATAATGGATTAATCTTATATACATTATTAGTGTATACACTATCACCATTAGATGTATGCTACATGTGCAAAATTTGAATTTGAAATCCAAAATTTTCTCATGTGTTATTCATCCAATCGTGATAGTGTATATAAAATTTACTCTTAAATAATAGGGCGTCTCATTTCATTTTGAACAATTATGACTAGCAAATTCAACTCATATAACATGTAAAATTGGCATAGTAAAGTATGAGAACAAAATCAATACAAAAACTTAAGTTTTATTTGGTATGAAAATTTAGGTCACTCAAATTTTTGAAAAAAAAAAAACTGGTCCTACATTAGAGTTATAAATAATAAACCTATTATAATTATACTGATAAAATTTTTTAAGAAAAAAGTACAAGAGGTAATCATAATTTATTGAAATTATGTCAAAACATTGAGTATTTTGGTCAAATCTCATCTTTTCAATTGTTAAAATTAAATGATTTCATTGGAATTTCCTTCATTGACGTTAATTCAACAAAGACATATCTAAACTTTGACTGGAAAATGATTTTATCAGGAGATTGAAGTTAAGAGATGAATGCACACCATAAAAAGTATCCTAGAATGATAGAAATAAAATAAGCCAATTTATTTACTCTAATGCCTTTTTTGAAATTGAAACTATTGTTGAAATATTTATTTTACAGATATTTATAAGCTCTGTTGGCTGCTCCAGCTTTTAATGTCTAGAAGTATGGTCCTTGCTTAATAATATTGTCTTGTTTGTAACAAATAATATTGTTTTGTTTGTAACAAATCATAATATTATGATTTTATGTAATGACATTATGTGTACCAATATTATCTGAAAAGCTCAAAAACTATTTTGACAAATATTAGATTCATGGTTTCAATGGAAATGATATTTTCAAAAAATCACTTTCAAAGAAAGAAAAATAAATTTTATGATGTTAACAATTAGCATTTGTCAAAATATTTTAATACCAACAAAATAAAATTTTTGAGACAATATAATCACATGCAAAGCTCGTAAAGTATTACTAGTAAAATTAAAAGCAAAGCAAAATTTCTCTCTTATTAAAACTTGTGCTAAAAAATTTGTTATGTTTTTACTTGTTATTTTAATATCTACTTTTAATGCTTTTTACATTTACATTTATTGTGCTAGTATTTAGGCTGTACCATATAATTGTCATCCTTTGTTTGGTGTCTTTGTTTGCATTATCATCATTCATTCGTCAAAATCATTCAAGGACGGACGACAAATTTTGTGTGACAGTCATATCAGCGCTCTTCCAAATTTTGATAGGACTACTTTACTGAGGGCCTCACACTTACTCAGAATTTGAGTTGATTTGTTGTATCAAAGAAGATATGATAGAAGAGATGCATGCTAAATTTGATCATAAAGAGGAGTTTGCCTCATTGCTTTCACAAGTAGGTAGTTTTTTTTTTTTTTTTTTTTTTTTCCGGCTTCAAGATTGACTTGATCAAAGTAGATTTTTTGCAGCCTAGCTTTCAACGGGAAGTGCTATTAGAGGCTGTTGATCAAGAGCATTCAGCTCATTTTTTATCGCTGAATTGGCCGATTAATTATCCACTTGTATAACCTCTGAAATGGTTTTCAATTGTAGCGTTGGATTATGGAACCTCATTGTCCACTGGTATAACCTCAAAGTATTCACTAAATGCAATTACAATATAGGACATGCATAAAGAAGCCGATTTGCTTAGTCTTAGCCCCCGTTTAACTTGTGGTCTTCTAATACAAGTACTTTTAACAAAAGTATTTTTAAATTATCAAAAATTGAGCTCTTTAAATCATAGAAAATTAGTTGTCAAGTATCTTAGAAGCACTAAAAAGAACCTAAAGGTGCTTTTTTCTGTAAATGCACCGCAACCCATGGGAATTCAACCATTTATAACACGCATCTAATAGGGATGAGGCTGGAACGAATGCTAATGATCAAGAAAAATTCAACCATTTATAACACGCATCTAATAGGGATGAGGCTGGAATGAATGCTAATGATCAAGAAAACAGCAATTAAAAAAAAGAGAGAGAGAGAAAAAAAAAGTGATGCATGGACCAATTGACTAAACTACTCAACAGTGCATAAGATGTATAAATGCATAATATAATAGACTAATAGTGCAAATCAAGGCAATATCATGACTTATATAATCAAAATGTAATACCTGAAATTCCCAATACTATAATTTCAATTGGTGCTAAAATGATGACTGTTACACTGATTGATGATCATTATATTTAGGCATAATTTCAGAAACCTCCCTTAGGCTTTTTGACTATTTCACTAGCCTTCTTTCAGATTTTGAAAATTATATTAACTTTTTTTGGGATTTATTATCTTGCAACATCTAGGTCCAACCAACAATTAAAAATAACATAAGGAGAGAGAAGGTAATATGATTTCACCATTGCCCCTTATCCACTAAATTGTTTAATTAATCTAATACTAACCTAAACATTTAAAAAAACACTATAATTTGTTTTTTATCATCAGGGTTTAAATTATATATGGTATAAAAAATAGTATATTATTCTATATATTTTTGTAAAATCTAAATTACTCTTTTCAGTTATAAACCCATTGTCAAATACGATCAACAACAAATAATTAAAAATTTTTGCAACCAAAATATTACAAGAAGCGAATTTTAATAATATAAAAATCTCGGCAACTAACTTTATTATGTTGAAAAGAATATTTGTGATCTTAAAATTTGTTCTCTGTAATATTTTAGTTGCAATTTTTTGATTATTTGTTAGTGATTGTGTTTGACAATGAGTATATAATTGAAAAGAGTAATTTAGATCTTGTATAAGTGAAAAATATGAAATGATATACTATTTTTTAATATTATATATGATTTAATCTCTAATGATAAACAACAAATTTTAGTGTTTTCTTTAATATGTGAGTTGGTATTAAATTAATTAAATAATATAGTAGATGAGGAAAAATGATGAAATCATGCTATTTCTCTCTCCTAATATTACTTTTTAATTATTGGTTGGATCTAAATGTTGCAAGATAATTAATCTCAAAAGAAGTTAGTGTAATTTTTAAAACTCGAAATGAATCCAGTGAAATAGTGAGAAACCTTAGGAGAGGTCCTAAGATCTCTGAAGTTATCCCTTATATTTATGCAAAGCAAAGGTCAAACCAGCTCTATGGGCATGCCATTATTAATTTTTCCTTCACCTCCGGCTAGAAATGATATACCCTACTTTATTGGCGCCTAGCAGAGAGGTATTTCGACAAAATAGACGATCCTAAATTAAATCTGGGGTAAAGAATCAACCCTGGGTTCAGCCGAAGACTTTAAAGAATTAGAGAAAATAGACATCGTAGTAAACCAGTAGACACTTCAGAGAGATAACAATAATCACTTATAGCGGCAGTAATTTAAACAAAGCAAAGAAAGATTAGAGATATCGAACTATCGAACCATTGTATATAAAAGAGTCCCGTACATGACCAGAGATTATCATCGAAACCATACTTCAATTGAAAGAGATAAAGAAAATAAGAGAAGAAGACCATTAAAGTGAAGAAACTAAGGAAAGAGCTGGTTGGGGGTTTTTGGGGGGGGGGGGGGGGATGGTAGGGGGTTCTCCATGTCCTTAGCAGTGGGGAGGAATTGAGTTCTGCAATGTAGTCGGTGTGCGATTAATTAGTAATTACATCAGCAGCATTCGAAGGGATACAAGATGAGGGTAGATAGGACCAATAAGTGTAAGATAGTCAAATGACAAACAAAATGGAAGGCAATATGGATAAAAGACAGAATACCAAAAATTTTTTTTTTGAGGGTACAAAATACCAAATGTTAAATCCAACAAACTTATCAGAAAAAAGAACCCTACAAGCTAAGCCTTCAGCCCAAAATTCCCAAAAACCTCACCTACTCATGGTGTACGTAGGGGACCATAAGCACTATGCCTAACTCCTACTCCCCCTGTCCAATGGAATAATTTAAATAGACTTTCTCGGAAAATGAACTCGAGGAAAGTAGAGTGTGTCAAGTGGGCAAATACACCCATAGTGACACGGAGGGATGGATATCTCGCATATGAAAATTAGCAGTTTGCCCTGTTAGTCCTCTAGGACCCAAATAATTCAATTTTCTCCCATGAACTATTTGTGTCAACGGATTGGTTCCATCCAAAACTTGAGATAATGGGTGTAAACAAAAAAAAAAAAAAAAGACTCATAAATAGTTGCTCATGGAGTTGAAGATACCAAATTTTGAGGGGTCGGTATCAATTTATGTTGAATTGCATGATATAGAACCAAATTGTAGTTTAACATAAAGAAGGAAAAATAATCAAACTCAAACCCATTTCAAAGTTCAACCTTTCTTTTATTAATCACAGCATCTAAAAGCATGCGGACTATGGTTCTATGACTTATGCTGGAATACTTCACCTGATGGGAAGATATATTAAAAAAAAATACGGCCAATTAGATCTTTAAAAGGGGAAAACAAGGGCGAATTTCTCAGAATATTGCTAAAATTAAAAATCGTCGCAAAATTGGTGTTGTTTGATGGAGGGTTCTTAATTAGGGGTTGCCGCAACTCCAATGTGAGGCTTCAAATAAAAATAATTTTTATTTTCATTTATTTTGGGTTGCTTTAGTTTCCCTTTTTCTTTTTTAAATTCCTTCAAACCATCGCCGCTCATTTGATTAGCGGCGAAGGTTTTTTTTAAAAATTTTTTTTTGCATCGCCGCTCATCTCATTTGATTAGCGGCAAAGGTTTTTTTTTTTTTTTTTAATTTTTTTTTGCATCGCCGCTCACGAGATGAGTAGCGATGCAAAATCTTGTGGTATATATTTCTTTTTTTTTTTAGGTATATATTTCATTTGCCAAAGAGGCCAAACAAAAGAAAGTGCAAATTCAAGAACAGGATTTCCAAGGTGACATCAAACACTTGCAAGTTAAACGCAAGTCATGCTGTCCCGCACGATGATGTGAAAAAATAAATGTTATATCTAGTTAATCATAAATTTGATCAGCTTATGTACCAGACAATTATAGTTAAGTGGACAGATAAACAAGAAAAATTTGCTCTATACATACGACATTTTTTTTGCAAAGATTTTTCAATTGCATATAATGTGTTGTTAGTTACCTTATGACTGTATTTTTATCTTTTATATCTCACATCAGAAAAAGTGTCACCTTTATGACTGTATTTTTATTTTTCATATATCACATCAGAAAAAAGTATTACATATTAATTTTAAAAAAGGGTTTCTGAATAATCTTTTATCCAAATTACAAAACCATTTATCGGTATATAAAACAGTAGATTTTTCAAAAGATTTCCAAGTTATGACAAATTCTGCATTTAACAATGCGGATTTCTTTTCATATTTCTTTATTTTTTTAATCATGAAGAATTTTTTGACTAAGTTAAATTTTCATATTAATTTTTTTTTTGCATCGCCGCTCATGAGATGAGTGGCGATACCTTTTTTCTCCTTATTCTTTTTTCTTTTTTTAATAAAACATAACTCTTTTTTTAATAAGGAGAAAAAGAGTTACGTTTTATTAAAAAAAGAATAAGGAGAAAAAAAGGTATCGCCGCTCATGAGCAAAAAAAAAATTTTAATATGAAAATTTAACTTAGTCAAAAGATTCTTCATGATTAAAAAAATAAATAAATTTGAAAAGAAATCTGCATTGTTAAATGCAGAATTTGTCATAACTTGGAAATCTTTTGAAAAATCTACTATTTTATATACCGATAAATGGGTTTTGTAATTTGGATAAAAGATTATTCAGAAACCCTTTTTTGAAATTAATATGTAATACTTTTCGCTGATGTGATATATGAAAGATGAAAATATAATCATAAAGATGACATTTTTTCTGATGTGATATATAAAAGATGAAAATACAGTCATAAAGGTAATTAACAACGCATTTATATGTAATAAAAAATCTTTGCAAAAAAAATATATCGTATGTATAGTGCAAATCTTTCTTGTTTATCTGTTCACTTAACTATAATTATCTGGTACATAAGCTGATCAAATTTATGATTAACAAGATATAACATTTATTTTTTCACATCATTTAGTAGGATCTGAAGAATATGAAGTTTTGCTTGACAAATTCTTCTTACCATAACCATCATGCGGGACAGCATGACTTGCGTTTAACTTGCAAGTGTTTGATGTCAACTTGGAAGTCTTGTTCCTGAATTTGTACTTTCTTTTGTTTGGCCTTTTTGGCAAATGAAATATATACCTCAATAAAAAAAAGAAATATGTACCACAAGAAGTGGGCTAAAAGATTTTATTCTAAAATTTTGCATCGCCGCGATGCAAAAAAAAATAAAAAAAAAGCCTTCATCGCTAATCAAATGACCGTTGATGGTTTGAAGGAATTTTAAAAAAAAGGAAACTAAAGCAACCAAAAATAAATGAAAATAAAAATTATTTTTACTGGAAGCCTCAAATCGAAGTTGCAGCGACCCCTAATTAAGAACCCTTCATCAAACAGCACTAATTTGTGACGATTTTTAATTTTAACAATATTCCGAGAAATTCCCGAAAACAAAGGGAGATGGGAGATGTGGAAATTCCATAGTGGAATGGGGATGCTGCTGGCGTTAGACATTACTCAAATGGAGGGAGGGGATGTGTAAGGTCCAGAACACCGAAGGACAAAATTATCCTTCAACCTAATAAAACCCAAATGTGGAGTGCAATAAGCTAATTGAATGGTCCAAAACATGCCACATCGCCATGACAGGATTCTTCAAGTCAAAAGTATTATTGCTGTCTCAAGTCAAGAGTTTTGCTCCCTCCAAAGCTTTTGACTAAATCAGATCTTCCATTTTAAATACCATTTTGAATACTTTGTTTGGTACTCAAACTTTAAAATTAAACGAAATCGAAAATTAATCCCTTTCTGCCTCCACAGATTGAAGCAGCTTTTAGAGCATTTACTCCCACTATAAAACTCAGCTCCATTGGCTGCTAATTTAGCTAATACACAAGCAAATATGCTAAAGAATGTTGATGACGTAGACAAAGCTGCGCACAAAATTATCAATAGTTTAGTCAATTTTGCAAAGGTTTCTGAATGCTGGCTAAAGTTGGATTTCTAAATGAGATACTAAACAACAACTTTCTAAGAAATGGCTACTTACATATTACAATAACTATAAATAGGGGAGCAAAAAACTTAGAGATGCCATATATATCATAATATCTACAAATCAAAACCATATTGGAATACATTTTTTTTTTCCAAAATAAAATTTTCTTCATACTGTTTTCTCAAATTTTTTCCCAAACTCAATCTCACTGGCAGAATCTCCAAATAATAATGATAATAATAATAATAATAAAATCTCCAAAACATCCCTCCCCACCTCATCAAAATCTTGGATTTTGTTTCTTTTTTCATTTGATTTCTGGTTAGGATTTTTTTTATTACAGGGCATATATTGTGGTTTTCTTGAAAACTTATGTAGCTTAAAATTATGGACAAATTGTAGTTTTGATCCCAAATGTTTGGCCTGTGTACCATATTGGTCCCTAATATTTTGGGCAAAACAAATCTAATGCTCAAAGTTTGTGATTTTACGTAGATTTAGGATAGCTAACGGAAATGGAACAATGACTAACAATTAAAATCAAATTGCGTTAGTTTACAACTTTGGCTTTGCACTTTTGGACCCCAATTTTTTTATTTTAAATCAATATATTTTCCTAATTTTTAAATAGTGATATTAAGGGTTTTAGCATTAATTGATATATAAATTAGAATGAAATAGTATTAAATAGATAATAATACTTTTAATTAAACTTCTTTTCCTTTTTTATTTTTATTTCATTTATTTATGCTCGTAATATATCATATTTTTCTTTTCATTTGCATAGTTAGTCTCAAATTGAGACTATGTATATATTTATGTATGTATGTATCATTGGTTCTCACTATTAATAATTAATTTGATAATGAGTTTTATAATTTTTATTTCTGATGATAATTAAAATTTTTTAATTAAATATCCTTTTAAAATACAAGGAATATATATACTTTTTGTAAATTAAGTTGATCTTTTTTTCTTTTTTTTTTTTATCTTTTTGGCATTTTAATAGGTTATCAATTGAGTTTAAAATGAAGTTAGCATTTTAAACATATATATGAGCACTAAATGATTATCAATGTATATAGATAAAATACAACTTTCTTAATAATTTCTAAAATTAATTCACATTGATACTTATTTTCACTAGTTTTTACAAGTACAATGGCTAATTACAAGAATTTGAAACCCACATGTGTAGTACTTACTATAACAAACTTAGATTATAAAACTAACACTCTCATTTTCTTCCACAACTTTATATATTATTTATTATAACTATATTATCATCCTATTATAACTTATTTAATAAAGATATGCTAGTTAGGCTATGATCACGTTGTGTCAATATAAAGTGTTTTAATTAATAGTGGAAAAATAATATACATATATTATACCAAATTTGAGACTAATTATGCAAAAGAAAAGAAATATTATATTATTAGCACAAATCAATGAAATGAAAAGAAGAAAAAGAAGTTTAATTAGAATTCTTATTATCCATCTAATATTATTTCATTCTAATTTGCATCTCAATTCATACAAAAACGCTTAATATCACTATTTGAAAATTAGGAAAATATAGTGATTCAAAATCAAAACATTGGTGGACCAAATGTGCAAATTCAAAGTTGTTGACTAGCTGCAATTTGATATTGACTGTTAGTCATTGTTTTATTTCAGTTAATTGTCTTGAATTTCCTTAAAATCACAAACCATAGGGACTATATTTGTTTTGGTCGAAATATTGGGGACCAATTTGGTACACAGGCCAAACATTAGGGATCAAAATTGTATTTCTCCCTAAAATTATTTTTGAAATTCTAACGTTAGGTTTTATGAGAAGAGAGGAAGAAGCCATAAAGAAGAATGAAGGCAGTGATGGCAGCAAGTTTAACAAAAATCAGGGAAAAATGATTGAGGACTTTAGGGTTTCAAAAGAAGGAGGAAATGTCCGAAAATTGGGTAAATTAGTTGGTTATGAGTTTTTCTTGATAGGCATTGCCTCTTCTACAGCAAGAGGTGCTGGATGATGGTGGTGGTGGTGGTAGTGGTAGTGGTCCTAGTTGAGAAGGAGTAGAAGTTTGAGAGAGATACGGTAGGGGGAAAAATCTAGTATTATAGGGTTTTGCTAGAGTACAAGGTATTGGGGCTTAAGATGTCGACATGGTTCCCATTAGAGATCTGCTAGTGGTGGTGGTGGACTGAGGTTCGGTTTAACAAGGATGACCCAATCTCTAAATTAGAAGAATAGTTGGTATAATTGGACTTGTATAGACTCAGTCTATGAGCCCACTTGTAGACCTAATAATTCAAGTTTTGCCACATCACACTTCTTACCTAATGTCACTGTTACTCCCTCTGTTACCCTCTTTCTCCAAAAGAATCACTCAACATCATCCTCTTCATCTTCCATTTCTACTGAATCTCTAATGCCACCTCCTCCTTTGCCTCTTATCTGTCCAACATTGTTGCCGCTACCACCAATTTTAATGAGTGAAAGAGACAAGAATTTAAAAAATAAAAACTTTGGATAGGACATTACAGAACAAGAAAAGAGGAAAAGTATTCTTGAGGGAGATGAGAAACAAAGGTAGGTGTGATGTGGACTCTAATTGGGGAAGGATGACAAGATGAAAGTCCTCAAACTTTGGATCTCAATAAAATCTAAAATTAATACCTTCCTAGTTCCTACTTCCACATATTGAACCAAAGTCATTTTTTAATAAATGATCACTATGAGTTAGATTTAATAGAATTTGACCAATCTTTTTTTCTATCATTAAGGTGAAGAACTAAACTAAGAATTCTCTTTCTTCATCAGCAGTCGATTCACTATTTGTGACCTAAAAGTCTATTTTATCATCAATCTAATCCCTGTTCACATTTTTCTCATTTTTATCAATGGATAGATCTCTTTATTTGTATGACTTAGGTGTCTCATATTTCTCAAAAAATTGATTTGATTAATATGATTCGGTATAAGATTGATGATATCGATGAGATTGACATTCAAATATTTCTTCTTAGAACATATTGATTTGACTCCAAAAGCAAGACCAATCATATTGTTGCTAGAAACAAAACCTTGTATTTCTTTTGGAGAATATCCTAATTGTTCCAAAGTAGCTAGAAAGATGTTCTATAACTAGAAAGAATTTGGTTCAAACGCAAGATGTCTATCCAGAAATTTTCACAACTCAATCATAGATGATGGAGCTATCAAAGATTTGACCTTTTCAAACTTTGTTTGTAACATGCTAGAGACCTAAGAAACAAAGAGGTGATGTGTACGAATGAGATATCAGCAACAAGAAGAAGGAAAAGGATTGAATAAAGGAACTCCCAAACATTGGTGATCTTAGATTTGTTGATATCAATGGTGACTCATGTGACGCCCCGAAAGGATGAGTGTGAGAACCCGAAACTTTTTATATATTTTTGAGTCATTATTTTGTTTCCTTGTTTATAATTTTGTACCTTTCTTCAAGATATTAATTTTCTATACATTTTTATAAAGAAATATAATTTTCAAATCATTTCCTTGATACGAGTTAATCCACGTTAAGTTTGAAGTGTATTATGGACGTGGGACCCGCTAGTGCGGTAAATACAATATATTTTTGAAAACTTGTTAGAGGTTTGTATTAAGTGATATTATTTTACAAGGTGCTAAGAGATTTGTATTAGAGAGACAAAAAGATAAGCTTTAAGCTAAAAGGTGACAAGTGTCACCATTCAATTCACCCTTGGACTTTTGACCAAGATATTTTTACCATCTTAAAGCTAATTTTGGCCATTTTATTTCTTCATTTGAAGCTTTCTTGGCCGAACTCCTTAGGGAGAGAAAAGAAAGAAACCTCCAACTTCTTTCTTCAATTTCTTGCCTTGATCTCACAAACCAACCGCTAAAACTTTGATTTGCTCCATAAAAACCTTTCTCTTGGTAGGATTAAGGTGAGTAGTGAAGTGGTTTGAGAAGCAAAGGTGCTAAGTTGCTTGTTGTCTTGAGGTTACAAGGTGAGTTGTTAAGAATCTTTCCCTTTAGCTTGGATAATGTTCAATTGGTGGCTTTAGTGGTTTAATATGATGACATATGGTGTGATTATGGTTTGTTTATGGTTAGAAGTGAAGGTTTGATGAATTTTGATTTATTCTTGTTATTTTTCTGTTTTGTATGAGGATCATGGTTTGATCATGGTATGATGGCTGGTAATGGTGTAAAATGAAGCTTGTATATGTTAGATGAAGTTGGTTGCGGAAAATTTCTGGTTTGATACGAAATTCCAGGTTTAGGGTTTGAATTTGCCCTGTTCTGACTGGGTTTATTTGGGCATGTTAGAGGTGGAATCAGGCTTAGGTTAAAACATGAAAGTTGTATCAAATGGTGTTAACTAGCTGCCTACAAAATTTCAGCTCAATTGGAGCAACATAACCTGTGAAAATATGAAAATACCCTTGACTGCCCATGAACCCTATTTCACGCCCAGATTTCTGTTTTCGTGGAGTTTTCCATTTTTGACCATGAAAATGTATGATTTGGCTTTTGAGGTCTTCATAAGAAATGTAGGTTTATGTCTTGGTTTTGAAACGCCATAAGATTCGTTTCAATCCGATAAGGGTAGCTTCAGTTATGGATATTGTGCCGAAAGGTGTTAAACGGAACTTTTATACGTTAATTGCGATTGTTGCGGAAAATTTACGCTTAAGGGAATGAATTCCGGTTTCTAGGGTTTAATTGGGGGTTTTTCTATTGGTGGCTCTTAAGCTTCTAATTAGCTTTAATTGAGGGATATTGTGGCCTAATTGGATGCATTTTATTGCTTATTAACCGTATGTGTGATTGGTGATATATTGTAGGTTGGAAATGAAGTATTTATGGGGAAATGCTGTCCGAACTTTGAGAATGTATGATTGCTTTGAGTTTGTGATTTAGGGCTTGGACTCGGGCAAGGTAATGATATATGATGGATGGTTTCTGAGCCGTGGCGGTGAATGACCCTCAACTATTTTCCAAGTACTTTCGAAATGTTTCTTGCATTATTTACTCGACTGCATATCATGCGTGCTTGCATGTGAGTTCATGACATGATTTGGCTTTAATGAGTTCTTGGGGAGTCTTGTGCTGAACACCAACGTCTCCACCCTGTTTATTGTTCATGGCATGATCTGGAGCACCAACGTTGCTCCCCCTTATTGTTTAACATTAAGTGATCTATTTGAGCGTTGGGTGTTTAAGTGCAGTGATTTCACTGGCTCACGAGAGCAAAAATACGTACATTTGATCTTGGAATCATGACATCATCGAAATGCATTATTGTGAAATATATTTGATTACTGATTTTATTGGTTACTCACTGAGCTTCTAGCTCACCCCAAAAATATTTTATTCCCCTCCACAGGGCTCGTGGCGAAGGAAGGCTTGTAGTACTTATTCACGTGGTTGGATGGCATATATCTTGTACCGTTTGGATTTGCAATCATTTTATGTATAGTTTGGGGAATTGTTTCCGCTTCGCTTATGACATGTAATTATTGGAGAATTTGATGTATATTTGAGATGTATATTGTATTTGAATTGAGGATTGTAGTGAGTGACTGAGTCCCGGCGAGAGTTGGGTAGGCGGTCCGCCGAACCCTTTGGTTCGCCTTAGGGGGAGGTGGGGCTGTCACAACTCAGTATTTTTATTTTAATGAATTCTTTCTTTGGACATAAGAAGATTATGTAAACACTTACTCAATATCTCACTTATTAGATTACATTGTAGAAGACACAAATTTTCTGAAGAATTCACCATGATATATCTGATTCGTGCATAATATAATAAAAAATAATATCAATTTTGGCTGCTACTTAATATCAGTAATAGGATTGAAAAAGTATTCAAAAATATCAAATTTAGATATTGTATGCCATCGAAGTAACCATGACATATATATTTGGAATAGATTCCATTTTGAGAAATTTGAAAAGACACTATCCCGTTGAAAAATTCTATACATTTGCCCTTTATCGACATAATTTTTTAGACAAAGGACAATTTTTCCTCATTTTAAATGGTAAATATTTCTCAGAATATAAGGTGTGAATCAAACCCATGTTTGAATTAAAATTGCGATACCGATGTAAGTTCTTCCCTTCTGAATCAAATAGATTTATATTTAAAAGAGGTTGACAATAAGTTCTTTTGAAATTGACTATTTGTCCCTTTATTAGAGGTGTTCCAAAAATGTTTGCAATGGAGTAAATAACTCTATTAACAAGTAGATCGTATCAACTTAGAAAATGGAAAGATTTAAACAAGTTATATATATTTCATTACCACTTTGTGGAAAATCATTTGGTATGAATATGTTAGATACTTATGACTCAACTGGTGAAATAGTGCCTCGCCCTACAAAAGCATATTTTTGTTAATCAACACACAAAGAAAATATTTTATTGCTAATGAACAAAATATTAAGAAATTATCCGTACATAAAATCATAATTATTGGTACGAGCCTTTTCCACAAAAAAGGGAATCTTGTGTAACAATAGAAGCAAAAGTGATGAGGATTATTCAAGAATTGAAGTCAATTTAGTTCATAAAAAGAAGATATCAATGAATTTCTATGAAATGTATTCATGGGATTTAGCCAATTGTCTTGTTCATGAAATATCATTGCGAAATAGGAATCTGTGTTATCAAAAGATTTCCTGCGATTAATTCTAGTATGGAATGAGTCAACCATCCACTTTGATATCATATTGAATAAAGATAGTGATATTATTCCTCCATTGAACAAGAATTTGGACTTGTGGGAAATTTTATATGATCATCGAATAAGAAGGGTTTCAATTTTTCAAATGAATAATTTGAAGGCTAGTTGATTCTAACAATGACCTGCAGAGTTGATCATCCATATCTTTGAATTCATAGATGTAGATCTCGGATCTACGAGTGCTAGGGGTGAGAATCGAAATCGAATTCGGTAATTTGGTTGTATGAATTTGGGGTTTTCGAGATTTTTTCCTAATACATTTTGACCTATTTCAATTTTGAAATCCCCAGATTCCGACTCAAATTCAAATCAAATTGAAATAAAAAATTCAAAATATAAGGCAAAATTCTGAAATCAAATAGTATCAATTTCCAAATTTCACCTAAGAATACTGAACCCATGGCAAATTTTGCACAAACAATTTATACAAACAAATTGCTAACACTAATAGGTCCAACACAATTTATTCTCAACATCATAATGGGCAACCAAATCAACAACTATCAACAAATTTAAAGTACAAACCAAATTTTCCAAATTGTAAATTTCATATTCAATAAATTTCTTAATTGCAGAGGAGACATAAGCTTAAGCTCCTTGTCAATTGTCACACACTCAAATTCCTAAGCCAAGTGGGTAGTCAGCACCAATCTTCTATCTATAAGCCAACGTCAAGTGAAGTCAGCTCATCAAAGATCAATAACGGTAGGTTTAGCTCCATTCTTCACGAAACCTATAAAAATAGCAAAGTAACAAACAAATGAATAGGTAGTAAATGTAAAAAAATTAAGTGATACAATACAAATGAAAAATGACAACATTATACTAGATTCAAATGCTTCAAGCTCCTCTAAAGTTTCCTTTACATTGATTTGTACTTATCCAACTCTGATTTATTGTCTCTACCTCCAAGTTCCATTTTTCTTTTCTTAAACTCCATTTTGTACCTGTCATTGATTTTCTTTTTGGCAACATCTAAAGAAACTGAATGCTAGCTATTTCGTTCAGATTTAGTAGATGATGAAGAATATAAGGAATAGGGGAAAAAGTTCCAATGACCCTTAAACTTTTAACCATGTAAAGTTGTAGTCCTCCAACAATTATGAGGAAACTTTTATTTCCCAACCTATCAAAAGTGCAAAATATTGACCATTCTGTTAATTTTAGCAGTTATCAGTAATGGAGAATAGCATCAAGTGCAATGCACGAGGAAATAGCAAGGACATTCCTGTCCATGTAAGAGTAACAGTTAGACAGTTTCTTCTCTTATCTTAAATCCCTAGTTTTTAACCAATAAATAAAAATAAAAATAAAATCTTCAATCTCTAGTTGCAACAGAGGAAGCCTCTATTGTAGCCAAGGCCTCGGTCTCAATTGCAGCTAAAACTATGAAGACTCAAGAGGGAGATTGTTGAAGATATGATCTATATGTAACATGGGTTGTTGCAATAGTTTGCATGATAGATTTCAGAATAAAACAATAGTTTGCATGATAGATTTTAGAATATTGCTTATTTATTACCTATAATCCTATTATTTATTATTTAAGTAGCTCTCTGATAAGTAATCCACGAGACCAAATACTTATCTTCCTTCAAATTGCAAGACTATCACTTTTATCTTTTTTGCCAATTTCGTTACTAAAATTTAGCAACCAACACCAACATTACATTACCTTGTCATGGATCCTTTTAGAGAAATGATATTTTGCTTGACCAATAGTACTATCAACTTCTTTTCTTTCTTCCAACACCACCTGATTGCCAAATAAACCCTTAATATGAGATGTTCTATAGAATCTAGAACAACCTTTTTCAAAAGTTCTTATGAAGAAAAGGGTAAGAGCGATAAACCATATATATTATCATCCTTAATGTCTAGCTCCTCAATAATCGGTGTTTCAATCTATTATTGTGCACTGGATCAACAGAAGAAGTAGTTGAAGTAGACATTTTGAACCCAAATAAGCAACCAAATAAGTGAGTAAGGAATGGGTCATCAAAAGGGTCTCTCCCTCCAAATATACATGACACTATGCTCCTGGACTTTTGAAAAATGAAAAAAACAGAGAAGAAGGCAGCAACAGAAGTGAAAAGAAGCTGCCTTTCAATTGATGAATATTCCTATGCAGACTATACTGCGCTTGTTATTTTTTCGTGCATTGCATATAATCCCGTTCTCCACCACTCAAACTATTGAAATTGATAAGACCAACGCTTTGTACTTTTAATAGATTGAGGGTCAAAAGCTTCCTCATAATTATTGGATGGTTAAAACCTTATACGGCTAAAAGTTTGAGGGCCATTGGGACTTTTTACTCTAAGGAATAAGAGGTATCAACTGGCGAAAGGGAGTTCATCCTCTTATATTCATTGAACAATTCAAACATAGCATCTTTTGCCAACCTAGCCATAGCCTTACCATCACTATCCCCATACATTTTCATAAGAACAAATTCAAAATACTCATACTTAGTCCTACGATCAAGCAGCGTAGCAAAAAAAACTAACATGTTCATTTTTTCAATTCTTTCCCAATATTTGTCATACTTATCCTTCATAGATTTTGCCATTGCACTCAATTCAGCACTTTTACTTTCCAACATCTCCTTTAAGATCCAATTCAAGTGACTGATATCATTAAAAAGGCCATTGAAAGTCACATATTTGATCCCAAAAACGTTTACAGTTAGATCATAAAATTTTCCAGAAACAACACCATGAACCTAGCCATTACCTAGTCTAACTTTGTTGGCAATGACTGTAGTTCCTAAACCATATGGGGATCTTGCTCCTCAAATCTTTTAAAAGCTCTCTCATATCTTTGGGCAGTGTCTAACATAATGTATGTTGAGTTCCACCTAGTACAAATATCTAACTCAATGGTTTCTTACAATCAATTTTTTCAATTTCAGCACATTCTTTGAACTTGTTTAGCCTAGAAGGTGATTGCCTAACATATCTCATTGCTAATTGAATGCATTCAAATGATTCTCCAATTCTTTTCAAACCATTATTTACAATTAGATCTACATTATGGGCAACACGTCTCACATGCATCCTTTTTCCCTAGCATAGCCTTACCTCAATTTTGAAGTTTTCCTCTCAAGTAACTAATAGCAAGATCATTAGAGGCAGCATTATCCATAGTTACAATAAAATATCATCAATTCCCCATTCAAGTAAGCATTTCTCAATGGCTTTTCCCACCTCAATTCCTTTATGACTAGAAATTGGATAGAAATTTATTATTTTTTCTTATTTAGTTTCTAATCATTATCAATAAAATGTGCAGTCAAACACATATAATTAATCCTCTATATAGAGGTCCAAGAATTAGTTGTGAGACAAATGCTACTAGATGTGCCTTTAAGAACAATTTTCAGTTCTGACTTCTCATTTAAATAGAGCTAATAACAATCTCTAGAAATTATCCACCTAGATGGAATCCTAAATTGAGGGAAAGTATTATAATTTAAATGGCAACTCATCAACAATCAATGTATAAGCAAACTCTTCCTAATAGCATCTTGATCAAATTTTCAACTAATTAGAGCCCTCTTGGTCCCATCCCCATCATCAATAATCCCTAAACATAAAGTAGCTTGACCATTAGCCTTGTTATTGGGATTCTATCCACAATGTTTTAAATGATTGAGTAAGGGAGTTGTACTATGGGACTTGGGGATTAGCAGCAACCATTATTTTGCAGTAATTGCACATGCCATGCTTGACATTTTTCATGCACTCTACATCAAAATGAGACCACACCAATGACCTTAGTTTGTATGATCCTCACTTCTTTGTACCCTCTTTGGCTTCATTAGCAAAGGTATCATGGGTTGGAGTTGGACTAGGAGGATTAAGGGATGGAGCTTCATGCTCCAGCTTATCTACACTGTTGTGGCTCTGATGAGGAGGTCGAGAGAGCTATCCAAGTGGAGCAAGTGAATGTGCCATTGGGGCCTATGACACGAGCCCGCGCAAAGAGATTGAATGAAGCACTACAAATATTGGTTCGTGCAGCCCGAGCGACCAGTGGAGAGCCAAAGGCTATTGAGGGCCTCAACGAAGCTAGAGATGTGATCTTACTCGCAGCCATTCAAGAAGATTAGCTACCCAAGATTCGGCCAAGGGCCCATGGCCCTTCATCAGTGAGTAGGGTGTAATAAAGAGATCCAACACGACTATGGGTTGGACCTTAGTCGTTGTCAGTCTTTGGCCATAGGCTAGGCCATGTGGGCCACCTTTGTAGTCCCTACGCTGAGCTGTTATGGGGGTCTCGCTGACCGGTCAGCGAGTCGGGGGTCCAGGGGGCGACGCGCCCCTGGAGCTTTTGGGCTAGTGGCGGTCCAAAGGGAAGCCCAAGGGTGGGCCGCGTTTTCCTTCAACTTTTTTACAAGCTTTGTTAGGTTTTTAGTTACGGCTACAAATAGCCTTAAGTCGTTGTTTACATTCAGTTTTTGACGATTAATAAAAATTACATTGAGAGTTCTCTCAAGCTTCATTGAAGCACCTTGAATATCTTAGATTTGTATCTTAGGTATTCAATTGACTTATCAATCTAGGACCGCGCTAGATTGTGGCGTCTTCTACAATACCGAGGTTCGTTGACCACGTGATCAACGGGTTTAGGTGATCCGCTGCGTTCGTCGTCTTCAACGTGAGTCCCTACCTTCTAGATCCAAGTCCTTTGTACGGGTTGCATCACATGGTTGGTGCCGTTCGTATCAGGTTCTCAGTTAACATGATTTAGTAATCTATCAATAATCAACATAACATATGAGTCCATGTGTACAATTTTAGCTTATGGTTAGGGATTTAGGGTCTTAGGTCATGCACTTAGGAATTTAGGGTAAAATCAGAAAATTAGGGAAAAATGAAAACATTGGAAAAATTAATCATTTAGTGCATTTACAATTTGAGAAGAAGCAATTAATTAGACCAAACCAAGCAATTAACTAGGGCAAAATTAACCCTTTGCTGCGTTTACAATTGTAGAGGAAATCTAAAACGTGAAATAGGTCACAAGTAACACCTATTTTGGAGGGATTGTGGAGTTGCAATTCTTTTAAGCACAACCCCTAGCCATGACTCCGTGAGCATTAGCAGTGCACTGAGCAAAGTTGCAAAAGAGTGACTTTGGCCTTTGAAAAAAGAGTGAACGGAGTCGTCATGTATTGCCCCACCATAGAGCTAAGCAACCGAGACTAGAGAAATCAAAATATTGAAAGAAGAGGGAAGGAAGCAAGGAGCCCTGAAGGCTGGAGCAGACTGCAACGGCACTATGCTAAAGGCATGTGGGAATTGGGGCAAGGGTTTTCATTTTTCAGAATAATGGGTTGCTGCTTTTAGTTTTAGTGTTTTAGTTAGTATATACATAATATAATGGGTTTTCACTTTGGCCTTTTAATATATATATGTATATATAATATACTTAAGTGGGTATACATTTCTAATTCAAAATCAGAAAATTTTGAAAAAAAATCCCTAAATCCAAATTTGATCCTAATTCAAATTATTTGAATTTGGTTGCTTTCCTTTCCATCTAATTTTCCATTTTTCCATTTTCAAATTTCTGAAATCAATTTGAAATATGTTAGACTCACCCCTAATGAGTGTGGAAATTTCCAAAACTGATACAGGAAAAAGGAAGTGAGTTAGACAAAACGAAAAGCAACTTGGTAGAAAAAAAAAAGCAGTGACTTGGACAAAGAGAAATGATGTGTCTTAGACAAATTTTTTTCCCCGATAAATTTAGACTAATCTATCAAATATTAATTAGTACGTTATCAATCAAACATTACTTGAAAATGGCTCTTCTATTCAAAAATGAAATGCACCTAGAAATTCTTACTTCTATTGGACCCTTTGTATCTATATGCATCAGGACCACAATTCATGGATCTCTCGGTTCATGAAATTAAAATAAGATGATCGAGCCATTTCTTTTGACTCTTTTTTCAATTTGATAAATATTGGTTAATCATAGATTTCAATGTAGTTCTATGACTCAGAATATCCTTTCCTATTTGATCCCTATGAATGTGAATCCCGTATTCAAAGTTGGGATCAGATTGATTATTGATTCAATACATTTCTTGTGTATTCATATATATTGGATTGTTTTGAATTAGATTTTGGATTAATCTATATTGATTGACTGCTCTTATTATGTTGTTGCTAGCAAATATCACTATTTTTGGTTATGGATCTTTAAAATCATTCTCGCAGGAGCTCCGGTCCCCTCTTTTTTTTTTTATGATCCTTTGAGAAAAAATGTGACAGCGCCACCTCTCCCTAGGGCATATCCAAGGGTTTGGCAGACCGCCTGTCCAACTCTCCTCAGGATTCAGTTACAACTCATGAAAATTTACAAATAGAACCTCAAAATAAAACGATATGAATTACAACCATCATTATAGATACATTCAAGGACCTCCAATGTCCACACAGTCAATAATACAGCTAAAGAGTCGAACTTGAAAAAAACAAACCAAACAAGTAGGTTAGACATCTATGCAGTGCTCACATGAGCAATTAACAAACTTAGAAGAAAACGATGTCTTCTTCAATTCAACCTCTCATGTTCTCATCCTTGTAAGGAAAACAAATGATGTGGAATGAGTTAAAAGCCCAGTGAGGTACCAACAGGTCAAGCAGACAAATATCATGAAAGTACACTTGTAATCAATCAAATAAATATATCAAATAAAGAGGAAGGAACACCGCAGTTAAACCGGAAGTAAAAGGATACGGATGGCTTTCAAGTGCCAATTTCCTCTTTTGCATTACTTGATCCAAACCCGTTGACCCTCCGTCAACGTTAAAAAAATGACCATGACCGAAGACCCCACTTTACACCAAATTTCGTCCACCAAACATACCCCTTACCGGGCCCGAACACCTTAAGCAGAAACACGGATTGTAATACTTGAGTATACCGATTAGTCGAGAAGATAACACTTCACTCGACAAAACAGAAGACCCAAGGTTCGTTACCTAATCGATCAACCCCTTGCCGGCTCGACTCGAGTAATTAACCACAGGGTTTGAACTTAGAAGTCACAGCAAGGTCATTGGATACAAACATCCAAACGACATCAAATCAGGCACAAGTAACATATTCAAATTTATACAGGAACCAGTAAAATAGGCAAGAGAAACGAGTGTGATAAAGTACACTCTAGTTTCGTCCAGAAGAAACAGAAGTCACAGTTATTCAAGTCACATATTGCAAGTACAAGTGAACCAATTAAGCAACAAGCCATACTAGTGGTACACTCACTAATCAATGGCAACACTTCACTTTATCTCTGGTTCGTCCTCTTGAAATCTCTCGAGTCCTGTGGTTATATACCATATTACAAGGCTAGCAATACAAAGACAAAATACATAAAGAAATTAAGGTTCCTAAGACTTCATTTCTTTTCACTTAAACCTCACTTAAACCTCAATTCCACTCATAAACCATACCCAAAATGATTGACCAACTCCACACTTAAAGTGGGAAATGAAAGTAAAACGGTTCTAAGAGAACAGAATTTCTCAACTTTGCGCGACACTATTTGAAAAATCACATTTTAAGCCTCTTAAGTTCAAAATTGATAAACTTTATACCGTCAGAAAATAAACACAAAGAGTTACAATTTCCCAGAAGACACATTTGTAAGATTCCGTCCACAAGTTAGTCAAATTCGAGCCTCAAGTTGTTGCTTCATCCAGTAAAAGACAGAACAGGTATGCAATTTCAGTCAATTTTGAAAAATCACAGATATTCATGGGAATTGAGAAAAAGACTGAAATTTTCACGGTTAATAGTACTCTGACTCTAGTTTCAAACGCAACAAATGGAACTAAATTCAACTTCTCTACAACAAGATATAGCAGATTTCCTAAGGCTGCCCAAGGGTTCATGTGGACAAATTTTCAGCAGCACCTCCTTTGTTTTTACTAAGTTTTTCCAGCCAATTCAAGGCTTCATTCTTACCACAAAACAACCTCAACTCAAGCATATACATATGAAGCCAACAACTCACCAAATCAAGCATGTATATAGTATATAACCATCACCTACTCAAGCTAGAAAATGAAACCCTAAGCTGAAATTCCTACTCACAAGTTGGAATTTTCCTTAGACAAGTTAAACTAGCATGTAAAAACTAGATTTTTCACATAGCAAAGCTACCAAACCATGGCCAACACTTAAGCATCATATGAGGGCAGAAATTTACCAATAAAACTAAAAATTTCACATCACAATTTCAAACCATGAAATTTTCTCATGAAACTACCACTTGAGCAACCCTAAACCACTAGTATGGTAGTATTAGAAGCAAAGAGGGATTTCTTGGTAAAGTTACCTTGTAACCTCAAGAAAGATGGTAGCTAAGTGCTTTTCCCTCCAAAATCACTCCACTCAAGCACTTAATCTTCCCTATTGAACCACTTTTATGGAGTAGTTTGCAAAATCTATGGTTGGAGCTCAAGATTCAAGCAAGAAAGCTAGGATTGAAGATGAAGTCCTTCCCTTGATTTTTTTCCTCTCTAATATTTCGGCCAAGAGGTGCAAAAATGAAGACAATTTGTGGTCAAATGTGATTTTAGTAAAGTTAAGCAGCTTTGGTCAAAGTCCAACATCCAACGGTTTCGCGACATTTGACGCTTTTAGGTTTTGATCTCATCTCTTTGTCTTCCAAAGGTTAATCTATCTAGCTAACCTCTAATTATCCCCTAACATCTTGTAAAATAATATCCCTTTGTGCAAAACTCCATCTAATCGCCAAAAGTTATCGCACTTACCGCACTAGCGGGTCCCACTTATAAAAATATCGAGAAAATTAAGGCAATTATTTAACGTAAAGAAAATGCATTCAAATAAATAAATAAATACAATCTAATTTTTTGGGTTCTCACACTCTCTCCCCCTTAACAGAATTTCATCCTCGAAATTCTCTTCTTTGCTCACAAAACTCAATTCTACAGTGTTTTCTTCTACTTTTCAAGAGTTTCTCCTCACTCATGTCACTACCACAAGCTATCTGGAGAGAACATCTTACTAATGCAATGGCTAAATTAACATGCTAAGAAAGATCAACGAAGGTAGCAAAAGGTGAAAAGTAACACAACTTCAATCTCGATGAAAAGCAGATTTGAAACTTGGTTACTACTCTTACTAGTTCTTAACTTTATCCACTGTATGTTGACAAATCGTTCACAACGTATGGCACCTCTCACTTTTACAATTGTACCACTAGATTCGAATCACCCTTTCTAATCAAAATTTCTTCCTTTCGAACCACAAACGAAGAATTCTCACTTAACTTCAAGACTAAACTATAGTAAAAGATTCAGGGATAAGGATCCAACATTGCCTCACCATTAATGTTCAATATCACTCACTAAACAGCAGGTACCAAGTCCACTGTTTCTAATGGAAATACAGTTTACTACATAAAAATTTCACCACACATAGTCCAATGATTACAACTATTTCAGGCAAAACCTTACTAATAGCTAACTTTGACTGGGAATGTCTTGAGATGCTATTTGACTAGGCAAATACATTAATTCAAACTTATTCCGCACCTCTTCTAGAATCCCTTCATATTTCTTTTTCAATTCTATGTTCTAGTGCAGTAGTTCAATTTTTTCCAAGTATTCTTGTTCCCATCGTCCTTCTCGGTGCTCAATTAATCTTTTTTGGAACTCTACTTTCTTTCGAAGAATCTCTTTTTTCTTATGCAGATCAGTCAAATTTGTCATCTCGTCGATTCACTTAATTCGATGATAGCTTGTCAGGCAAATCCAAGGAGCAAGATAAGTAACTAATTATAATTAGAAACCCTAGCCATATAAATTTTACGTTCATTCACTTTCAATCCAACCACGAGAGATGAAACTTAGCTATTCTCAAATGAAACGGACAAGAAAGTAGAATACATGTAGGGCAATATCTCAAAATACGATGCCACATATTCTTTTCCCGAGATTTTAACACAAGGAGTATCCTTATCATTTAGGTATATAATGAAATTCTAAAGCATACTTCGTATCCCAAAATTTCCACACCCCATCTCAAGTCATTTTTGCATATGGGTATAGAAACCAAATCTTTTTTTTCTTCTCAAAATCCCTATACCAAATTATTTTCCACAGAATCTTCATACATGATCCAAAACTCTCAATCTCAGATAATATACAATCTTACACGTTTATCAAAGTACTAATCACTAACACAAAAGTGTCATGTAATTTATGGCCTTCACTACTTGGTCCTTTTTCTCGGCCCTGAGTTCTTGATTTAGTCAGCCACAGATTTTCAATCACCCTTCCTTAATCTCGAAGTTGTCTAAACCTATACAGACGCCCAAATATCATTTCCCTAACTTTCTTTTCCATAAGTCTGTATATATATACATAAGAGGATATGATTCAGTTAGGCATTTAAACAAAGGGAGTCAATCAAGAGTACAAAATACATTTATCTGATATATCACAAAATAACTACATATCTAGTTTAAGTTAGTCCAGATCAAAATCAAGTGAACACATAATAAATTTGCACATTCATAGAAGAAATGAAATAGGTATGCAAAGCTAACACTTTAAATATTCACAGCAACTATTAAAGTTCAAATCTACCCACAATCTATCAAAACCCTAGCCAAACATTTATTGAACTAGTCCATGATAGCATTCATCGTTCCAATCTCCTAAATCGGTTAAAGGTCAAGTCCAATACAAGAATCCTCCGTGCTTTAACCTTTACCATTATAACTTATCTCAAATGCAATCAAGATACAAACCCTTATTCTAATGTTCTCTACTATTTGGCACTTAAGTACAAGAATCCACAATAAGATAATTCACAACTCGAACTGGCCAGTCCCAAGAGTAAATAATCTACATTTGAGATTCCTACTTGACATACATATCTACCGTCCCCAAGTACCATCATAAAGGATTGACACCTATAACATTCATGATTCACAGCTTATGCTCAAAAGAGCTCTTAGTCCATTACACTCATTCACGCAATCGGGACCATAACACCATTTGGCCCAAACTCACCCCGCACAGAGACCACGCGGAGTAGCTCTGATACCACCTGTGACAGCCCCACCTCTCCCTAGGGAGTACCCAAGGATTTGGCAGACCGCCTGCCCAACTCTCGCCAGAACTCAGTCACAACTCATGAAAATTTACAAATAGAACCTCAAAATAAAACGATATGAATTACAACCATCATTATAGATACATTCATGGACCTCCAATGTCGACACAGTCTATAATACAGCCAAAGAGTCGGACTTGAAAAAAACAAGCCAAACAAATAGGCTAGACATCTATGCAGTGCTCACATAAGCAATTAACAAACTTAGAAGAAAACGATGCCTTCCTCAATTCAACCTCTCATGTTCTCATCCCTGTAAGGAAAACAAATGGCGTGGAATGAGTTAAAAATTCAGTGAGGCACCAACAGGTCAAGCAGACAAATATCACGAAAGTACACTTGTAATCAATCAAATAAAGATATCAAATAAAGAGGAAGGAACACCACAGTTAAACCGAAAGTAAAAGGATACGGATGGCTCTCAAGTGCCAATTTCCTCTTTTGCATTACTTGATCCAAACCCATTGACCTTCCATCAACGTTAAAGAAACGACCATGACCGAAAACCCCACTTTACACCAAATTCTGTCCACCAAACATACCCTTTACCGGGCCTGAACACCTCAAGCAGAAACAGGGATGGTAATACTCGAGTATAACAATTAGTCGAGAAGATAACACTCCACTCGACAAAACAGAAGACCCAGGGTTCGTTACCTAATCGACCAGACCCTTGCCGGCTCGACTAGAGTAATTAGCCACAGGGTTTGAGCTCAGAAGTTACAGCAAGGTCGTTGGATACAAGCCTCCAAACGACATCAAATCAGGCACAAGTAATAGATTCAAATTATACAGGAACCAGTAAAATAGGCAAGAGAAACGAGTGTGATAAAGTACACTCTAGTTTCGTCCAGAAGAAACAGAAGTCACAGTTATTCAAGTCACATATTGCAAGTACAAGTAAACCAATTAAACAACAAGTCATACTAGTGGTACACTCACCAATCAATGGCAACACTTCGCTTTATCTCTGGTTCGTCCTCTTGAAATCTCTCGATTCCTGTGGTTATATACCATATTACAAGGCTAGCAATACAAAGCCAAAATACATGAAAAAATTAAGGTTTCTAAGACTTCATTTCTTTTCACTTAAACCTCACTTAAACCTCAATTCCACTTATAAACCATACCCAAAATGATTGACCAACTCTACACTTAAAGTGGGAAATGAAAGTAAAACGGTTCTAAGAGAACAGAATTTCTCAGCTTTGCGCAACACTATTTGAAAAATCATATCTTAAGCCTCTTAAGTCCAAAATTGATAAACTTTATACCGTCGGAAAATAAACACAAAGAGTTACAATTTCCCAGAAGACACATTTGTAAGATTCCATCCAAAAGTTAGTCAAATTCGAGTCTCAATTTGCTGCTTCATCTAGTAAAAGACAGAACAAGTATGCAATTTTAGTCAACTTTGAAAAATCACAGATATTTATGAGAATTGAGAAAAAGGCTGAAATTTTCACGGTTGATAGTACTCTGACTCTAGTTTCAAACGTAACAAACAGAACTAAATTCAACTTTTCTACAACAAGATATAGCAGATTTCCTAAAGCTGCCCAAGGGTTCATGTGGACAAATTTTCAGCAGCACCTCTGTTTTTACTAAGTTTTTCCAGCCAATTGAAGGCTTCATTCTTACCACAAAACAACCTCAACTCAAGCATATACATATCAAGCCAACAACTCACCAAATCAAGTATGTATATAGTATATAACCATCACCTACTCAAGCTAGAAAATGAAATCCTAAGCTGAAATTCCTACTCACAAGCTGGAATTTTCTTTAGGCAAGTTAAACTAGCATGTAAAAGCTAGATTTTTGACATAGCAAAGCTACCAAATCATGGCCAACACTTAAGCATCATATGAGTGCAGAAATTTACCAATAAAACTAAAAATTTCACATCACAATTTCAAACCATGAAATTTTCTCATGAAACTACCACTTTAGCAACCCTAAACCACTAGTATGGTAGTATTAGAAGCAAAGAGGGATTTCTTGGCAAAGTTACCTTGTAACCTCAAGAAAGATGGTAGTTAAGTATTTTTTCCTCCAAAATCACTCAACTCAAGCGCTTAATCTTCCCTATTGAACCACTTTTATGGAGTAGTTTGCAAAATCTATGGTTGGAGCTCAAGATTCAAGCAAAAAAGCTAGGATTGAAGATGAAGTTCTTCCCTTGATTTTTTTCCTGTCTAATATTTCGGTCATGAGGTGCAAAAATGAAGACAATTTGTGGTCAAATGTGATTTTAGTAAAGTTAAGAAGCTTTGGTCAAAGTCCAACATCCAACGGTTTCGCGACATTTGACGTTTTTAGGTTTTGATCTCATATCTTTGTCTTCCAAAGGTTAATCTATCTAGCTAACCTCTAATTATCCCCTAACACCTTGTAAAATAATAGTCCTTTATGCAAAAGTTCATCTAATCGTCAAAAGTTATCGCACTTACCGTACTAGCGGGTTCCACGTCTACAATGCACTACAAACATAACATGAACTAACTTATACCAGAAAAATGATTTAAAAGCTTAACTCACTTATAAAAATATCAAGGAAATTAAGGCAATTATTTAATGTAAAGAAAATGCATTCAAAGAAATAAATAAATACAACCTAATTTTTCGGGTTCTCACAAAAAACTTCATTCTCTTCATAAAAAATAAGAGGTAGAACCAATAATGATTCTTTTTTATTCACCCCTAGAGTTGAATATCTCATTGAAGAATTATTTTTGATCCAATATGTAGGAATCAATCGAAAATGTATGATATACTAGATCTGACTCGATTATTGATAAAGGAGTAGATCCGCCATTTCTTGATTTCTTTCTTCTAATTCAAAATCATGGTATAAGTGTATCCTCCCATGTTTTGGGCATGGAATGGATGAAATATATCAAAAAAATGGATTTTTGTTCAAGAATAAAATCTTATTTGAACAATCCATATCCGATTCATCCTTTAGAACCATATCACATCCCGAATCTGATGAAATAGGATGGATTGAGAGGTATTTTGTAAATACATAATTATCTTGAATATGTTAACCATTTCTTTATTTTCTGATCATAGCTTGTTGTTTCTTCAACAAATTTTTATCCATAGCAGATCTCTAAATAGAATTCAAACCCAAATGAAGTTCTGACAATCTATTAAAGAAAAAGGAACAAATGGATCTTGTAGGATTCCTAAGAAATTCTTCAATTTCTCCCAGAAGGAAATGATTATTCATGTTCGGCGAACAGTAGGAACATTGAGGAATAGCCAGAAAGGCATTTCGAATTAGTCTAATTCTATCTCTATTCGTTCTGTCGCGCCCCACTTTTTTTGGAAAAAAATAAAATAATTGTTTTTTGTTGAATTTTATTGATTTGGGAAAAATGAATTTTGTTGATAAAAACAAAAATGGGTCTAAATGGGACTTTTGAAAATGCGACGATTTGACCCAAGAAAAATAGTTCAAAAAGGGTTTTTATATGAAAAATGGAGTCGCCACTTGGTATAGAGTTAGGGTGTACCAAGTCACCCAAAAAATGAAATTTTTAAAGAAAAAAGTAAGAAAACCCTTTTTAAACGACTCCTAGTCCACGTAAAACAAAGAAAAAGGTTCGGGAGTCACATTTGACGAAGGGGAAGGCAAGGATAAAAATCCAAGGCACCCCTTCGACCTAACCAAGGCTAGTTGCGTGATTTAACCCTTATTTTCCTATATTTTCTACCCAAAGTATGTATTGCAAATTGGATTTGACTAATGAATGAGAAATGCAATCCTAAATCTAAGAAATGTTTCTTATGAGGCTTTTGGTCCCATTCACACGAGTCGTGACGGCCAATAAGGAAAGTCCTCATAGAAAATCATGAATGATGCAAATGAGGACTCAAATGAGAGTGTAAGTGTGCAAAGTGTAGAAAAAAGTGCATGTGTGCAATTTGAAAGTGTTTGTGTGCAAATGAATAAAAATATAAATGCTCGTGTGCAAGTGAATGAAAATAGTAAATATATAAGTAAAATAGGTGCAATGTGTGAAGTGAAAAGTAAAGAAAGTGAATAAGTGTGTGAATATGACATGTGGATTTAAAATATATAATTAGTGAGGAAAATAGTGAGAAAATGATATGAAAATGCATGAACTTAGAGGAATGCATCAGGTCGGGTACGGGAATGACCTCTAGTTTTTGTGATTTTAATTTTCCTTTGATTAGAAGGAAAAACTAGCGTGCTAAGGCTATTTTGAAGCCACACTCGCTCGTTTCCCTTACCCAAGGGGATTTCTCAGGCAAATGGACCCTATAACTAGCATGAAATGCAAAGGCCTAAAATGAAAGGGAAAAGGTTAGAGGGACATGCCAAATGCCATAAAAACTAAAAAAAATGCATGAAATGTAGTGGAGCATGCGAATGTGAACTAGCGAGGAGGGTCCCTAAGGGTCTAGCGTTGGACTAGCCCATATCTAGGAATTCCTACTAACGTTTGGACTAGAGGAATACGGGACAATGAACCACCACTAGCGTTGGACTAGTGTGGTGACGTACATTCCATTCACCATATTCATTGATAAATATAGAAAGCAAGTAGACATGCAAAATCACTTATAACACGTAGCACATAACACTTAGCATGCTCGACTAGATGCAATAGCTTAATAAAGCAAATTAAACACATAGCAAACCAAATAATACCCCAAAAGCAAATGAAACTATTACATGGGCTAACTAAAACAAATGGGGGGAGGGGGAAAAATAGACAAAGTGCTCTCCAATGCCCTATCTATTACAAGCCAAGAGGTGTACACATACCCCATAAATAAAATAAAAGAAAGACTTAAAAATGAAAGGAATTAAAGAAAACTTAAGAAAGCCAAGTAGACATGCAATTCTCATTTAGCACGTTGTATCACATAGGGAGAGGCAAAAAGGATAAAAGAAAGTTATACCTTCCCCCGCTTGTGAAGCTAATAAATGGAAAAGGTTCTAATTTGGGCTAAAACCATTAAACAAAGGATTAATGCACCAATTTAATAGTAAATCAAACAACATAAATTCTTCAAAAACAAAACATAGGGAACCACTAGTAGCTATAAAATTGAACCATTAAGTCCTTCAAATAATCAAACAAATCCATATTCAACAAATGGGATTCCAATTTGGAAGGAAAAGGAACTTTGAAGGATTAAATCGATTAATCTTTTCAATTGCTGGGGCCATAATAGAATAAGAAGGGACTTGAGGGGTCAAAGCGAAATTTGTGAAGATTATTTCATGCATGCAAATCAACATTCACGGCCAAAGCTTCTGCAATTCCATTTCTTTCTACAATTTCTGATATGCGTAAGTTGCAGCAATTCGGCATAGTGAACTATCACACATTTTTCAAGTAAAATCCAAGCAAACTATCACACATTTCTCTACTTTGCAAACATGAAACTTGTAAATTTACATTTCTTAAACTAAAGACACAGCCATGGTAATTCAAAAAGAAAACAGCAACAAGAAAAGAAATGGGTTATGGCCAAAAAAATCAAAAACTGCGGCAGAATTTCTTGAGTGAACTTTGCAGCTTGTTTTCATGTGGTTGGATCCTAAATAAACTCTATCAATGCCACAAATCCAATAACGGATGCAAGACTCTCACTCATGTTGTTCACTTTACTCAAACACAGCCATCTATTACCCGCAAAGATGTAAACAAATCATCCAAATACAAAGTGCAGCCAAGTAATGCAAGGATTAGTGGCTACTTCATTAGACCAGAAATTCACTTGAGAGTGTTGTTAGCAACACACAAGTGCACATGTTCACTCTCAACTTGGCCCATGAGGCTACTTCATACGGCAGAAAGAAATAAACAAACAACCTAGATGCCAAGCAATAAGGTGATCACTGCCGCAACAAGGATGAAGCAAAACCTGTTGTTCAAAACAATTTTGCTCAAGAAGGAAAATTCAGATTTTTAGATGTAAACACGCAGCTTTATTCAACAAATTTCGACCAAAACCATAACCTATAACTAAACAACGAGATATATAACTCAAACCAAATCAGCAAAACACATAAGCAAGACTGATGCAAAGCTAGGGACACATTTAAACACTTTCTTTGAGGAGGAACACAGCTGCAACCAAACCAAAAGTTTCGACATTACTATGAAACCAGCAACTTGAATTCACTCACGGGTTTCTTTCTGTGCAAATTCAGCTTTCGTATGTGCAGGGAGACAACAAAACAGGTTCTTTAAACCTCAACCAAAGTCTAGCAATACAAAGGCGTTCGGACATCAACTAACTTCAAATCAAACAAAATTCAAGAAAAAACATCCTAAGGTCCCAAATTAAAAGAACAAACACAATGCAAAGAATCCCCTGCAACCTGCCGGCCTCACTCATTCAGCTTCAAAGAAAAAAAAGCAAAACAAACGAAGAAGCCAACAGCTTTTTTGATTCACAGGTTTTGCAACCAGAAAATTCCAATCAGAATTTTGATAACAAACAAATTCATATAGTAAACCATTTCAGATGCCTTGACAACTAGCAACTTCCAATAAAATTTTCCAGCCATGCAACCGAATTCCTAGCCATAAAGATCACATGCAACACCAAATAAAGAGCTATCTATCAGATTGGGTCCAAAATCAAGTTCAAATGTCATCAAAAATCACCATTTAACCAGAAATTCATCCAATTTCTCTCTCGGTTGTCATACATGTAAACAGATTTTATATTCCCTCAATTTTCTTGCTTAAACATGTTGATTAACTTCATGCAAAGCTCAATCATCCAGCTGCTAATTAGCTAAACATACAACTGAGCTCAGATCATCACAAGTTAGCAATTTAAAGCTGAAATTTCCAGCTCAAGCAATCGGACAGTTCCAATTCCTTAAAAATCAGATTTTCTTGTAACTTAGTTCATCATCCAACCGTACAACCCCACATGCATGCTTATAAACAGCTTCATCAACCCATAAACAACTCATCTAAGTCCAGAAATTACCTCAGTAGCAAGCTAAGCTTACGCACAAGAAGTCTGGAAAAATTTTCTTTCCTCTCGGTTCTCACGCCCGGTCTGAAGTGCTGGTTTGCTTGGCTGTGGCAGCCGGTGGAGCTGGTGGTTGTTGCGGTTGGAAACTGGATGTAGTTGGTAGAAACGGAAGTGCAGAATGGGTGGAGCTCGCTCACGGCTTCTCCCTGGTTTCACTCCAGCTCACGGACAGAAATTTTAAAGTGTTGCAGCTCGCGGATTCCCTCTTGTCCTCGGTTGGTTTGCCGAATGCAGCTCACTCTCTCCTATCTCAGTCGATGATCACGAGGTAAAGGATTTGGTTGTGGTTAGGAATCTGATAGTGGAGTGGAGATGGTGTCCTGAAAATGGGAAGCTAAGTCACGGATCAGGGAAGTGGGGTGTGTGTGGAGACTGAAAATGCACTCCGGCAGAAATGGAGATGTTTTTTTTTATTTTATTTTATTTTTTTTCACCTTAATTATTTAACAAAAATAATAGTAAAACTAAATAATAATAAAAACAACAATTTTAATTACAAACACATCGAAATAAACAAACTAAAAATAACAAAATTACCATTTTCGATCTTTTCTTTCATTTTTCATCATTTCTCATCATTTTTTTTTTCAAAATAAATTAACAAAAATAAACCAAAATGCCAAAAAATTAAATTTGAACGTATTTTGTGAACAATTTTCCTTTTTTTCTCTTTTTCCATGATTTTTCTACGTTAAAACTTAAAAATTAAAATAGAAACTAGAAACTAAAAAAACTAAAAGCAACCACGACAAATGAGAATAAAAAGTAAAAGAAATTACACCAAAAATTTGGTGTCTACAGTTTGCCCCTCTTTGTCTGAGTTTTGGAAAAACTTGAGACAAAGAAGTAGACACCAAATACTTACCTGCTTTATTCGGTGGCAAACGTCACGAACGGTGGACGTTTTAGAAATAAGGACTGACCCCTTTTGGCAAAACTTTTAAAATGGAATTGACTTAGACAGGAGATTTAAAGTGGGATTGACCCGAACGAAATTTAAAGACGGGACTGGCACAAACAGGAACTTAAAGCGGGACTGACCCGAACAGGAATTTAAAAATTGGGACTGACTAGAGAAGGAAATTCAAATCATGGGACTGGCCCGAACAAGCTTTAATCGCGGGACTGACCCGAAAATGCTTTTGATCATGGGACTGACCCGAAAATGCTTTTGATCGTGGGACTGACCCGAATAAGCTTTTGATCATGGGACTGACCCGAAAATGCTTTTGATCGTGGGACTGACCCGAATAAGCTTTTGATCGTGGGACTGACTGGATCGTGGGACTGACCCGAATAAGCTTTTGATCGTGGGACTGATCGTGGGACTGACCCGAAAATGCTTTTGATCGTGGGACTGACCCGAAAATGCTTTTGATCGTGGACTGACCCGAAAATGCTTTTGATCGTGGACTGACCCGAAATGCTTTCTTTCGACTGACCCGAAAATGCTTTTGATCGTGGGACTGATCATGGGACTGACCCGAAAATGCTTTTGATCGTGGGACTGACCCGAAAATGCTTTTGATCGTGGGACTGGCCCGAAAATGCTTTTGATCATGGGACTGACCCGAAAATGCTTTTGATCGTGGGACTGACCCGAATAAGCTTTTGATCGTGGGACTGACCCGAATAAGCTTTTAAATCATGGGACTGACCCAAATATGCTTTGAATCATGAACTGCTCACTAGTGGGACTGACCCACGGCTAGTGGCGATGCAAAATGAAATGCGCACTAGTGGGACTGACTCACAGCTAGTGGCAGAGTAAAATAAAAATGCCTTGACAATCGGTCAGTGGGATTAAACCCGAGCCTGCCGCGATAAAATTTGTGTTCATTTTTTTATTGATGATTTTTTTTCTTTTTGCTTTTCTTTTTGACTTTTGAAAATCTTTCCGAAAAATTAATTTGCCCCAGTATGATGAATTTTTGCAATGTGAGTCCAGAGTTGATTCTGTATCGCCATGCTGTTGCATTTTTCGATGAAATTTGCTTGCGACATTTTCAATCTGCCTTTGTTCACCGGAGAACTCTTTCCGACACCGATTCCAGTGCGATGTGTGATTACTTTCATCTGTGTATGCAATTTTTCTGCAAAAGAGAAAAGAAAACAAAGAAATTGCCACCATCATTTGATCCGTTTTTCTTTGAGAATCGTGTAAACATGAGTCTTTCGATGCCTTTATCAACTTTTGCTGCTGCAGTCGATAGAGTTGGATTTTTCACCCTAAGGCAAACTGATCAGGTATGTGCTTTGCCATATTGTGAAGTCTGCGTAACTGACTTTGTTGAACCTTAACCCTTTTCAAGAGATGACTGAACCCAAGTATGCTTCGAATAAACCACGGGGATTGTTATTCACCAAAATTCAAAGATAAAGAATGAAGTATGCAAGAAAATTCACATGTCATGAAAGAATAAATATGCACAAGAATGCACACATAACCACTTGTGCTTAAATTCTACAAAAAATGCCATGAATGCAAGTAATTTGGAGAAATGAGCTTCCTAAGAATGTATTTGCAAAAGAATGTTTTACAAAATGACACAGTTTTGGTCAACAAATGTCATATTCAATTCTCTGGATATCTTTGTTCTGGAATTCAAAATTGACAGAAGTATGACAAAATGAGGAGAAATCCAAATGAACCAAATCACCAGCTGTTCTTCCTCGTGCTCGCTCGCTGCAAAATCCTACCTTGGTGCCCTTTCGGGTTTTTACCAAGGTTGCCCCCCCTTTTTTGTTTCGTTTTGTCTTTTCTCTTTTTTTCTTTTTTCTTTTTTTGAGGTGCCCTTTCGGGTTTTCACCTAAAGACGCAAATGAAAGAGCTCAACCATGATCGACTCAGGAGTTTGAGTTGAAGATTTCTGGCATCAGTAAAATGCACTTCCCTTAGAAGTTTAAGTGAAGGCATTATAGACATCACTTGCCAATTGATTAGCGAAATTCCTAATAGAAATACAGCAAGTGACGAAAGTCAGGACTTTTGGGCTTTTGTAATGAGGTCAGGTGGGGTGTTTTTCAAGAAAAGTTGAGGCTTGAAAGCAGGTTTGATGAAAGGTGTGAAATAACCTGAGATTGCATCATTTTGAAATTATCTCTAATTTTGAACGAAACCGAGGAAATTTGCCCCAGTTTGATTGGATTTTCTCTTTCTTTGCATTTTCTTCATTGCATTTTCCTCACTTTTTGCATTTTCCTTCAAAAACTAAATTTGCCCCAGTGTGGGGTTCTTTCTTTTCTCTTTTCCTCTTTTTCCTTTTTCCTTTTTTTTTCAAAATGAATTTGCCCCAGTATGGGGATTTTTCCTTTTCCCTCTCTGATAATCTCGTTTCAAAATGAATTTGCCCCAGTGTGGGGTTTGCAATTCTCAGGGGCTGCCAAACGAAAATTATTGTTCTGATAGCTCAAAAGGGATGACTAGGGATGAAATGTTTTGATTGGAAAGGAAGATGGCCTGACCTTTGCCTCGTCCCTTGCATGATTTCCAAAAGAAATTTGCATAATCAAAAATAAAACTTCTTACACATGTCTGAGTTGATAGGTTGAGAGACTGTTTGTCCGTCCATCTCTTCAAGGATAAGTGCTCCACTCGGTAGCACCTTTTTGAATGACAAATGGCCTTACCAGTTTAGGCCAAATTCGTCTTTGATTTCATCTTGCATTGGCAAATCTCGCTTTAACTCTTTGTCCTTCTTCTCTAAAGGACCGGTGGCGGACCTTTTTGTTATGAACACAGGCCATACGACATTCAACTGCTTTTCATCCATCAAAATCAATCGTCGGTGACGCTGCTTTAACCAATCAGCTTAGAACTTGGCAGAGGAGGGATTTCTTGATGAAAGGCTTTCTTAACGAAAAGATTTTCAATGAAGAGCTTTCTTAATGAAGGGATTTTTCAATGAAGGATTTTTAATGAAGGGATTTTTGGCCTTCTCAAAGAAGGGATTTTTTGATCTTCTCAACGAAGGGATTTTTCAACGAAAGGATTTTTGGCCTTCTCAAAGAAGGGATTTTTCAATGAAGGGATTTCTTAATGAAGGGATTTTTTAATGAAGGATTTTTAATGAAGGGATTTTTGGCCTTCTCAAAGAAGGGATTTTTTGACCTTCTCAACGAAGGGATTTTTCAACGAAAGGATTTTTGGCCTTCTCAAAGAAGGGATTTCTGACCTTCTCAAAGAAGGAATTTTTCAATGAAGGGATTTCTTAATGAAGGGATTTCTTAATGAAGGGACTTTTGGATGAATGGTATTATCGGAATCCAGAACAGTGATATTCAAAGGGTCAAATAATTTCATCTTTGGCCATTTAAAAGAATTAAAATTCAGGACAATAATCAAATAAACAAATTGTGCATTTAATGGAAAAACTAATCAAAGCGGAAACAAGACAAAAACTTAATTGCGAAAGATGTTTTCATGAAGCTATTCACATATGCAAGAAATGGTTTTTGTGAACTTTAGTAAATAACAACCCCTAGATTTACCGAAATTCCCTTCGAGAGGGAAGATACTCGGCCATCCAAATTGTGCAAAGCTCCTTCAGGATTTTCAAATTTCGTCGTTGGAGGTGGATGCCTCGAAGGTGTCCTGGTGTTCAGGAAAAGGATTTGTACTTATGATCGGCCCTTGTTCACCTCTTTTCCTTAGCACTATTTCTCCTGCCTCGATCATGTCTTGGACTTTGTGCTTAAGTGCCCTGCAATCGGCGGTTGAGTGGCCAGGTACTCCCGAATGATAGGCACAAATAGCATGTGGATTGTACCCAACAGGCATGCCATGAAGGTAAATTGGAGGGGGAATCACGCCTATTTTGTTGGCAACCTTCAATTGCTCATACAATTGGTCCAAAGGCCTGCCTAGGTTGGTGAAGGTTCGGGTACGGCTTTGATTGTAGGTTTCAGTGGGTCGGGGATAGTTGTAGATGGGTCTATTTGGTGGGGGAAATCTTTGGTGGTAAGGAGGCCGACGACGAGCTTGTTGAAAGCTTGGTGGAGATATTTGGAAAGGGGTTGTAGGCGGGTTGGCATAATTTGAGCGAGGTCGAGGATGAGTGATATTGGTGTGGTAAACAGGATGAGAATTTGAGTAGTAGGGGTAAGGGTTTGAGTTGGTAGGGTATTGTCGAGGTCTGGGTCTTGGGACAGGGTTTTGATTCCAGGTGAAGGCAGTTTCCCCCTCCTTCTTTTTAAATTGCGGGCTCTTCTCACTAGTCCCCTGTCCTTGCAAAGCATCCAACTGGGATTTGAGGGCAGAGACATTAACAATCTTCCCAGCTTTCACGAAGTCATCGTACTCCTCAAGTTTATTGACAATGGCGGCGAACGAGCATCCAGTCATGCGAAAAATTTCTTCAAAATACGGGGGATCATGTGCTTTAATGAAAGTGCGTATGATTTCGTCCTCAGTCATCGGTGGCTCGACTTTGGCAGCTATCTTCCTCCACCTCTTGGCATAAGTCTTGTGATCCTCGGAGGGTTTTCTTTTTGTTCCTTCCAACGTGGTTCGTGTCGGAGCCAGCTCGCAGTTATACTCATATTGCCTTACAAAAGCATTGGACAAGTCAATCCAGGTTTTTATTTCTTCGGACTTCAAATTTGAGTACCAGTCGAGGGCATCCCCCTCCAGACTTTCCGGGAACAACCTTAGAGGCAGGTTCTCGTCGTCTACAGGCTTTCCCAACTTGTTAGCAAATAGTCGGAGGTGTATCTTGGGATTACCCGTCCCATCGTATTTGTTGAACTTCGGAGTTTTGAATCCCTCAGGCAATTGTACATTGGGAAAGAGACAAAGCTCATCGTAGTCCAGGACTCCTTGCTTGTTCAACCCCTGACTCTTCCTCATAAACTCATCGAAACGATCAAGGCGTTTGAGCTGCTTTATAT
>NC_040042.1:28417171-28538672 GCF_003713205.1 Coffea eugenioides | reverse complement strand
ACCAATTGAAATTAGCTACTGTAATTCGGCTTTTTAACCTGGAAAACCTTCAAACTGGATTCAAATGTTTTAATCAAAGTTGTAGATCTATCTCTTATCTTCAAATTGGTTTAGGAATCATCTCAATCCGATCATTGTAGCTCAAATTATAGCCAAAATACGAAAATGTGTCAAAACTGTCAAAATGCACAAAATCAAAGTAAAAAGTGATAAAAACCTCATTTAATTACTTAAAAACATTTTTCACCAATTATAACCAAAATGATTCATTTTCTTCCAATAATATAACCAAAGTGACTAAAAATAATATAAAATATCATTCAATTATTACGTAAATTAGTCACTTATCAAACTCCCCCACACTTAAATCATTGCTTGTCCTCAAGCAATCCATACATAATCAACTACAATGATTCAAGTGGTGAAACAATATATGCACTTTTGTCAAATTTAATTCCTCAAGACTTGAAAAATAATCATTATATAATTGTTCAAATTACACTAAATACTCATAATATCAAGTAAAGGAAAGATAATTATACCCTAATTTAACAAGTTAAACTTAATCTCTCACCCTAACCTAATTTCGCAAATAAGCAAATCACATAGTCAATTTATAGCATTCCTCCTTCTATAATCATCCTTTTTTTTATTATTATTATTTTACAACTAAGAGGGATTTATTCACACTAATTTTACTTAAATAGTGAAAATGCCTTTTGACGCGAAAATCGATAATTTTAGGTGAAGATCTCTGATTACTCAACATTTCACTTATTCAAGTTGCTATGCGTATCTTAATTCAAATACCTTTTTACGCGAATGTCGACATTTGTAGATGCCAATCCCCGGTTACTCGGTACGAGAATCATTGGAGTAGAACAAATTTTATTTACTTTCTTTTCTTCTTTTTTTTTCTCTTTTTTTTATCAGAAAATAAATAGATTTTTCCTCATAGAAAATTAAATCAAATGAGGAGTATAGCTTTTATTGACTATATCAATCACTTGCAAAATTAAGTAAAGAGAAGAAATCTCATTAAACATGTAAAATTATAAGCATAATTTTCTTCACTTTACCAAATATACTTTCTAAAATGCAAAAATCCTAATTGCATAATAATCATTTCCAAGTTAAATGAGAACTAAACCTTCCAAAATACACATAAAGTTTCAACAATTGGAAGAATTAAACACTTAAAGTTGGAACAAATTAGCCCTTTTTGAATGAAAATGCAAAAATTTGAAGAACTTTTGGGTCATAGTGAAATATTGGAAAAGATTTTAAAATTTTTTTTACAGTGTTTCTCCTTATAAATGGATGAAAACTCCCTGCCAACAAGCCCAATTTTAGGCAAATTATCCACATGGAAAATAATTCAAACACAATTCCAACATTTCTAAGCATTTAAATCCACAAAATATCATCACATAGAAAGTATTTGCAAGTTCAAATATTTCCTCCCCCACACTTAAGCTTCACATTGTCCTCAATATGAGAAAAGGAAAATAAATAAAGAGTAAAAGAAAATAATACTCATATGAACTTGCGCAGTCCAAATCCATGGCCAAGTAATGAATTTCCAACCTTATTTGGGAAAGAATGGAGAGTTCACTTATTGCACCCTGAAAAAGACAAAATCAAAACAAATAAATTTTTTATAAATAAAAGGTTGCAATCAACAAGAAGAAAACATGCAAGTCAAGGAAAAAAGGAAAAATGATCAAACATGTGGAACAATACAATGTTCATGGGATAAAAACATGAAATGAGCTAATCTCTGCTAATCAAATATATGCATTAGTATCCAAAGCAAAGGGAAGCTAATTTCACATAATAAATCCACAATCATGAACAAAATAAAGTTCCATGTATACATTTTGTCATCAATGATCAAGTCCCCTCAAGTACAAAAGTAATCTCAAAATAGAGGCAAACACACCAAACCAAAATATAAATGACCTTCATGATAATTCATGAAATACTAAAAGTCATTGAACCACAGAGATTATAAGTGCATTTATGAATTTCATAAATTAAGGCCATCTTCAATTCATCTCTTCTTTTAGAATTATCTAAGAATTCAAGAAATCATTCAACCAAGCACTTTTTCATTCATTAGCTAATCTAAATTACTCATATGAATATCAAAAACTCCCACTAAGCTAATTAAAATGCTACATTGGCCACTTAATATGCAACTTCGTCACCAAACCAAATTAAGCATAAAACTAGCAAGAATTCACCAAATAAATATAATAAATACAAATCACAAAAGTTATTTATCACTAACAATCACCAATAGTATCAATAAACTCAAAGAAATACACCTAACTTCACATATTAAAAATTGCCTAGAAATAGAAAGTATTCAATCATGGCAAAATTCAAATGACAAAGTTAGGTGAAGAATTGTTACCTCAACGTGGTTTGGTGATGTTAAGTGATGAATATGATGTGAAAACCCCCAAGAAACTCACCTCAATTTGGCCTCAATTGAGTGATTCAAGAAAGTACAACCCTAACTATTGGTAAGTTTGAAACCACTTTAGAGTTGTTTTTGAAAGAATGTGAACTATGAAATTCACTCTAGCGGATGGGAGAAAGTGATTTGGTGAAGGCTATTTGAAGATTAAATGGTGAAAAGTGGTGTTTTAGTGAGTGGTGTGTGTTTGAGGTGTTAGTGTGTGAGTTGGGTTGAAGAAGAAGGGAGAAAAATTATGAGGAATCCGTGAAACGGATTCATCTTACGCTGGTTACTGTTCATAATCCAGTCAGAAATTGGAGGGATTCGTGGAGGGATTGCTGGAGGGATTCTGGGCAGATTTTTTTTTTTTTTCTGTTGCATATCCAGCCAGTTTATGGCCGAATTTGCTAGTATGTTTTTTTTTTTTTACAATCCAGCCAGTTTTTGATCGAATTTCCGGCCGTATTGTGGCCAGTGAGCCTGAAAAAAATTTTCTTTCTCCCCTGACTATCCGGCCTTCAATCCGGCCAATATTTGGCCTGATTTATGGACGGATTTGCTGAAGAAAATGCTGTTTTCTACAGTTTTTCCTCCAAATTTGCTTTCGCATTCCACTAGTATCCACTTGCTTTCATATTCTTTGAATAAAATTCAAGTTTAACATGATTATGCATGAATATAATTTTAACATGAAACACTTTAAATGCATGAAATGCAGCAATTGAACATGAAAACTTCCTTTTTGCCTCAATATAGACACTTTTGTCATTGAAATCATTTGCATGAACCCTTGCCATTGCCACCTACAAAACACACAAAAACACTGGTTAAACAACTAAAACTTACTAAAAATAAGAATTCGTTGGGTTGCCTCCCAACTAGCGCTTCTTTATAGTCATTAGCTTGACTATATCACCTCATTATCAAGGAGGTTTAGTTAACGAATAATCCACCGTTTTTGAACATGATGGATCATTAAATGGTGACTTTATAGCAAAAGCCACATGATCTAATGATGTGAGAAATGAAAGTGACTTACCTACCCAAGTGTTTCATAGATATTACCTTGAATATGCACCATTTAAGAATTCACCAAAGGAAATGCCATGAGAGTATCTTGGGCAGGAATACCTTTAAAACCTGTACTTTTTATACACTCCTCAAAAGGGGTGAAAAATGAGTCATTAAAACTCATCTCTTGAGATTCAAAGTTAACTCCAAAGATATTATTATGTGAAATGGACATTTTCTCATTAAAACACACTTGAGATTCATCATTTTCATCAAAATGTAACCCATTTTCACATACAACATTCCCACCATTCATGTTAGGATCATTTTGTAAATTATTAGAGGAAATAACTTCACACAATGCATTCAATTGCTCATGTATTCTACCAAAGTGAGAAGCTAATTCATCTATTCTTTCCTCAATCCTATCAAAACGGTTGGAAGTTGCATTTGCTAGCTTTTCTATTGCTAAATCAAATTGATTAGAAAAATTTTCTACAGCCAGCTCCCAAGATGCATTAGAAGCATTAGCTAATGGTTCACTTTCTAGCTCCCAAGGTAGAGGTGCATTAGCTAACTTCTCTATTGCCAACTCCCAAGATGGTTTTGATTCATATTGGACACTTTCAGGTTGGTAATCAAAAAAATATGGATAATCACTATAAGTACATTGATTATCCCAACCATAAGCAGGAGAATTGCTCCAATTAGCACTATATCGATCAAAACAAGGATTGTAATGCTCTAATTCATCATAATAATCCACATTTTGTGCTTGCATACATGTGTTGTAGCATGATAACTTCCACACAAGTCACAAATCACATGATAAGAATTAAAAGCATTAACATTCCTCCCTTGCCCAATTTCATGCATAATTGTGTCCGCCATAACATCAAATTTAGTCATTAAGCACCTTAAACCATCTTTAAAAGACATACATTCAGTAAATTCTTGGTTACCTCTGTTGAAGGAGCTTTGCACTTGGTAACCATCCATTGCCAATCTTCCATTTCTCAAGCATTGTCCTCCAAATTGACCTATCCTCCTCATTACCTAAAATTGCTTTTTAGACAACTTAAGAGCAAAATTAGTAAGAAGAATAGGTGATAAAATATATACACACATAAAACACTAAAATAACAGAAAATAACATTCACACTATAACTAATAAAATGTCTAAACTAATAAAGTTGCTCTTCACACCGATATTGCCAAATCTTCCCCGGCAACGGCGCCAAAAACTTGACGGGATTTTAATATACGTACAAGTTAAAAAAAACCGAATTACACCCGTTCACTGCAAGTATACAGGTCAACTAGTAGTTTAGGGTATATATCGGGTCGATCCCACCGGGAAGAGTGAACAATTACCGGTATTACTAAAGCTTCTCTATTATTTAGACTATCAATGAATTATAACAAATTTAACCTACTGAAATTATACAAAATAACAAATAAAAGCTCCTTAGGTTGTGGTATCCCTAACTACTCATGCAAGTGCTATATTTAGATAATTGAGTACTACATCTAGACTAGTTATGGTGTAATTTCCTTATGCATTTGAATCCTACTTTCGTAGTGAATCAATTATATTTATAACTAATCCATACCTATTCTCATGGTTATGAAATTAGCTACAAGTTCATTTCTTCAGTGAAATTACATGAAATGAATCACTAAAAATCACATAGGTGCACCTCTACTTTCGTGAGTGTACTCCCTATGTTTAGCACTTCTTGAACTAGTGTTAAATCTCAATTTTCATTACAGAAACAATACCTTAGATAATCACAATCAATTGTACTAGATTAATCATGATTTAAAGAGCCAAAGTGCTAAATAACTTGCTGAAATCATAGCAATCAAATAACCAAATAATAAAAACTAACAATTATAGAAAGTTCGACCAAACCCAAGGCATAAACTTTAGAGACACATATTGAACACAAAATCCAGAATTTGCATATCAACTAAACTTAGAACCCAATACAAAAGACAAAGAGTTGGAAAAGAGATAACCCTTGTCACATGAGCTTCAACTCCTCCTTCTTCATCTCCATTTTCATCATAATCTAGCTAATATACAAGAATGGAAGAGCTACACTATTCTAAACTAAACTATCCTACTACTCAGAAAGTACAAGAGCTACATCTCTGCACTTCAAGTTTCTCCCGTATGTCTCTCTATTCTCCCTGCAATCATGTAAGTTTTGGCTATATAAAGATGAAAGGTGGTCAAGAAATGAGGCTTACACCTCCCTTTTACAGCTGGTAATGTTTCTCATATGTCTAGCATTACATGTGACTTAATGGAGGTGAAATTGAGTTTTTCGCGTAAAGAACAGCCTTCTTTGACCACAATCCAGCCAGAAATCCGTCCAAGTTCCGGCCGGATTTCTACAATGACATTTTGGTGCATTTTTGTTCAATTTCCAGCTCTGCTCCAATTTTGCGTCAACTTCAACTAAACTTTTCTTGATGATAAAAGCTGATTTAGCTCTTGACCAAAACATAAAACTTGTATCCCTTTGAATTAGCTTTCCAATGCATCAAGAATCACCTCATTTGAATCTGTGTAGACTGAGAAATGACCAAAATACCCTTGACGGCTTGCTGCCCTATTTCAGCTTCGACCAATAGAAATTAGCTACTGTAATTCGGCTTTTTGACCTGAAAAACCTTCAAACTGGATTTAGATGTCTTCACTAAAGTTGTAGATCTATCTCTTATCTTCAAATTGGTTTAAGGATCATCTCAATCCGATCATTGTAGCTCAAGTTATAGCCAAAATACGAAACTGTGTCAAAACTGTCAAAATGCACAAAATCCAAGTAAAAAGTGATAAAAACCTCATTTAATTACTTAAAAGCATTTTTCACCAATTATAACCAAAATGATTCATTTTCTTCCAATAATATAACCAAAGTGACTAAAAATAATATAAAATATCATTCAATTATTACGTAAATTAGTCATTTATCATTTTGGAAGTGGAAAGTTAGTTCTCACTAGTTTTACTGATGCTGATATGGCTGGAGATGTTGATACAAGAAAGTCTACTTCGGGTTACTTGATTTCTTTTGCCGGGGGAGCAGTTTCTTGGCAATCAAGATTGCAAAAATGTGTTGCATTGTCAACCACTGAAGCCGAATTTATTGCAGCTACTGAAGCATGCAAGGAGTTGCTATGGTTGAAAAAGTTTCTAAGGGAACTTGGTTGCTCTCAAGAGAGGTATAAATTACTTTGTGACTGTCAAAGTGCAATTCATCTTGGAAAGCATCCAACTTTTCATTCCAAATCTAAACATATTGATGTAAGATATCATTGGTTGCATGATGTGTTGGATGAGAAGTTGATTGAACTTGAAAAGGTACATACAGATGACAATGGTGCTGATATGATGACTAAGTCATTGCCAAGATGGAAGTTTGAAGTATGTTACTCACTTACTGGGATGGCAAGTTCCTCCACATAGTCGGGAGGGGGGAGATTTGTTGGGTTTTTGGGCTCCCAACTTATGTGGAAAAGTCCAAAAATTAATGGGTAATTATTTAGGCCCATTAAGGAGTTGCCCTACCTATTAATAGGTCAAATTAGGTTTACTCTAGAAGGAGAAAAGTGGGAAAAATGCAGAAAAATTATGGAGAAAAATTTCAGCAAGTTTCTGGTTTGAGCAGTTGCGGTAAATCACCCGATTGACATAGGAAACGACGTCTGATCGGCCGGAAATTTTAACTGAAAGTAGAGGACATCCAGTTCACGTTTTGGACAGTGAAGATCGGATTTCAACTGTTCAATCTTTAGTTATAAATTTCGGACAGCTGCTGTTTCTAGTGAAGTTTTTCACAACTTTTGCTCTTTATTTGGGATTTGGTGACTTTGTTGATTGTTTAAGGCCATATCTCAATTGTGTACTTGCTAAGAGTTGTACTCTACTTTTAATTAGTGATAGTGGAGTAATTTGTGGTGGATTCAAGAGCCTCATGGTTTTTCCTCTTCACATTGGAGAGGTTTTCCACCTAAAAATTTTTGTGTCTTCATGTGGTTATTTCTTTTTGTGTCTGTGAGTTAATTTATCTTCTGTTAGTTGCTGATCTTTGTCTTGCTAAATGCTCCTAATCTGTTCTAACAAATTGGGGAGGTTTTCGTTGCGTGTTGTGGTTATTAGAAACCCGGTACCTCCCAACAGTGGAATCTATACCATCTAAGTCAACTTAGAAATCTCGCCAGACTTGTTTTCTGAAGTTACCTTTTCGTTATTAGTGACTGTAAGCATTTCGGGCACCCTAAGAGGCCTGCTGAAGTCACATTAAAGGGTAAAAAACAAAAAAGACCTATGATATAGTTATTTTACAAAAAATGCTCTTTGTGGTTTCAAATTATATGTGTCGGTACCTCATGGTTTGAAGTAATTTGAAATATTGACGAAAATCGTAAAAAAAAAGGTTATGAGTGAAATGATAGAAATACCCTAATAATATAAGCAAAAAAAAAAAGCTGAAGAGATTCATCAGTTTCATTCATTAATAATATAAGCAAAAATAGTTGATTTCTGCAAGTTTAGGGCGAAGTTGAAGAAGAGTTATGACAATTTTATTAAGGTCTGAGGGGCAAAATAGATATATTAGGTCAAAATTTGTCTTAAAAAACTGTTATTTGGAAAAGCCACTCGCAGGTCCAACGTGTTTACATCAAATGCATTAAATTTAATGATTTCTGTCGATTTTTTACCTTACTTTAAACCATAAGATACCGACGAGTATGATTTGAAATCATAGGGAGATTCTGTAAGATAATTATACCACAAGTGGGCTTTTTTTTTTTAACCCTACATTAAAACACTGTTAATAATGAATTTGTTTAATTTACATGATACGATTTGACGATACGTAAGTTTCAGGGCCATCAGGTTGAGTTCATTTCATTGGGATTCTTGTCTAGTTTCATATGGCTTTAAATGTAATTCAAGAACGGATGGAAATTCTTCTAAGGATCGATAGTTTCATATGGCTCCAGTGCCAACAATGCTCCCCACAGTACATGAAACAAACAATCATCTGCCATTTCAAGATTTTCTTTGGAATTTATTAATCCCAATTCCTTCTATTATGGTTTCAAATGGGCTTTCTAACGTCCCCTTTCTCGTATACATTACTTATCCTGTTGCCTTGCTGATCAAACCAGAACCAGAACCAGGCGGTTGTATGAGAAAACACCAGATATTGGCATTCTTTTCATGTCAAATCTAATAATTATCTAACATTTGCTATCCAAAAAAACAAACAAATAAATGAAGCAGCATACCTATGCCTCGTTCCATCTTTTTTTTTTCTTTTGTTTGACAGAATCTTGTTCAGATTGCTGCATCTAGGTTTCATTAGCTGTAAGAAGTTACTAATCCTTTGCTAGTTTCTCCAAAATTCGTGTACGTCAATTATAAAAAGATAAGACATTAAAAATTATAGAATGTGCATAAAGGTTTTTACAGTTAAGAATTACTGATGTTTAAGTCTATTGTTTGCATGCATCCTAGTAAGTATCAGAAGTTTAGTGTGAGGATCACAGGGGGAGTCTACAATTTCAGAGATGACGTCTGACTTTTGAAGAGGATTCATGCTAGACTTTTATATCATTTTAAATTGAGAAAGAACAACAAGCAATTATATACTAGTGAATTCAAGCGGAATCCATATGCGTATAATTTAGATCACTTAATTATTTTTGAGATAATTTAGATCACTTAAGAAAGAATTTTATAAAATATACTAGTGCATTAAAGTTTTTCTTTTACATAATATTTATTTTATTTTAGAAGATATTAACGGGATTTTGCTATAAGTACAAGTTTAATTCCGAAATATACCCGTTTGGACTACAAGTATACAGATCAAATTAGTAGTTTAGGGCAAATATCGGGTCGATCCCACCAGGAAGATTGGACAATTACCAGCACTACTAAAGTTTCTCTATTATTTAGACGAGCAATGAATTAAAAAAGATAAAACTACGCTAAACTTATGCAAGAAAATAGTAAATAAAAGCTCCTTAGGTTATGGTATTCCTGGCTACTCATGCAAGTGTTACTTTTGGATCATTGAGTACTACTATCTTGGCTAGTTATGGCGTAATTTTTTTATGTATGTGAAACCTACTTTCGTAGTGAATCAACTATACTTATAACTAATCCATACCTACTCTCGTGGTTGTGAAATTAGCTACAAATTCATTTCTTCTATGAAATTACATGAAATAAATCACTAAAGCTACATAGGTGCACTTCTACTCTTGTGAGTGTACTCCCTAAGTTTAGCACTTCTTGAACTAGTGTTAAATCTCAATTTTCATTGAAGAAACAATACCTTTAGATAATCACAATTAATAGTACCAAGTTAATCATGATTTAAAGAGCTAAAGTGCTAAATAACTTACTCAAAATAATAGCATCAAATAGCCAAATAATAACCACTAACAATCATAGAAAGTTCAACCAAACCCAAGGCATAAACTTTAGAAACACATAATGAATATAAAAATCAAAACTTGTATATTAACTAAACTTAGAATCAAGTACAAAAGATAAAGAGTTTGGAAAGAAATGTAACCCTTGTCACATGAGTTCATCTCCTCCTTCATCTTTGCCTAGCTAATAAACAAGAAGGATGAACTACTAGTTAAACTATCCTATACTAAACTAATCTAACACTAAGAAAATGTAAGAACTACATTTTTGTGGTATTTCTTGCACTCTCCAAGCTCTCTTTGTCCTTGCAAATTCATGGCTATATATAGATCAATGTAGTCAAGAAATGAGGCTTCAAATATCCTCTTTACAGCTGCAAAGTGGTTGTCACACGTCCATCAATAGCTGTGAATTATTGGACGAGGAAACAAGTTGTGCAAGTGGAGAGTAGCCATTTTTGACCAGAATCCGGCCAAGAATCCGGCCGGATTGTCGGCCGATTGCTCCCCTGCCTTTCTTTGTAATTTCTGTTCAGTCTTCAATGTTGCTCCAATTTTGCCTCAACTTCAACTGAACTTTTCTTGATGATATAAGCTAAATTAACTCTTGACCAAAACACAAAACTTATAGCCCTTTGAGTTATCTTCCCAATGCATCAAGAATCACTTCATTTGGATTTGTGTAGGCTTGGCAATGACTGAAATACCCTTGACTGCTCAATGCCTTGTTTCAGCTTCGACCATTAGAAATTGGCTACAGTAATTTGACTTTTTGACTTAGAAAACCTTTAAACTGGACTTTGATGTCTTCACAAGAATTGTAGATCTATATCTTATTTTCAAAATTGTTTAAGAATCATCTCAATCCGATTATTGTAGCTCAATTTATAGCCAAAATACAAAGATGTGTCAAAGCTGTCAACTTCTTTTTCATCCAAATGAAGTATATTTCCAACTCCTTTACAAAATATGGACAAAATGCAAGTAAAAAGTGACAAAAACCTCATTTAATCACTTGAGAGCATTTTAAATTAATTATAGCTAAAATAATCCATTTCTTCCTATAATATAGCCAAAGTGACTAAAAATAGCATAAAATGTCATTCAAAAATAGCGTAAATTAGTCAGTTATCAGATATTAAGTAGTTCTGTCAACTCGTCGGGTATGGGTCAAAATAAAAAATTTCAGATTTGGACCCGTGATAATGTACCAATTCTAGACCCGACCCATCTATCCAACGGGTTTTGTGCTTATAGTCTCGGAACAGGGTCCGACAGGTTCTAGGTCGAGTCCGGGTCTGCCCGATAAAAAATAGGGCTCGACAAAATTTGTGTATGAATTGACTTATGGAGCCATCAAGAATGACAATGCATCAATTTAACAACACCTCAAGCAGTTCTCTATGATATGAATTGGCTTACACAAACGTATTTATTGTAAAAGAATTATTATTGTATTTAGAAGTATTTATATTTTTTAATTATTAAACAAGTACGGGAAGGATACGGATCGGAATCCTATATTCTGTATCCGACCAGCTTTTTTGTTAGAGTAATCATGAGAAAACATTTCAACCTCTTGAAATAGTTTCTTAGGACAGTGCTAATAAGCACGACTCAAGCTACATTTTAATTAGCTTTAGTTAACATTGTTTTTTTTTTGGCTATTTTTACTACAAATTATTAATTAAGATTGGTCTAAATACTCCACTCCCCATGAAGTTACTGTATGATAATCAATATGCTCATCCTATTGCATCAAATCCAATTTTTCATTAGAGACTAAGCATGTCAAAATTGATTGTTACTTTATTTGTGAAAAGATTCAGCAAAACTTAATTGCAACTAGTTATGTGAAAACTAAATAGCAATTAGATGACGTCTTCACTAAAATTTTTAGTGGTCTAATGATTGATTACATGTATAGCAAGATAGGCATGATTAACATAAATACCGTATCTTGCAGGGTAGTATTGTATAATATAGTAAGAATAAATATTCAAATTGTAATATTTGATTATAGGATCATATTATAGGAAAATACTACAATCCCTTTTGTGTACTGTACCCATCATTTTAATCCACTTATATCTTGCCACATCATTTAGTGACTTAAACTCCTGAAATAATCTAAAGGTTGATAACTTTTATTTTATATCCAACGGTGAATTTAATCTTATCGATACAATACCAAAAAGGGACCATAGAACTCCCCCATATTATATTAGTTTGATTCAAGAATCTAGATAAGTTGATTTTAAATTGAAATTAATTAGGTTGATTTTAGGATCTAGATTAGTCTACACTTGTATATACATTGTATCTTTTGTACTCTTTATGACATGTAAGGAAAAGATTTTCCCTTCTTTTTAGTTTTCACGATTTTTCTCTCCTTTTTAGTGTTCACCTTTTTAGATTTTTGGAACTGGAATTCTATTCTTCACTTTTAGTAATTCAACATTGACATTCTAAAGTCTTGATTCTTATTCAACTTCATTTTTTTCTTTGTTAATTGTCTTTTTTTAGGAAAAAATAACTTTTATTGAAGGAAGCAGGAAGAAGTCACACACAGCTCAATACATAAGAACATAAACCAAACAAACAACTGTATCCTGCTAGATAAGATGAAATTATAGCTACCTATCCACAACTCAGTTAAAATAAGGAAAAGATGCCAGGGACTAGAATTTCTTTCTTAATTCACTTTTTAAACTTATGTTTGTTTTTTATCAATATGTCTATCTAATAAAATCATTGAAGCCCGTGCCTACAAAAAAAGGAATGCAACTTTAGTTAATTGTTGACAAGCATTAAAAGGAACATAAAGCTTGTAATGAAACATAATATAATACATGATTTCCTAATGGAAACTACGTCTTTCCCTAGACTAGTAATCCAATGCTTTCCATATACATTTATAGGTTGTATAGATATGATTACAACAAACGTAAAATAACAGTCCAGTTACCAAGTTTTTTTTTTTTTTTTTTTTTTTTTTTTTTTTCTGCAAATGAACTTTTATTGATAGTAGCAAAATTTTACACACCGAGAAAACCAGTTCGAAGTACAGCAATCAACTAACGGGTAGAGAATCAAACTCAAAGCCTCCATGTCCCATTCAGCCACAAACTAGCTTCAATTGTCCTTTGTTATCAGCCCTTCATACGCCTACTTTTCCGAATTGAAGGCATTCCTAATCTATCAAGGCGAAGTGCCCCACGTGCCATAGTTGGAAATGAACTAAAGGCCTCGTAAAACTTGATTTGATGCTCTGGATGCAATACTCCCACGTTGGACAGCGCATCTGCAACTTTGTTAGCTTCCCTGTAACAATGTGAAAACCGATCCGGATCTTTCACAAGCTGCCAAATCTGCCTAATCTCTCGTCGAATCTTCCAGGGGCACTGAAGGCGATTCTGAAGAATTCCAACTAATATCAAAGAATCGGATTGAACATAGAGATTATCAATACCTCTATGTACACAAGTTTGAAGACCAATAAGGAGGGCCCGAGCCTCTGCACAAAGACTTGTAGTTTCCCCAAGATATGTCGAAAAGCCAATCAAAGGTATGCCATTTGAATCCCTAAGAACCCCACCACCTCCACTCACTCCTGGATTGCCCTTGGAACAGCCATCCGTATTTAATATGAACCGATCGGAGTCCTTTGTTTCCCAACGAACAAGTTTGTATATAACCCCAGTATAAGAAGAGCACGACCAATCATACAAATGATGAAAAGACTGGACTCTGAACATTTGTTTGAAATGAATTCCCACCATGGTCTGGATCTCCAAGAAAATGGCATGACAAATGGCAAGCGGCCTCATCTGGACATCCTCAAACATTGCTTTATTTCTTGCTTTCCAAATTTGCCAACAGACAACACTGGGCAGAATGTGTCCAATGAATCGTTGTATCTCAGAGTCATGTGAGCTGAGCCACCAACCAACTATTCGGGGCCTCAAAGCTGACCCTGGAGAGGACAAACCACAAGAAGCTCCAAAATAATTCCAAACTGTCGACGCTATGTGACCATTGGAAAACAAATGTTCAATTGATTCTTCAGATGCCGAAGAGCAGCAAAAACACTTTGAGGGTAAATGTAAACCAAGTTTGCATAACCTATCTGGAACCGGCAGTCTCCCCAGCAACAATCGTAACATGAAGAAAGAAATTTTGAAAGGGAGCTGAGGAAGCCAAATTGTATCAAATACCATAGACTTGTTGCGGGCTTGCCTAATATCCCGAAATGCCGAAGCTATAGAGAAGTTTCCAGATGTTGTGGGCATCCAAATGACTTCAGATTCCCCCCCTTCTTCTGGAATTGAATGATTTAAAATAGAGGGCACCATTTCCATTGGCAGTGTCTGATATAACAAATTAACATCCCAGTGTCCATTAATGATGAAATTACCAAAAGACAAATTAGGGACAACGGTCGCTCGGTGGAACAAAGCGCCACCTCCCAACCAATTATCGTACCAAAAATGACAAGCTCCGTCTTTGGCAATCCATAGCATTGAGAGTTCCACTTGTCGACTCACATTGATCATCCTTCGCCAGAGTGCGGAGTCCATTGCCTTGATTTCTACCTGACAAGGATGGAGATGTCTACAGTATTTTGCCTTCATGAAATCAGCCCATAATGACAAACCTTTTCTAAAATTCCACCAAAGTTTGAATGAGAAAGCTGCATAGATATCTTGTAGCTTCCGAAATCCAACCCCTCCCTCATCAACCGGATAACACATTTGGGACCAACGTATCCAGTGAAATTTTGAATCCTCGGGTGATGAGCCCCATATGAAGGTCGAGAAAGCCTTTTCTATAGTTCTAAATACCTTACTCGGGATAATCGCAGCCGACATCAGATGTACTGGCATCGATGCCAAGACATGTTTGATAAGAACTATTTTACCTCCAAATGAAAGCATCCTTGATTTCCAGGATATGATTCTCCCTAGAATAGACTGACACGCTTCTCCAAAGTATGATGATTTGCATCTCCCAAAATAAAGCGGAAAACCCAAATATCGAATTGGAAATGATTGCCAGGTAAACTTAGTGGTGCGTTCAATCACCCTTCGTCTCGCCGGTGATAAGGATGGATGAACTAGGTAGCAACTTTTTAGCACATTTATTAGCTGTCCCGAACACCTTTGATACGCCTCTAGCACCTGCATGATAACCTTCAGAGAATTAGAGGATCCGTTTGCAAATATGAGAACATCATCCGCAAACGCCAAATGAGTTATAGCAGGACATCCATACGGGACTTTGAATCCCACAAAACCGGATTGCATGACGAGATTATTCAATCCTCTAGATAACACCTCAGCCCCTATAATGAATAATGCAGGCGATAAAGGATCACCCTGACGAAGTCCTCTCATAGATTTAAAGAAACCATGAGATGCCCCATTTATAATGACCGACAACCAGACATTAGAGATCAATCTCCATACTAAATCAATAAATATTTCTCCGAAGCCAAACCTCCTGAGAACACCAATAATATGATTCCATGCCACCCGGTCATATGCCTTAGACATGTCAAGCTTCATTACCACATTGCCTCCTCTATTCTTTTTTCCAATACCCGAAACTATCTCCTGAGCTAGCAGAAAGTTTTCTGTTATATTACGCCCCTTCACAAAGCCTGTCTGCTGGGGTGAAATAATTTTGGGCAAAACATAAGCAACTCTATCAGCTAAGATCCTGGATAATAATTTGTTGAAGAAGTTGCACAAACTGATGGGCCTATATTGAGAAAAATCCTGAGGATTTGGTATTTTCGGAATTAACACAATGGAAGTGGATGTGATGAATCGAGGCAACTCTGCCCCACAGAAAAAGCTGAGTATTGCATTATATACATCTTGAGCGATAACTTCCCAGGCAAATGTAAAAAATTTGCCTGTAAAACCATCTGGGCCAGCAGCACTGTCCCCATCCATTGAGCTCACGACTCGATAGACTTCTTCAATCGAAGGAATTTTTTCCAATTTTTCATTGTCCTCTTCTGAGATTATGGTTGGAATTAGGTGCTGCATATCGGAAGAAGATTCGGAAGAGCCCGTGAAAAGGTCAGAGAAATATGTTATTGCCTCAGTTGCTATATCATCATTCGTGTCCACCCAAACACCGTTTGACTTTTTGATGCGGTGTATCATTTGGTGAGCACGTCTCTGTCTTACAACCGCATGAAAATACCTTGAATTACGATCTCCATGTTTAAGCCATTTGACTCTGGCCTTTTGGCTCCAAAATTGCTCTTCAATTGACAATGCATGCCGCAACTCTGCCTGAGCCTTGCTAAGCTCTATTTGGCATTCCTCCGATACATATTGATCCATAGCTTCCTCTGCGCGTTGGACCCCCGATTCTGCGGAACGAACAGCATCTAATACATTCCCAAAGTGTTGTTTGTTCCAAGTTTGAATTGCCCTCCTTGTTGCCAATAATTTAGAGCACAAAACACGCAATGGAGAACCACCCACATCTTGGTTCCAAGCATGGCGAATTACCTCCAAGAGTTCGGGTTTGGTTGTCCAGACGTTCAAAAATCGGAAAGGGCATGGGGTATGATCTGAGCGGTCAGTAAATGAAATTTTCAACGGTGCATGGTCTGAAGGGTGTCTAGCTAGGTGAAGCACAGAAATTACGTTTGAGATATCCAAGCAAGCCCCATTGACTAAAAACCTATCCAACCTCTTTGAAACCCGAGCTCTTCCTCTCCGATTATTAGACCACGTGAAGTTAGCTCCTGAAAATCCTACATCAAAGACTCCGGCATCTTCCATAAAAGACATGAACTCCATCCCCTCCGCTATAGCAAATGGGCGTCCCCCTCGTTTTTCATGAGGTGCTAATATAACATTAAAATCACCTCCAATACACCAAGGAAGAGAAATTGGCTTATCCTTTAATAAGGCATACCATAAGGCACGGCGCTCCTCCACTGAGCACTTAGCATGAACAAAGGACATGACGATTGGAGTAGAAAACAATTGACTTTGGACATGTATAGAAATATGCTGCTCCGAATTACCCACAATGGAACATATAAAAGGACTACTATAGAATATCCAAATATCACCCGAGAGATTAACAAAGGTATAATCAAATAATAATCGTAGACGAATGGACTCAATTTTGGACTCATCTAGCTTTGGTTCACAAATGACGACAAACTGAACATGGTAAGTACGTACTAATTTAATCAACCTTCTTAGATTAGGGGCTTTAGCTACCCCTCTAATATTCCAAAATATTCCATTAATCATGAGAAAAAACCTGGAATGAGTTTTGGGAAGATGTTGCCGAACGTAGCTGTCTGTCGGATGGGAAGAAAGATCGCACACCTTTAACCAAGTAATTGTATCAAAATTTATTTGAACTGAATGTACAACTTCTAGGATATGTCCCAATTTGGCTTTCAAATCAGTTATTTATCCTACATTTCTTCGTTATCCTCGACACTGGCACTTCTTGACATGCTATTTTGTTGACTATGGTTAATTACGGAATCTTCCTTGTCTTTACAACTGCCCTCTATTTCTTCTGAACCATTGGATAGACTGATGGTAGGGATTGGATCAATGCGCTTACTTTTTCCTGAGCCCATAAACAAATTTCTATGCTCATAAAGTGATATAGAAGAAAATACAACCAGGGCTAGCATTGAAGCAGCTCCAACAATGAGGAATAGACCCCAAAAACTGTTCACATCAACACGATTTGATGATGTGGTAGTTGTCAGATCTGGGCAAATAATTTGTTCCCCAAACCATCCTTTCTCAAATTTTGACATTTCTGGCTCTTCAGTGATGATCAAAATACCCCTAGAAACATCCGGCAAGAGAGGGGAACCTTTAGGGAAGACCTGCAAATCAAAAAATGTTGTCAATTTTCGTATAAATTCATTTTGCAATGTGTCTAGGTTATAATCGAGCCTAAACAATTTCGATCTCACTTATAATTGTAAGTTAGAAGCCTAGGTCAAGTCGTGTCTGTTCTGCATTAGCTACGTGGCTCAATCTAGTCCGCTAACAGAATAACTGTTTGTGATTTGACAATTGTATACAAGCCGATTCAATTTATATTGAGTGGTAAAGTTGGGATAACCAGGGACTTACAAATCCAAATCCACCAGCCTTAAGTGTTGGTGCAACCATAGTATATTTTGAGCAATATTTTGCAACAAAGGGCTTCATATAGGGAAGTTCATCAAAGGCTGCAGCAATACGTCCATCTAAGAAAGCATTGTGCAAGTCATCCATGTTGTGATACATTTTGAGGTTGGCCTCATTGAAATTCAAGTGTCTTAAGAGAGCCAATACAAAAGAACCTTTTGGATAGCCAACTTTTACCCCATCCTGTATGAGCTGATCTATACTTGTTAAGGTAGGCTCCAGTTGTGACACTGTCAGCATTGAAGTTAAACTAGCTGTGTAGCTTTGTGTTAGAATTAGAACCACGAAGCACCATATAATCACCACAAACCTTGCTAAGCCAGTCACCACTTTTTCTCCTGTAACAGATGTTAGCAAAAGCACACAAGAGAATGAAGTTTTTACTATCAAATTAATCATTAGTTTCATCATAATTCAAGAAAAGAAGATTTAAAAAAAAGAGAGACATATGTAACTTACTGAATGGACCATAATCAACAACTGCATTTTCCCTATCAATACCATTTGCAAAAAGCATGATGTTATATTTCGTGCCAATTATTTGCTATGGTATGCACCCATGGCGATTGTGTAAAAATAGAGTTATAGTAATGATGTAGGAAAATTACTATAATAATATATTCTAATCCATTAACTATACTTAACCAAGAGGTGTTATTCTAACTAATTAATTCTTCTCTTGAATTTTCGTTTAACATTTTCTATTACCTAAGGACAATCAATTGATCACTTGGTTAAATCTCACTTCAAAATTTATTTTATGATTGATCTTTTTGTTTTTTGAAATTAATTGTAATCTAGAGTAACAAAGAAGGATACAATTGTGTTAACACGGAGAAGAAAGAGAAATTACGTACGTTGCGAAAAAACCATTGTTGAGAACGAAAACCATAGGCTTGTGCCTAGTTGTTGAGGAGGAGTTTGTCCAAATTCTTCATTTGATTTTCTTTCAAGAATCCAGATCACAAAGGCAAAGAAAATGAAGAAGCATACGCTCGTTAACCATAGATCCCAGGTCAATGGCTTCAAGAAAACCCAAGCAGTGTTTTGCTTCTTGTCTTTGACAGGAACAATCATTGTTACACCAGACTCGGTATATGGCAGGGTGAAGTCCACATAGTTTGATCTATTTGCAATAATTGTAATATCTCCAACAACTGCATCAAAATTCTATTCACAAGAAATTGTCAAAACAAAATACAATCACAAGCTAATTAATGCCGTTTTAAACCATTTAATTTTTGGAAGTTTGATAGTCTGCATCCTAAATTTTTAATTACATGAAGTTCTTCTTTTTACTACTTTGACCCAAATGTCAGCTCAAAACTGATTATTGAGTATATATTGAGTTATTGAGCAGCATATTAGTTCAATATAACAATTGGTGAGGGTTGTACATTAAATGCAGCCTCACCCATATTTGCACATTGGTTTTAGTTTGCTGCTACTTCAAGAATTACCAGTCAACCACTAATTGAGCTGCAATTTCAGAAATTAGAAGTTTAGATTAGAAATTGTCAATACTCCAGAGCTTGAGCTGCAAAATGCGATTAGCAGTAACAGCCAAGCAGCAATATTATTATGAATATAGTGGATATATGAAGGCATTTCAATATTATTATGAATATCTATTAATAATATGTGTATGTAGAGTAAACATGAAGACCAAAGACCAAGTATTAAACTTAAGATCAAAGAAAAGGTACTTGAGTAATATTTGTCCTAACTGCTCAAAAAAAAAAAAAGAAAGAAAAAAATTGTCCCTCCATCAAATTAGAATTTCAGAAGACCTTTATTGATATGTCTAGAATAGTGATAACTATCATTATTTTCTTTTTCTTTTTCATGGCTTAAAAAGAATATAGGCATATTTCAAGTTCAATCAACAAGTTCAATACACATTCAAATCTCTCCTCTTCATTTGCAATCCATAAATCACTTTCATTAGAGTCATTCCTAAAATCAACTTGTCCTACCTCATGTCTTAGGTAATTTAAACACAACAATATATCCTTGTTGATGTATATGAATATCAATAAGGACAAACTTTACAGCTATAAGCTCATATGGAGTCAGTGTCTTGGTTCGACTTGTCATAAGTATGAATTACGTAATAAATCTGTAAACACCACATAAATCCTTGTCAATATATGGATCGAGTCTATCCTCTAGTTTGGAGATGTGGTTCACTCCTTCTTGCCTGGTTGAGCCCTCCTTTAGTATAGATTAATTAGTGTAAAATTAGTACATATATCATTGTTTGAAAAAAGAAAATTATAGCTACTCCTGTTAATATGATCATCAATGTATAGATTAACTTCTGCTGTTCCATATTGCTTGGCAGCTTTTGCGATAGTTAGTATTACAACTATCCTTAAGTTACTAAGTGTGAATTAATTACTTTCTTTACAACTCATAAATGTCGCTAGTCATAATGTCAATCCATTATAAGGTAAAAGCTGAGAAGGTCTTGATTTAGTGACTAAATTTGAAATTCCAGAAATTAGACTTTTTATATTCAAATTCCTCTTCCCTCTTTCCCGCATCTTAATCCTACCATTCTTCTGCTAGAAAAATAAATTACAGAAAAGATTATAAGTTGAGGATGCAGGCCATTTAATAAGAAAACGAAGGGTTTTACTTACCCCAAGGTAAACTTGGTAAATCATATCATCATAGCTTCCAGCGCTTTTGCCATCCGCATTCTCAAATGGAACGTAGTCATATGGAACATAGTAGGGTAGTGTTGCCATAACAGCATCAAAGATGTCTATGCTAAATCCCGAGACCTTTGACGTATTAGATTTCAGATCATTTATGACCCTTACAAATTTACTACCATCCTTTACCGGCACCCCTATTCTCAGTTTCTTCTCATTGGTTGGAATCACCCATCCTTTTGGAATACTTTTACTATCACCTGGCCACAAAATATCAAGACTGGCTGCTGAAGATGGAAGGATTGGATCACCACTCATACTTGTTAAGTTTCTTGGAATCCCATTTTCTGTTGTCCAAATTCCTATCACCTTCTTTTCTTTACCAACCACATTGATTATCTCAAATATGGATGTATCCAATTGCCTATTTTTAAAGTGGAAATCTCCAGAAATGCCAGTAAATCTAGTGTCCACCAATGCATGTTGGAGGTCCTTCCCAACTGTTGAAACCGGTAAACTATCAAGATCCATTGAACCATTAGAGACATTGATTTTCTGGAATGAGAAATGTCTTGGTCCAATCTTCTCTACTGCCATTGCTAGTGCAATAGTTGCATCATATGCCCACAAACCGTAGATATTTAAGTCTTGAATGGAAGCCTCTTCTTGAGAGTTGTATCTCCATCTGTAAGAAAAAGCTTGCAGCCTTTTAGTTACTCGAACATGAGGTTTTATTCCAATTACACCTTGCATTGATCTTGCAATTGCTGAATTCTCCAACCTCAAGAAATTAGTCATTCCATCCGTAGTGATCCAAACATATCCCTTACTCATCATTCCGATTTCTTTTGCTTTCATGAAAAGCCTTGAGCCGAGTGAGAATGGCATGTGAACGATGAAAACTCGAGTTTGCATAGTCATTAGCTTGTAAAGCTCTTTAAGGATTTCATCGTCGCTAGCTAATGGATGGATAACACTTCGGTAGGGAAGATTGGTGTTGATTTTTTCCAATGCATCATTAAGAAAAGGGATGATTCCTTCTCCAAATTCATTGTGAACATAAATAGGCACTGCTGCTTTCCATCCAAAGGCATGAATAAAAGCACTTATGGCTTGTACTTGAGACAAGTCATTCAGAGTTGCCCGAAAGAAAAACTCACTTCGAGTGTAGGAAAGTGAAGGGCTTGTTGCAGAAAATGAGATTATAGGTACTTGAGCAACATCTCCAAGATTGATAACAAAGTTTGCTTGCATAGATGTCATCGGCCCCAAAATAGCTTGCACCTCCACATTTTTCAGTAGATCAAGTGCTGCATGCATATAAATTTTAAGTGCATGTGTCAAGGATTACGTGTCGTGTTATTCCTTAATATACTCCACTCCACCTATAAAGATAGATTTACTTTCACTTTCACACAGATTAAAAAAATGTGAGTGTAGTTACTGCGATCATTTTCGTTTAGCATCTTCCTCATATGCTCTGACATTAATACTAATTTTAGTGTTGCATTTATTATTCTTAGAATGGTTCACCTATAGAATAGTGTATTTATAGATAAAGATGTATATATATATATATATATATATATATATAGTGTAAATAGGAGGGTTCGAATTCGAGAACTCTTACTTACACTCTCTCCACTGAAGCACCCAATCCATCCCGCCTTCTCCCCCAGTAAAGATGTATATTAAATATGGGCATGGTAGTAAATTGATAAATTAACTATCCTTTTAAATAGGATATGGACTTATAACTTATCACAAAAAGAAAATGATCGTATATATCTTTAGTAACATATGCCAGCCTGTACAGGTATATGTACTCGTTTAATTAACAGGTATATGTAAATTATCACAATATTATTAATGTCTTAAATGCAGCCAATATAATAAATATGTCAGCTTTCCAACCTACAAAAATTGAGCACGTAAAAAAAGCGCTAAAAGAGAGAAAATTTCGACAATCCTTAGTACACTGCGTCGGGATTGGAGCAGGAGCAATTGAGGTTGTTAGGATTGTATACAACTTGGCAAAATTAGGTGTACACTTTGAGACATGATTGTATTTATATATTGAATTAGTATATACAAATAAAATTTAAGTATATAAAAAAAAATTTAAACCCTTCCTTCCTACCTACATCTTTCTCACCTTTAACTGTCAAGTCCAAAATTTAAATTCTGAACCTAATAACAAAGAGAACCTTACAAATCCTTCCCTAATCACTAGATTAACCCCAATAATTATGTATACTCCCTCCATTTCAAAATGTTTGTCACATTTCGAGATTCCAACATTTTAAAAATAGTGACTTGATAGTGATATTATTAAAATTGTTTCCAAAGTTGCCCTTGAAAAGTCAAATTTTAAAATTTGAATTTAGTATAAGTCATAGATAAAGGTGTGGATAATATTAGAAAAAGAAATCAAAAGTAACTTTGATTTTGGTAAGATGATAAACATTTTACAACATTTCAAAATAAAAAAAAATAAAACTTTCCATGGAATAGAGGATCCATGGAATAGAGGAAGTATATAACAAGTTAGATTAGTGTAAACCCAATCATATATAAAAAACTCCTTCTTTCCTAATATTAGAGTCATTTTTTGAGAATCTAACTTTCTACGAAGACATAGTGATCATGATGTTTAGATGAGATAGTATTTGTAAATTTACATATGTATTTTTTGAATTCAAAATATTTCCTTGTTAAATGTATATTGAAATTTTAAAAAATTACTTTTCAAATGATAAGATTGAAAAGTATGTGTTAAATTTGAAATGATAACTGTTATTTTAAGACATTTATAGAATGAAACGTAACATTAACACTGAAACAGGGAAAGTACAACAATTATAAAATCGTACAAAAATCTAAACCTTTCCTGCACTTAGTCTGCTAAGGCTACTCAAACTGCCGTCAATTGGACAACTTAATTATTAAAGCCTATCATACTAAGTGAATCAAATGCTCTAAAAAATTTGTTCGGTAAACGGTTCATGGCCCACCTTGAACCATTCAACCACGCAAATATCAGCAATTGTGTCTGCCAAGTGGGATTAGATGATATACTCCCCATGTACCGTTCATTTGGTTATATTTTTCATTCTGAGGTGTTTCAAAGTAATTGTTATGTTAGAAAAGTTAAAATAATTTTTATACTCTTTTTTTAATATAGTTCTTATTTTTAATCATACATTCAAATTTTAAATTTGAATTTGAGGGGTAAAATTAAAAAGAGAAGCACAAATATAACTATTCTTAAAAAATTGAATTCTCCAAATATAACCAAATGAATGGGACAGAGGAAGTATATAAAAGTTGACATTTGACAAAAAAAAAAAAAAAAGTGAGATTAGATGACATCATCCCTATCAAAATGGTGATGTGATTATTGTACGGACACATGTTTTGCTATGATCTTGTAGGCTGTGGTCTATACAAGTATTTCTCCAAACGTATACAGTATACTCACTGCTTAATTCATTCACCCGCACTGTTTATAATGTTTCAGAAAATCAACTATTTTATTTTTAGAGTAGTTGATCACAGAAAAAATACAACCTAGGACGAGTTGTAGCTTACCTCCCAAACCACGGGAAGAAGGTATCAGATCATTATAGTTCTAGACCCCTTCTGATAAAACACAATTCCCGTAATTGAAGCTAGTAAAGTAATCTGGTAGAAAGGGCCCGCGTACCCATCTTCTTTCCCAGTTTCCCCCGATTGCTGGGGACCTCAGTCTTCTTCGTACTTGGAACGTAGATTTGCCCAGTTCCGGAGAAAGGGCACAATAATAACTTCAGAATCCAGGGAGATCCCACTTTTATCATTCAAAGGCTCTTCTTAATGCAGGTCAAGGGATCGTATTCCTTAACTTGCGTTCATCTTTGGAATTTTCTTAAAATTTCATCGACAGATGCAAAGATACTCATTTAATCTGTTAATGTTTTAGTTTTTTTTGAATTCTCTCTTGGCTCATTTGAGCCTATTCCTTCCTCTAAGTATAGGATAAAAATAGGAGTAGAATAAAAAAGAAAAAATTATAATGTTTTAGAGGATAAGTTAGTTCCACCAGTAACTCTTAAAAATAAACACACACACACACAGAGTCCAACTGTCCAAGAGACGAAGACAATTGAATCTGAACCTGTAGCATCAGCACAAGTGGAAAGCAAGATAAAACACACACAAATCAAGGGATAGAGAGAATTGAACCTGCAGCAGCAGCACCAACTACAGTTCCTTTGGAGTCCCTTCTGTTCAGAACAAGCCTTGTTTTGTAGGAGGAACCATGAGAAGCATACAGGTCTGACAAGGCCATCGAGATGCATTTCATCCCCATCTTACCAATCTCTGTATGCGCATCAAGAACCACTCCAACATTCACTGGAATGGTTATATGCTCAGCAGCTTCTTTTGCAAAGCATACTTGAAAACAGAGCAAAAGGGCAATTGAAAGAACACCTATCAAAGTATCCATTCTTCTCATTTTTTTACCTCGTTAGTTTGATCATATAAATGAACATTTTCTCTATGACTACACAAGTTCATGTATAAAGAATGGCATATGAATACAAGGTGCTAAGAGTATTCAAAAGGGTTTAAACTTGACTAAAATGCGAATGATGCAACGACTTCAAACCCAAAACGTGTGACGTTACTTGGTCTGGTATGGAATGTCTTTCTTGACTCTGTCTCGATGAATTTACAATGGTTTTGTGGGACTATGCATACTAAAGAAATTTAAGCCACGAAATTAATATCTGACCTAAAATTTTGTCCTTTCTGTATGGGATCAAGAACCCATCCTATTTATCCAACGATGCTGAGTTGTTCTTATCTGTCAATGTCTATTTATATATGCCTCTCCTTCTAAATTATCGTGTCATTGTCACGCATGATCCAAAAATTTGGGACTCTTGATTGGTGACTCCTAGTCTCTAACCTGGGGAGGTAAATCTAGAAGACTACAGAGTGCAAGATTTGTAAGTTTATTTTGTTTCAAGTGGGTTGTTAAGAAATTTTAAGTTTATTTTGTTTCTCACCTCAAAGACAATAAAGAGTTCAATTTTCAACTTGGCCCGCTGGGGTCTGTTTTCATACTCTTGACTCCGTGGCGTGTATAGACTCAAGGAGTCAACTCGAAGAAGAGACGACTTTCCTTCGTTTTTCTTACGAATGACTTGGAAGACTTTGGAGAAGAATTCGTGTATCGTAGGAAGTGCAGTGAAAAGTTGATTATTAATGCAGGGGAACATGCGGGCCAAATTGAACACAGAAGATCCGCTCGCGTCATTGGATACAAAGCATGAAAAAAAGTTAAGAAATAATAAGTTTTTAACAATTGCCGCCACCTCTTTTAAGATTTAAAAAATTTACTTACCTCTTTTAATGTTATGAAAATACTAACGCCTTTTTTATTCAGAAGTTCTAATCTCATGTTATGCAGCACATTATATTCTATTCTTAGTTCCTCTTAGTGAACTTTTTGCTCAGTTTTATAGAAAGCCAAATAACCAATAGGGGTGCACTCGTTAAAAGGAGTCCCTTCACTAATTACATAACGAAAAATAAATTTAAGGATTGTTTCAAAACATGGCTCAAATTTTGTTACGAACAACTATCTTGAAATTTTTATCTACTGGGTAATGGTGGCGTTTAACTTTTTTGTCATTTAATTTGTTAAATGGAATCTCTTCACAAACTACATCAAAACATAGTTCAAATTTTCTTATAAAGAATTACCTTAAATTTTTTACGTAATCGGTAATGGTGATGTTTAAGTTCTTTTGTCATTTAATTTGTTAGAAATCATATAGGGGCAATCTAAAATATTTATTAAACTTGTTATGGTTACATTACCAATTGTTACTAAAACATACATTCTATGCGTGGTTTACGTGATTTTTTAAACCTTAGGAGATACGGCTGTAATTGTTATAAACATCAGAGAAGGTTTATCAAATTATTCCAAAAATTAAAAGAGGAATGCAACAATGAAACAAATGGTTACTGATGGCTGGGGGGATAATCAAACAAATACAATGAAATACTGCAAGTGGGCAATTTGTAATATAAAATAGGGTAAAATACAAAAAAAAAATCCCCTGTAGTTAAGTTAACCTATAAAAAAAATCCTTTATAGTTTCAAATCATATATTCTGGGCCATTGTGGTTTGAACTAGCAACGGAAATCACCAAAAGTAACGGAAGCAGATGAAATGACACAATTACCCTAATATATATATATAAACAAAAAATCCCTTTAACAACCGCCTTGATTAAATGAACCTACGAAAAAATCTTCTGTGATCAAACCAACTTGCAGAAAAAACCCCCTATGGTCATCAATTGCGACTACCACTCTTCACTTTCTACTGTTATCCTCCCTTCCATCACCACCATGCTCCCTCTCCTTCATTTTCTCCCTTCCCCCTCTCTCTTCCTACGTGATGGAGTCAGGACCTTAGGGTTATAAGGGTCAGTCTTTGACATCACACCAAATATAATCATAGCAAATTTACAATTAAAAAATGCTTATTTTAAACATACTTTTTCCATTATGTTATTTAGACTTTGGCATCTAAGTTATGCTATAATATAGTGGTAGTTTAACAACATCAAAAACTAAACCTAATTTTGGATTTATATCAATAACTAAACCTAATTAGATATAACACTTTTGTGAAGCGCAAGAATTTAGAATTCTTAATTTATTAAGGGAAGTCAATGTCAATAAAAATGGCACATTAAAAATTTTTGAATGGACAATACAGAACATTGAGGGGAAAAGTTGAGAAGAATAAAAAGTTTAAATATTTTCGGGGAGACGAATAAAGGAGTAGCCGCTGCTTTTTAAATTAGTTCAAACCACAAAGTAATAAAGTGTATGTTTTAATACTATAGGGGATTTTTTGTAGGTCCGCTTAACCACAAAGGTCTTTTTTGCACTTTATCCCTGAAGAGTATAATAGGTATATCAGTTGAAAATTTATTTGTTTTCAGTACAAATACTCGCAAAAGAGATATGTGTATCTCAAACTTGTTAATTTAGACGATTTTCGTCACTTTTTCCAATTAGTTCAAACTACGAGGTAATAAAATGTATGTTTTAAAACTATAAAGGGTTTTTCTATCAGTTCGCTTAACCACATGAGACTTTTCTATATATTACCCTCTAAAAATAAGTATTATATGCACTTTCTTGGAAGCCATCAAGCAATTTTCATAAGGGAATGATAGTGCAATAAAATAAGGGATGTGGAAGGAATAACAGATGATATGAAGAGTTGAAGCAAATTTATTAAACCTGACCCAGCAAAGGCACCGGGTGATGGATCAATAGTTCAACTGGTATGTTAGTAGTTAAACCAGTGAGCAAATTATCTGGATAGCCATTAAATTTGTAGAATAGTTGAGTTTTGGTCATTGAATTATTAAAAGTTTCATTTTAACCACCGAACTATCTAAAGTTTAGATTTTTGACCATTCTGTTAGATTTAATCGTTAACTATAGCAGATCTGAGTGTCTGCACAATTCACGAGACAAAAGAAAGAATCATAGTTAACGATTAAATCTGACGAAATAATTCGAAATCTAAATTTTAGATAGTTTAGTGACCAAAACCAGACTTTTAATAGTTTAATAGTCAAAACTCCATAATTTCAAAAGTTTAGTGGTTATCGGAATAATTTGCTCTAAACCAGTGGGTCACTTAATCAATATTTGTAAATCAATTTGTTGTGCTCCCACGCAGTCCTTCATACGGTAGGAATTCTCGTACTATTCCTACCCCTGACGGATCCCTTTCGAGAATATAAAATTGTCGTGCATACATGTCTTTGAATTCAGATCGTGAGTTTGGGAGACGAACGCAGAATGGGGGAACTCTAAATCCGAGGCTCACAAGTTCCATTTTACTTCCTTTGAAGTTAAAATAATTATAGTGTGTGTTTAAATAATACATTATTTGAGATAATTTTTTGAAAAAAAATACTGTAATAATTTTTTGATATGATTTATGTGAAATGAAAAAATAATTAAAAAAAATGTCTATGATGCAAGCAAATAAAATTTAACAAATAATCTCTATCCAATATTAATCGTTTTTACACCATCTTACAACTTATTTGTACCACAACCTATAACCTATCTATTCTATATTTCACACAAACTTGTTTAAAATGAAACTTGTGAGGTCCATCAACACTCTAGTGCTCTCACACGATTTGGATCACAAAGAAGTTCAAAAATGAATGAAACATCCGATTCAATGAGGTCGTGGATATGTGATCATTCAAATTACATCCCATTGTTGGTGTCATTATTCTATTTTTTCCATTATTCCAAAAAAAAGATTCATTCTTTCAAACTCAACCAAAAATTTTGAATGAAAATGATTTTCCATTTTGCTATTTAAAAAAGTAAATTTTACAATTTTCGATACACTCTTAATGAGTTAATATTCCAGATCAAAGGGTCAAAGTGATAAATTCATCCAAATTCATTTTTTTCTAGGAATTTGATTACACATATTCATAAAAAATTTGATTCCCAAAATGATTATAAATGTTGGATAGTGGGAGTAAATGCTATTGCACCCTAAAGATGGGGACAATGTGCAATATTCTAGCCACGTATGACAGTCAACTTACTCTAACCACAGTTAGTAGAATATAAGACGAATATAATATGAAATATAATATGTTTTGTATTATACAAATTAAAAAATGATTAAAACTTCGGTACACCTGTATGACTTTGGTAAAATTATGCATATAAATTCATACTTGTGGATAGTACGAATACATTTAAAATTTACAGAACTAAAAAAATGGATAAAATTACTTCAATTTTCAAAAGTTATGATTCATTGATATCACTTTTAACTCTTATTCTTGTGCATCAGATATTAAATTTATTAGAATTTATCACTTTATTGTGCCGAGATGTATAAATCCATAGAAATTATAATATCCATGGATGCTACATTTTTATATATAATTGGAACGATATGTCATCATGTTGTAGATATATAACAGTTTTTCCAAGAAAAAAATTGAAACATAATTATGGAGTATAATACGTCAAAAATTTATTAAGTGTTTTATAAGGTTATATAGAATGTACGAGTATTTTATATAACATTTTTTAAATATAAGAATTGAAAATTTTTTTTCAAACTTATACATACAAACATGTATTGTATACTTACTAATTAGGACCCCGAATCCCATTTTATTCAAAAAACGATTGTTACAAAAAGAAAAGACATTAAAAATTATAGAATGTGCATAAAGGTTTTGACACTTAAGAAATGCAGATGCTCAAGTTTATTGTTTGCATGCATCCTAGTAAATATCAGGAGTTTACGTGTGAGGACCACAGAGGGAGTCAACAAACCCAGAGACGACTTCTGACTTTTGAAGAAGATTCATGCTAGACTTTTGTATCATTTTAAATTGGAAAAATTCCACTAATTGTTCTTCACACATTACTAAAATGAAATTTTAGCCCTTGAAAATCGAAATGAGTTATTTTAGCCTTTAACAAATATAGTCCTTGGTCAACTTTTTAGTTAAATTTTAGCCGGATTCTATCAAATCCCGTCATCTTTCCTGCTAGGTTTTGTAGGTGTTTTGACCTAACTCGTTAGAAAGTTATTTTGACAACTTTTACAACTTGATTTTGGCGTCAATCAAGTTTTTAAATCATTTCAAATATGTCCCAAACTCCAAATCAAACTGAAATCACCATATAAACACAAATCAAAGGACCAAATGAGAAATCCCAAACTCCAAATTTCCAACTCTATTTTCTCCATAAGATTCAAATAAAGTTACAGCCAAATTACATCTAATGATTTATAGGATCCTAAAGATCAAGACTCATGAGAAATTTGAACCCAATAATTGGCAAATAAGGGACCAAACATCTGGTAAAAATTCCACCGGAAAGTTAACCAAAAACCAAAAGTGAGCCTTTTTATTTGTTAGGGACCAAAATCGCTTGCTTTGATTCTAAGTGACCAAAATTTCACATCAATAATATGTGAGAAATGACTGATGCAATTTTCTCTTTTAAATTCAAAAGAACCATAAGCAAGCAATTATATACTTGTGAATTCAAGCGGAATCCATTTGCGTAAAATTTAGATCACTTAATAACTTTAGATATAATAAGAATTTTATAAAATACACGAGTACATTAATGTTTTCTATTTTACATACTTGATTTTTTTTGGAAGATATAGTCAAATAATATTATATGATCACGCTTTCTAAATTTTTGGTAAATCAAATGTCGAACAATCTAGGAGCTGAGCTACTTGATTTACAACCGAAAACATAGTCAACTTCAGACTGACTATCTAACATTACCTAATAACAGACAGGGTTCTTTTATTTGTTGCTTTAAGGACACCTAATTTTTTTTAAAGTGGGAAGTCTTGAATCCATGACTCTCTATTTACAATCTTGTTCACCTTATCATTCAACATAACCCTCCCCTTCAAGGACACATAATAAGTAGTGAGCCTGAAGATTCTTTTATCACAAAAACTAAAATTTTTCCACGAAATTGTATGTGATTCAGGTTATGAGTGGTACTTGAGAATGTTAATAACAGATTCACCCCCTTCAGTACGTGTGCTTATTGTATGACCATAGAGCACCAAACTTAAAAATGGAAAATAGAAATTTAACAAAAGACATTGGGAGAAAACGCCTATTGGACATCTTTCACGATCACAAACACAAGGATCACATAAATTTAACATAATTGGAGAACTCTTGGTGCTTGGATTCTACTTCTTTCATGAATTACTTTTCTCACTGTTTATATTTCAAAGTAGATTATACTGTAAAACTGTCAATTATATAATTATTCATGACTACTTTCAACTTTATATAACTTTTTTAGTTCAAGGATGGTTGTAAACCTTAAAAACTAAAAAGGGGATGGAAAATGTGAGAGTTGGGGAGTCAAATTAGAAGCCTTTACTTGATTAATGTTCCTATTGGCCGAGTTAGGTCTTGAAGACCATGTATCATTTAGCCTTCACTTACTTTGGATTCAACTTCGCACTATAGATAACTAATTCTACTAAAGATTTCTTGAAATTTATTTACTTGACATTTTTGCATGCTCTTGTTTATTTTTGCAGAAACAAGGTTGTACCAGAAAGAAAGATCAATTTAGACTTTGATAAAAATGTCAGACGTGTAGTTGAATGGAAGAGGCTGACTTATATCTTGCTGTATCATATCAAGATTTTGTTTAATCAAGGTAACGGACTGTAACTTACTTTGAACATTTTAGGTCAATGATTCAGTGTAAAAGTCATTGGTCGCAACTTTCTGCCTCAAGTCATTGGTCAATGATTTCCCAACTGTTGCTTTTTCCTTCTCTGAATTTTATTACTTGACATTTTTTAATCTTTTTTTGTCAAACTACATAGTTACAATACAGTACCAGCTAAATTCTTACAGAAAATAAATATGAATTAGACTAAGATAAAAATGTTAGACGTGATAGTTCAATGAAAGAGGTTGGAGATCTGTCCAAATTTCAATTTGCATGATTACTAAATACCACCAAATTTCCTCAAAATATGTTAATAAAAACAGGTAAAGAGTTGACAATTTTATATGGAAGAGAACTACAAAATAATCGTAGCACAAAATAAAGTCTCTAAAATCACTTGGTTACTCCACCATCAATTTGTAACTAAAAGTCTGTTTCCAATCCTTAAATCTATGCCTTCCACTTTGTAACGCAAAATTTAATATTATGTACTTTGCATGCTAAATCTTAATTTATCCTGATTTGGTCTAATTGGTCATGAAGTTCACAAAGCTAATGAAATAGGCAGAATATTGTACCACTGAAATCACTTGGCATGATGTTCACAACTAGATCAAAGTGGAATGGTTTTAAGACTTCAGAAAGCAAAAATTCTGAATTTAAGTTTGACAATTAGTGTAAACTTAAAGGGTAGAAAATAAAAACGTAGCCTTTTTAAGCCTAGGGGCAGACAACAAACTAGTATTCGAAAACTAGATAGGCCAGGTCAAGAGCCACCTAAGGTGTGGTAAGTTTGAGTTTACCCTATATCCTACAATGATTTTAAATGCTGAAATTATGCTTTCATTTAGGATTTACAATTTAAATACTAATAAGCTACTATTGGAAATCAAGATATCAAAGGATATATTTTGAGAAAATCAATTTATAAGTCCTCCTATCCGTTGTAAGGGTTAGAATTTCAGTCAAAACTAAAAAATTATAGGTTCTACTAGCTGTTTGTGTAGACCCACAAAAAATAATCAATATAAGCCAGAAGTCTTTACGATTTAATGAAACAACAACAAGACAAAATAAATCCTAAGACCAAAAGAAAAAATAGAAGAAAGAGAATTTGAGCCTTTAATTATCTCTTTGAATCTTTTCTCTCTCTTACACCGATAGACCAAGACATATGGTCTTTGTGACAGCCCCACCTTACTCTAAGGCGAACCAAAGGGTTCGGCGGACCGCCTACCCAACTCTCGCCGGGACTCAGTCATTCACCTCAAGGAATAGAAGATAAAATTTACAAAACAAGCGAATAACGATCCCAAACCTAAAACATAAACTTATATACATTCCTATCTCCAAAGGAATTACAAAATTCAAATATACAAAGGTTCCCAATTCCTCATACATCCAACCCTTGCCAAGTGCTAGGGCGAGAACCATTACAAAAGAATCCAAAGAACTAGACTAAGCTAGTCTATACAGAGCTCTCGTCCTTGCTCGCATCCCCTGTTAAGGAAAACAAAACTAACGGAATGAGGTAAAAGCTCAGTGAGGTTCCAAGTACATAAACAAACAATGAGTTCAATACATTAACCATAGATAGCAAGTAATTCAAGAAACATGACAATAGAAAGCAATAATAACATTCATTAAAAGGATACGGGCTCACATGGAGCCATTCATTCATTCATTCATTCTCCTTTCATTTCCTTATTCCTCCAATCGTTTGAAAATGCATTTTGATAAGTAAAACCCTTCATTTACATTGACATTCGTTCATTCATTTCATTTCACCCCCTCCTGGATGTTGGCCAGGCTCCACCAGACTACAAGGTAATACTCGAGTATACCAAACGTTCACCCAGGGTCACTAAATCGCCCGACCGAGTCTGCTTCTGGCTCGAGTTGATCAGTAACGAAGGGTAGGGCCCAGTTCAGCCAAGAGGCTTACATTCATGCACATATAATCATTCAATCATTGAAAATTTCACATTCATTTAGGTCGAGTGCGATAAAGTACACACTCACCTAGAAAACTCATTATTAAGCAATCATTGAAAACATTTAACATGTTATCATTCATTCATAACAAGTCATATAATCAAGAACAAGCCACATAGTCAATGAAAATATAACAAACAAGGAACACTCACCTATTTATGCAAAATAACGTCTAAAAAAATCCCTCCGGACAATACCCTCAGTCACCGATGAAACCTAAGATTAAGCAAGAGAGAATATTACAGTTCATCTAGCAAAACAATTAGGTGAAATCGAAGAAAAAACGACCAACGATGAGTAAAATGTAGAAAGAGGACTTTACAAGTGAAAAGAGGCATTTAGATCTGAGGACGGAAATAACTGAAGGTTTCACAATCAAAAACAAAACTAAACTCAAAAGGGTTGTAGAAAATTCCAACGGAAAACCCTTGGACCAAAGACAAATCAGAATCCGACTAGAGTAGCGAAAGAAATATGTTTCCGAATCGTTTATGTGGCTCAAAATCAACATATACTCAAGTAGATATTATATCACAAATGTCGTGATGAAAATCATGTGAAAAGAGTACAAAATACCTTAATTTCACATTTAACCCTCACTTGTAAACACAATGGATTCCCATGGCCGAGGAAACCCTAAACCACTCCTCTTTATTTTGGCAAGAAATAAGTAAACATTTGAAGTGTCAAACTGAAGAGGGATTATGTTTTAAAATGGTAAAACGGTCGTGATATTCACCAAGCGGAAATATATAAGTTCAAATAGAAATGTACTCCTCGAACACCCTTCGAGAGAACCGAAGTAGTTCTCAACGAAGTACGTCCAACTTGACACAAAAATCATATTTCCAAATCCACTTTAACTCACTCAAATTACAAGAAAATAAACGGGCAGCATTTCCCCCTAAATTCTTCACTTTCACCCTACAATCAACAATCAATTCTCATAACAATTAACCACGATCACACATACGGTTCATAGGCAATAAAATACATCCAATTAGGACCACAATACGCTTCAATCAAAGCCAATTAGGAGCTTAAGAACCAATCATAAGAAGCCCCAAATTAAACCCTAAAACCGGAATTTCCGCACAAACTAGAAATTTTCCTCAAGCAATCGCAATTAACGCACAAAAGCTCCATGTAACACCATCTCAATCCATCAATCCAAGGCCAACCCATGATTATCATATAAAATCAGAAAATTTCCCAATAAATCAGAAATTGGTTCAACTCTACTTAAAATCATGAAATCATCCTCAAAATAGCATCATTAAGCTTTCCAAGCCACTAATTAACCATTATTAGAACAAAAAGGGAATTTCTTAACACTCACCTTAAGAGCTCAAGAAAGGTAGTAACTTAAAGCTTCCCTTCCAAAAACAACTCCACCAAGACCTTCAATCCTTCTTAGCTAACACTTGTACGGAGCAGTTTATAATTCCACCGGTTAAAACTCAAAATTTGAACAAAAATTGAAGATAGAAAATGAAGAGCTTTCTTGGGTTTTCTCTCAAGCTAGCCGGTCCAGCAAGGAGCAAAATGAAGATATTTTGGCCAAAAGTAGGATAAGAATGAAGGAAACAGCTGGTCAAAGCTGGTGACCGACAGTGACATGTCACAATCTGGGCGGAATCTGGCTGGATTTCCGGCCGGATATAGGGCAGTGGCGCAACACAATTTTTTTTCAAATCCCTCAAGCAATCCGGCCAACAATCTGACCAAGAACTGGCTGGATTTGCGGCCAGATTTGGTACCAAGCATTTTCAGCAAAAATTTTCTCTTCCAAACTCACACGCCGCGTTCGTCCGTACGTCCAACAAAGATATATATACATAATTTCACACAAATACACGTAATACACACAACCACATACTCACATTTATAATGAAAACTTCCTTAGAAACATGGATAGCAAAGTTCCATATAAATAAAACAATGGAAGTGAGAATAAACAAAAAGGCTGAGAAAATGTGAAAATTTGAGGGTTCTCACAGTCTTTATATAGACTACCAAGTACCAAAATCCTATTGAGATTTAAACTATCAAAATATACTAGTAATAGGAAATCACAACTAAATAATAAACTAAATTCTAAAAAGATTTAGTTTAATAATCCTACATTGCCTCCCTTAAACCAATGTCTTCCAATCGCATCATACCAAACCTTTTCTTCAACTTGAGAAACAGTTCCACCTTCAATGGTCTCGTGAAAATGTCCGCCACTTGCTCTTCACTCTTTCAATAGTCAATGGCAATTTCCTAATTTTAAACTAGTTCACGAATGAAATGAAATATCAATATGCTTGCATCTTCCATGAAATACTAGATTCTTTGACAGTTCAATAGCAGACTTGTTATTGCAATAGATTTTGGTAGGTGGGCCGACTTGTTCATGCCGTAGAAAATCAAGTATTCTTCTCAAGCATAATGCTTGAGTAGCACGATGTGCAGCTACCATATACGTCGCTTCTAGTGAAGATAATACAACCACTTGTTGTTTCTTAGAAAACCATGAAAGTACACCACTGCCTAAATAAAAGGCATAGCCTAATGTACTTCTTCTTTGAATCATGTCACCAAACCAATCACTATCTGTAAAGCCAATAAGACCATAATTGTTAGCATATGGATAAAAGATACCATCAGATTGTGAACCTCTAATGTATCTTAAAATTCTTTTGGCTGCCTGCCAATGTGATTGGCGTGGAGACTCCATAAACCTGCCAATTAACCCAACACCAAAATTAATGTTAGGCCTTGTCGACATTAAGTACCTTAGGCTTCCAACCAATCTCCTAAAATTAGTGGCATCAACAAATTCACCACATCTATCTTTCACCAATTTCAACTTCTCTTCAGCTGAAGTCAGCATAGACTTGGCAGTATCCATGTTAAATCTCTTTAATATGTCACATGCATATTTTTTCTGTGTAATAAATATGCCATGATCTATTTGAAAAATCTTAATGCCAAGAAAATATGACATTAATCACAGGCCAGTCATCTCAAAATGACTAATCACAGCCTCCCTGAATTCAGAAATCACTCTGGGATTATTGACAGTAAAAATTAGATCATCCACATATAAGCATACAATAAGAATATCACCACCAGGATTGTACTTGATGTACAAAGTATGCTCATATGGACATCTATGAAAACCATTCTCAATAAAGTAAGAGTCAATATGAGTATACCAAATTCGAGGAGTTTGTTTCAAACCATATAAAACCTTCTTTAACCTATAACTTTATTTTTTAGGCCTTTCTTTACATAGCCTGGAGGTTGCTCAATATATATTTCCTCTGCAAGAATTCCATTCAAGAAAGCAAACTTCATATCCATTGATAAATCTTCCAAGAATTATTAGCAGCTAGATATAATCATGCGAACAGTATCAAATTTGGCAACTGGAGCAAAAACTTCAAAATAATCAATACCTACCTTTTGCTTGTATCCTTTAACCACCAATCTTGCTTTGTAACAATCTATTTCTCCAATTGGCTTGTACTTGGTCTTGTAGATCCACTTGACACTGATTGGTTTCTTTCCATATGGAAGTGTAATAAGCTCCCATGTCTTATTTTTCTCAATTACATGTATCTCCTCATCCATTGCTTGATTCCAATGATCATCTTTGACACCCTTCACAAAGGTAATTGGATAACAATCTGCAAATAAAGCAAAGTTTACAATATCTACATCAGACAATTCATTATCATTACCAATAATATAATCCTCCAAGAGAGCTAGCATGCGACGTTCTCGTTATGGACGATTGGATGACTACACAGGACTTGACTGCATCCCGAAAGATGAAGGATCACCAGTATGCTGTCTGGACTGCTCTACTGGTTGATTAGAAGAATTACCTCCATTGAAATAAAACGACATTGGTGGATTCTTTGGCGTAAAATCTGTGACCTTCTTAGACCAATCCCAAACTCCTTACTCATCAAATATAACACCTCTATTAATAATCACCTTTCTCGTATTTGGGTTGAACAGCTTGTAACCTTTTGTTTCATGACTATAACCAAGAAAGATGCATTTTTTTTTGCTTTGTTATCTAACTTCTTCCTAACAGCATCTAGAACATGGGAATAGACAAGACAACCAAATACTTTTAAATGAGAAATATTTCATTTCTTATCAGTCCATAACTCCTGTGGTGTCTTCCCAAAATTGCATTGTGTAGGAGACCTATTAGAAATATATACAGTACAAGCAATGGCTTCTGCCCAAAAATCCTTAAGCATGTTCTTGACATGCATCATTGATCTCATCATATCCATTATAGTTAAATTTTTCCTCTATACTATTCCATTCACTTGAGGAGTGTATATGGCTATCAACTAATGTTTAATCCCATACTTCTCCAAAAAAATTATCACAGATAGCAAATTCAATGCCTTTGTCATTCTCAAAATTTTAATAAATTGACCACTTTGCTTTTCAACATACACTTTGAAACTATTAAAAATATCATAAGTTTAAGATTTATTCTTCAAAATATATACCCAAGTTTTCCTGCTAAAATCATCAATGAAAATAATAAAATATTTATTATCCCTATTGGAAGGTATCTCAACTGAGCACAAGTCTGAATGTATCAATTCCAACAGACGACCAGCCCTCAAAGTCTTGCCTTCAGAAAAAGGATCTCTATGTTTCTTTTCCAAAATACAAAACTCACAGTGCTTTGCAGAAAAAATCAATATATGGCAGTCCATACACCATATTTTTTCTAACAAGAAAACTCAAACTCCCAAAATTCAAGTGACCAAAGCGTATGTACCATAGCCAAATATCATCAAGAACAACAGAACTAAAGTAAGGTAAATCATGACAATTAAGAGTGGTAGGCCATAAGCGGCAAGTGTTCATATATACCTTTGCTATTAGTCCCAAATGATCATCAGTAATAGTACCAATGCCATATTTGAATCACAAATCATATCCCTTCTCAGAAAGTTGCCCAAGACTTAGCAAATTATCGTAAAGGTTTGGCACATAGAAAACATCATAGATAAAAGTAGATTTTTCATTCTTCAAAGCAATCTTGATTTTTTCTTTCCCAAGCACATGCACTCTTTCATTGTTGCCAAATTTAACGAGGGTCTAAAAGACTTATCCAATTCAGCAAACATATTTTTGTCACCACACATATGGTTACTGTAGCTAGAATTCAAAAACCAATTATTCTTTTTATTTTCTTCCACTCTTGATCTAGAACATAAAATAGTTTCATCTTTTTCATCATTATTCTCTACCATATTAGCATACCCTCCTTTATTGTCAAAATTGTACCAGCACTCACCTTTATAATGATCAATTTTTTTGCAATTATGGCACTGAATATTATATTTGTGAGAATTATTATTATTTTCTAAGTCATTAGTGGGATAGTTATTATTACCTTTCTGCTGGTAAAAATTACCTTGCCATGGCCTCATCCTCTTCCTCTAAAATTTTGGTTTCTCTGATTGGAGCTACTACCCTTCTCCTTAGATTTATCTATTTGCAGCTACAATACATTCTCCAACATTTCTTGTTCTGCACCATTTTCCAATTTTTCATTAATTCTCTGCTCATGAAGAATTAACGAATCTTGCAATTCTTTAATGGTCATAGTTGAGAGACTTCTATCTCTTGAATCACAACAACCAAATAATCAAATTTCATGAGTAAAGTATTGAGAGTTTTTTCTACTAGCACCTCATCGCTGAGATCATGACCATTGCGCTCCATCTCATTTTTATGTCAATCAGTTAGGAAAAATATGATTCAATGGGCTCTGATTTTTCCATGGTGATCAAGTCAAATTTCCTAGTCAACATCAGCAAATTATTTTTCTGAACTCTATCAACTCCTTTGTATTTTTTTCAACAAAATATCTCATGCCTGTTTTGCAGTTTTTGCATTAGCAATTTTTCCAAAAATTGAAACATCAATTGCCTGGTGGATTTGAGATAGTGCCATACTTCCTTGCCTCTTGACACTTGCTTCTTCTTCTGCAGTAATTTCTTGCTGAACAAATCAAACCACATTATACGTATCAAGATGAGTTTCCATCTACGTTCTCCAAAAATTGTAATCTTTTCTCCTTGTGAGTTTTGGTATTGCACAGGTAATATTACTTGGCACATTTGATGTAGTTGGTGCAGACATGTCTTATTATAAATCTAACTCTGATACCACTATGTAACCCCACAAAAATAATCAATATAAGTCACAAGGCTTTCACGATTGAATGAAACCACAAGAAGACAAAATAAATCCAGAGACCAGAAAACGAAATAAAAGAAAGAGAATTGGAGACTTTTATTATCTCTTTGAATCTTTTCTTTCTCTCTTACACCATTAGACCAATACCTATGGTCTTTATATAAACTACCAAGTACCAAAATCTTATTGGGATTTAAACCACCAAAATACACTAGTAATAGGAAATCTCTTTGAATCTTTTCTTTCTCTCTTACACCATTAGACCAAGACCTATGGTCTTTATATAGAATACCAAGTACCAAATCTTATTGGGATTTAAACCACCAAAATATACTAGTAATAAGAAATCACAACTAAATAATAAACTAAATCCTAAAAGGACTTGGTTTAATAATCCTACAGTTTGTTTTATTGAGCAAAAGAACAATTACAAGGTCACTTCATTAAGTAATATGTAGTGTAAAGATATTAGAGTTATAGAGCACCAATAACCAAGCAAAGTATAGATGCCAAACAACACAAACTTATCAAATTCTATCCGCTAAAAAATAGCAAAAATCAAACACCACACATATTAAAGGGAAAAGATTCAGGAATACTTATTCACAACTCTAGATCACCAAGGAAATTCCCCTAACCAAACATCAATCAATAATAACCTTTGATATAAAGCATTCCCATTCCGAGAATGGTCCAATGAACTCAATTCTTGCGCTCTAAAGTATAGAAATCCACCCACGTACGAAATTCCTTTGTAAATATATATGTACGCAATAAAATTTCAAGTTTGCAAGAAAATTACACGACAAGAAAAATATACAACAAATATGAAATATATAAATTTAAAAGAAATATAAGTACAATCTTTGGGATTTTCTCAAACTTGTAGAGAGATTCCTTCGATTCTTCTCTTCAAATGCTAATCCAAGGGTTTCGTAGCTTATTCTTGGATCTGTGACGCCCCCACCTCTCCCTTGGGCGAATCCTAGGGTATCAGCGGGATGCCTGCTCAACTCTCGTCAGGACTCACGCACTCGTTCAAACTTAATAAAGGATCACAAATCAACCATCGACTTAATTAAGAAATACTTCGAACATACAAGCCACAAACTCCTAAAACTAGCATTTACAATTACAATCCACAATTCCCAATATAACAAAATTTACACTTTAAGAGTCTCCAATTTCATACAAAAGATATACTAGCTTCCAGCAAAAGTCGCTAGTCTAGAATCTCTAATTTCCACCTCCAAAACCTGTTAAGGAAAATAAACTTAAAGGGATGAGCTAACACTCAGTGAGACCAACAAAATCAAGCAAGCAAGCAAGTAGCATCAATCAATCAAATAACATACTTGAAAGCAACTTTAATATGAACTTTCATTTAAATGCACAAGTAGGAAATAAACACATATGGAAGGATACAGGAGCTCTCAGGAGCTAATTCCATGTCTTGACCGATTCAAGCCATTTGGGGTTAACTCTCCGTCAACTCAAGAAGTAACATGACCGTTGCGCTCCACTTACTTCTTCCATCCAACGTAACACCCACTCGGATCCGGAACTAAATATTCATGTAGTGGCAATACTATTCGAGTATGCCAAACGAAATCTCAAAAGATCAAGTTATATCATTTCCCAAGGTTCACCAAGCTTCTCAACCAAGCCCTTGTCGACTCAAGTTACGAGGTTAGCCAATGGGTTGGGGTGTCCCCACAAGCATGATTGGTCGATGAGACAACGCTCCAATCGATTTAGAATCGTTCATAGCACTGAGTCGGGATGAGCGGCACCTCCCACCCGAATAGGGTGTGGTATATTTTGCCTCTCAGTGCTCACGAGTTAAAACATGTTCAAGTACAAGTGCAAGTCATATACATTCATTTAACAAGTATTATTTCATCGAGAGAGAGAGAAGACGAGGGCGGTAAAGTACACCCTTGTCTCGGCAAGTTCTCATATCGTATAGCACTTGTACAAATATCATTTCAATCATAGTAACATTGAACATGCACTTGATACTCACCAAGAGTCAAGGCAAAACAAGAGCAAAGCGAGAAGTCAGACAAGCTTCTCGACGTCCACGTGACCACCTGAGACATGCACAATCACGATTACCTAGGTACTCGACCAAGGCTAATAAAAAAATATTTTCTTACTACCCATCTCAAGGTCACAAGTTCGAGTCAAGTTAAAGGAGTTTTTCTCGCTAAATCAATGAAATAATACTCAAAGGCAACTGAAAAGTCGTTTTCAAGTCAAGTCTTGGCAAGAACTCTCGGTTCCAAAATAAAGTACCGTACTTACTTTTGGCATGAAAATCGAGAAAGGGGAAGATGATTTTCATCTCTCAAAACTTCTAGTCCTACGCCCAAGTTTTAGAATATAAGGAACGTTCACATTTTCTAAACTAATGGAGTCAGAATTCATCAAAACTCTACTCATTTCCATAATAAATGTTAAATCTAAAGGTTCCAAGTTTCGAGTATAAAATTAGTGAAATTCTCCAAAAATTACGCTAGCTAAAACGTTCTATTTTTAGGGTTCAAATTCATGGAAACTAAGGGCATAAGACTAGGGGTCGAAATCCATTTCTCATGTATGAAATGAGGTGCAAATAACTAGAAAAGTAATGCTTGTAATCTAGAAAATGTTTCCAAGTGACTTTGGAGTATTGTCACCTTACAAGGAAAAATTCAGTTTTGGTAACTGTTTTTGAAAAATCATAACTTGAGTTCCATAAGTCCAAAATTGACAAATCTTATACCGTTGGAAAATAGACTCGATGAACTAAAACTTCTAGAAGACACTTTCCCCAGAATTGAATCCAAAATCAGTCAAAGTTTTGCTCCAACTCACTGTTCCATCAAGAACAGAGCAAAATAATCTTGTATTTTCAATAAACTTTTGGAAGTTTGACAAAATTTATAGAAATAGAATCAACCCTTGAAATTTATACCACTGAAAGAACTCCAAGTCTAGTTTCAAATGCAATAAACGAAACTCAATTTGGACCTTTATACACCGAGATACAACAGTTTCATGAAAGCTGATTTTTGGAACCTGGTTCACGGAATTCTAGTTTTGGATCACTTGACACAGTTTCAAAATCAGGTCATAACTAAAGCTTCACAAATCAAAATTTAACGTGGTTTGAGGTGTTGAAAACTAGATTCAAAAATGCTAAAATTCACTAGAAGAAACTGTCTTCAAATTTGTTTTGTAAGATGAGTAAAAATGAGCTACAAACTGCAGTTATGCTTGTTTCTTGAATTGAAACAGTGAGGAAAATCAGTCAACTTTGCCGGTTCACTACGGCTCATAGAAAACGAACTAGCAGGTGCATTTTATACCATTGGAAAACCCTTGGAGTCTAGTTTCATATGTCGCAAACACAATTGATTTTGACTCCTGGACAAAAAGTTATGACTTGTTAAGTACACATGGGTTTGGTGTCTTGATCAGAAATTTTTTCAGGTTTGCTTCCTCACTTTAACCCAACTTTCACTCAATCAAATGAAATGTTTTTTAGGAGATAATTTACACACATAAACACCAACATATAACAAGCATTTTGGCATCAAAATCATCACAAAATTCAAAATTAAAATGAGAGAAATAACCAGCAAAATTTCGGACCGCTTGTTCCTTTCTCTCTTCAACTTTTCTTTTCAACTCTCACTACCAAAACCAAGATACCATTCACAAAAATAACAACTAAACAATCAATTCCTCAAGACCACTACCTAAGAAGTCACCTCAAGACATCCACCTATAGTCAAGGTTCAATGAACCCATCAACAACCCAATGCTTAACTAGTTAAAACTACTTAAAATAACCATAAGTTTGGAGGAAAAATGAGGGCTTTAGGAGTTTTACCTTTCTTCCAGGTGTACGGTGCAAGACTACAAGGAAATAAGCTCTATGCCTCCAAGTATCTTCCTCCTCCAAGTCTCCTTTCAAGGTTGAATGATGATCTAAGAAGATGAGTAAGATTGGAGTGAGTTTTTTTGGAGCAAAATGGAAGAGATGCTAGCTGAAATTTTTGGCAAGAAATGGTGAAGGGTGGCCAGCCAAGAGGGAAGGGAAAAGAAAGGTTTTGTGTGAGTTTTTGGTGAAGTGATGGAATGAAAGGAAGAAAAAATGATATAAAGGTTCTTTTTGTGCAAAAAGGCAACAAATGAATAGTGGATCATTAGTACTCCAAATTGAATTTAATTAAACTCACTCACCTCTAATACCTCAATTAACTTTTCTTAATCTACAATTGATCACCCTTAATTCCTCAAGACCACTGCACTCTCGGATCGAACATTGTCTCGAAAAACGTGTATTCATTATTTCTCACTAAACGAGCAACAGGAAAATTAACCTAAAAAATAAATGTGTTAAAATATAATTTGGGTAATGTACAATGTAATTGCAGATAAAATTGATGAAATAAATTAATTGGAATAAACGAATAAATAAATAATAAAATAATCCAGTAAAATAAAATAAAAATTCGGATCCTCACATCTTCCCCCCCCCCTAAAAGAATTTCGTTCTCAAAATTCATATCTTGATACAAAAACAATATTGGATATTTCTTTTGGATCTCCTCTTCTACTTCCCAAGTCGCTTCCTCTATTCGATGATTTCTCCATAAAACCTTCACTGGAGGGATTTACTTGCGTCTTAACTCCTTCACTTTTCGATCTAAAAGTTTTACCGACTTTTCTTCATATGACAAATTCTCATTAATCTCTACTTTTTTCGTTCGTAACACATGGGACGGGTCGGGATGATATTTGTTAAGCATGGAGACATAGAAAACGTCATGAATCCTGGATAAACTTAAAGATAATTCCAATTTGTAAGTCACATTTCTTACGCGCTGGATAACCTTATAGGGTCCCATAAATTTCGATTGTAATTTATTTCTTTTTCCCGCCATTAGACTTGCTTTCAAGGGTGTAATCTTAAGAAATACTTTATCTCTAACCTCAAACTCCAAATTTTTTCTCCGATTATCCGTATAGCTCTTTTGGCGGTTTTGAGCCATTTTGATCTTCTGACGTATCAATTTCACTTTCTCATAAGCTTTCTCAACCCAAGGTACGGTTGTCGAGTCCAAAATCTTCTTTTCTCCAATTTCGTCCCCAATGAATCGGAGATCGACACTTTTGACCATAAAGGGTTTCGTAAGTAGCCATTTGTATTGAGAAATGAAAACTGTTATTATAAATAATTACATCAACGTAAGGTACTGACTCCAATTTTCTCCAAAATCCACAATACACGACCTCAACATGTCCTTTAGGATTTGGATTATCCTTTCTGATTGTCCATCAGTCTGCGGGGGGTAAGTGGTATTAAAATTCAGCTTAGTCCCTAGGTTCTCTTGCATCCTTTGCCAAAATCGAGTTACAAACTTAGGGTCTCGGTCTGAGACTATACTCACCAGTATCCCATGCAACCTTATAATTTCATCCAAGTACAATTTAGCCAACTTTTTCAATGAGTACTTCATACTAATCGACAAAAAGTGAGCAGATTTGGTCAATCGATCTACTATTACCCAAATAGCATCGTGCCCTCTCTGAATCCTTGGTAGCCTTGATACGAAATTCATTGTGATATTTTTTCACTTCCACTCGGGTATCTCCAACAGCTGTAATAGTCTAGACGGTTTCTGATACTCGGTTTTAACTTGCTGGCAAGTGAGACAAGATCGAACAAATTGGGCAATTTCTCTTTTCATATTCTTTCACCAATAAAGGTTTTTCAAGTCTTGATACATCTTATTACCTCCAAGATGTACCGTATACTTAGAACGGTGAGTTTCGTCCAAGATTTCTTTCTTTAGACCTTCATCTTTTAGCACCACTAGGCGATTTCTAAACTTTAACACTCCATCGGTTCCCAAATTGAAATCAGACTTTTCCCCTTTTTGAACTTTCTCAATCTATTTTTGCACTTCAGGGTCTCCTTTTTGAACTTCTTTGATTCGATCTAACAAGGTGGATTTCACAGTAATATTCCCAAAAATTACCCTCTGTGGCTCAAGACATGGATTCTAAACACTAACTTTTTCTAATATGTGTCATTCTCTCACCATTAAACTGGCCACTTGCACCTTACGACTTAGGATATCTGCCACCACATTAACTTTTCCAGGGTGGTAGTTAAGCGTATAGTCATAATCTTCCAAAAATTTCACCCATCTACGTTACCTCAAATTCAATTACTTCTGGGAGAATAAATACTTAAAACTCTTGTGATCAGTTAAAACCTCGAAAGTCACTCCATACAGATAATGTCTCCATTTTTTCAAGGTAAATACCATTGCTGTTAACTCCAAGTCATGGGTCGAATAATTCTGCTCATGATATTTCAACTTACAAGACGCATACGCAATTACTCTTCCGTTTTGTATTAATACACATTCTAAACCATCCTTTGAAGCATCTGTATAAACTACAAAATCATCTCCTTTGCTCGGCAATCCTAATACAAGTGCCTCGGTCAAACACTTTTTCAACTCTTGAAACCCTTCTTCGCATTTAGAACCCCATATGAACTTACCATGCTTCTTAGTCAATTCGATTAGAGGTTTTGCAATTTTAGAAAAGTTTTTGATATACCGACGGTAATATCCAGCTAACCCTAAAAAATTTCAAATTTCGGTAGGATTTTCTGATCGTTTCCACTTAGAAACCGTTTCTACCTTAGTTGGATCCACCATAATCCCTTCCTTAGATATTATATGACCTAGGAAGACTATTTCTTCCAACCAAAACTCACATTTATTGAACTTAACAAAAAGTTTGTACTCTCTCAGGGTTTGTAAAACTATCCTCAGGTGTCGCTTATGATCTTCTCGAGATTTAGAATATACCAATATGTCATCAATGAATACTACTACAAATTGATCCAAATACGGTTTAAAAATCTGATGCATCAAGTCCATAAACGCTGCTGGCGCATTAATTAACCCAAAAGGCATGACTACAAATTCAAAGTGCCCATATCTTGAATTAAAAGCGGTCTTAGGCACATCAGCTTCTAGGATCCTCAATTGATAATAGTCTTGCCTCAAATCTAATTTGAAAAATACCACTGCTCCTTGCAACTGATCAAATAATTCATCTATGTGAGGCAGAGGGTATTTGTTCTTAATAATCACGTCATTCAAGTCTCGATAGTCCATGCATAGTGTCAAACTTTCATTTTTCTTCTTAACGAAGAGCACTGTAGCTCCCCATGATGAGTCACTTTCTCTAATAAAATCTCTTCCTAATAAATCTTGTAACTACAACTTCAATTCTTTTAATTCAACTAGAGTTATTCTGTAGGGTGTCTTAGAGATAGGAGCTGTCCCCAGAACCACATCAATCTTAACCACTATTTCCCTCTCCAGAGGCAACGTCTCTAATTTCTCGAAAAAAAAATCAAGAAATTTCTTCACTACTGGCACATTTTCCAACTTCACCTTATCCTCAGGTGTATTGATAAGAAAGGCTAGATATCCTTTAGCTCCACTACTCAACAATTTCCTAACTTGAATCCCCGAGATTAAAGTAGACGATATTAGTTTACCCCTCACATCTAATTTTAAAGTTGCTTCCCCCGGAATGTGCAACTCTACTAGTTTCTTCTTACAATTCAATTGAGTATAGTATCGAATTAACCAATCCATCTCAAGTATCACATCATATCCCTTAATTATTAGATTTATTAAATCTGCCAACAATTTCCTCTCACCAATCCAAATCTCACAATTCCTATAAACCTTATTGGCAATTGTCGCGCCCCACTTTTTGAAGTGTGAAAGTAGTGTGTGGGATATGTATGTGAACGTGTGTGAAAATGAAAATAAAAGGCCGTGGGATTGTGAAATGCGACGGTTTGGCCTAACAAAGTTTCAAAAAGGGTTTTTTGAATGGAAAATGGAGTCGCCACTTGGTATAGAGTTAGGGTGTACCAAGTCACCCAAAAAAGAGTAATTTTTGGAAAGAAAAGCAAACAAACCCTTTTTAAAGAAATTTTTAGGTCTACGTAACCAAAGAAAGGGATCGGGGGTCACGTTTGATAAGGAAGAAGGCAAAGGCAAAGCCTAAGGCACTCCCTTACCCTAGCCAAAGCTAGTTGCGTGACTTAACCCTTCTTTTCCCAATTTTTCTATCCAAAGTATGTGTTGCATGTTGGATATGACTAATGGATATGAAAAAAATTCAATCCTAAATCTAAAATGTCTCTTATGAGGATTTTTGGTCCCAATCACATGAGTTGTGATGGCCAATAAGGTAAACTCTCATAGAGGTCACAGGTGATGCAAATGAAGACCCAAATATGAGTGCAAGTGTGAAAATGTGAGAAGAATGCAAAAATAAAATAAAAACAAATGTAAGTGCAAGTGTGCAAATGTAAGAAAAGTGCATGTGTGCCAATTGAGAAAATAAAGGTATAATGGTAGTAAATGCATATAAGTGCAATTGGGTGCAATTTGTGAGGTAGAAAATAAATAAGTGATAGGGAAAGAAGAAAAATGTGCGAACATGGCATGTGGATTGAGGAAAATATAAGTAGTGAGAGAGTGTGGATGAAGAAAGTGAGGAAGTGATATAATAAAAATGAGAGTGGATGAACCTAGAGGAATGCATCAAGTCGGTTGCGGGAATGACTTCTAACTTCATGATTTTAATTTTCCCTTTGATTAGAAGGAAGAACTAGCGTGCTAAGGCTATTTTGTAGCCACACTCGCTCGTTTCCCTTACCGAAAGGGGACTCTCAAGCAAATGTACCCTATAACTAGCATGAGGATGCAAAAACCTAAAATGAAGGGGAAAGGATTGGAGGAGCATGTCAAATGCTAGAAAACTAAGAAAAATGTATGAAATGTAGTGAAACATGCAAGTATGCACTAACGAGAGGGGACGGCCTATTGGGTCTAGCATTGGACTAGCCCTTTTCTAGAATTCTCTCACAAGCATTGGACTTGCAAGAGTTCGAGGGAAAAGACCATGGCCAGCGTTGGACTAGCCACGGTGACGCATTCATCCATCACATTCATCTACGACTATAGAAAGCAAGTAGACATGCCAATCACCTATAAACACGTAGCACATAACACTTAGCATGCTCGACTAAATGCAAGAGCCTAATAAAGCAAATTAACACGTAGCAACAAAAGCAAGCAATCAAGCTAATGAACCTGTTACATTGGCTAACTAAAACAAATGGGGAAGGGAAAAAGTGAATAAAAATGCTCTCCAAGCCCTATCTATTACAAACCAAGAGGTGTACACATACCCCATAAATAAATAAAAGAATGACTTAACAAAAGCAAAAGTAAATGAAATAAATGAAATGAATTAAGGAAAAGCAAGGAAAGCCAAGTAGGCATGCAATTCTCACTTAGCACGTTGGATCACATAGGGGAGAGACAAAAAAGATAAAAGAAGTTATACCTCGCTTGAGTTGATGCCCTAAATGGAGTGAAATCACTTATTTATCCTCCAAAATAAAAGAAAAGATCAAGGTACCAATTTATTTGGGAAAATTAAAGAGAATAGGTAAACACAAGCTCACTTGGACACAGAGTTCTTAAACTCATGCATTAAGTGCAATCTAAACAAAGCATGGTAATTAATTGAAGCAAGCAAGCAATGAAAAGTTGTAAAATTAGAGCTACCAAGGACCAAATTGAGGAGATTATCCAATTGATTGAGTCATAGCAGCATTAGTTGGAAGCCAAGGGGTCAAAGTGCAATTTTGAAAGTTGAGTTGCATGCAAACCATGCAAACCCACGAAGGAAACAAGCTTCTGCAACTATTTTTATGCTACTCAGCTTCAACCACCGAAACTACTCACGGATTTGTGATGCAAGGAAATAAAACAGCTTCAGTTCCTAACTAGGGACTCTCACCCGGAAAACAGAAAAATGCGGCACGCATATGCTTTGTATTATGCAAAGGAAAACAACACTTAAAGTCCCATTTCTCAGTAGACCGAACCAAAATCCCTCAATCAAGCTCTTTAAGCAATCGGCAAAACGACAACTAGAGCCAATGAACAAACAAGAGAAAGAAACATGGATACAGCAAACATCGAAAACCTTTTCTGCATTTCCAGCCGCAGCTTTTGCTGCAACTTCCCTCCCACTTTCAAACATTAAATTCAGATTTGATCTCATACTTTAAGCAAAAACATAATCTTGGCATCCGAACGAGCAAAATCATGAAAAGAGCCCATGCAAATACTGAAACAAATTTCATGCAAAAAGCCTGGAGAAGTTTTTGATAACAAGAAAAGTTGCTGCAGCTTTGTTTCCCAACGGGTACTTCAGATTTGAATATCAAATTTGATCAAAACTTTAAACCAAACCTCCAAGCTTTGAACTAAGCACTAAGACACGTAACTTAAACATTCAAACAAGCAAGGATTAGGGGATTAAAGCAATACTGAAGAGATTTTCATGCGAAAATGGTTTTAAACTTCAGCATTATCGCATGGCAGATTCGCTCATGCCTCCCAAACCGAAAACCAACCTCAAACTTATCATTCCAAATAGTCTATCATGCATGCAAGAGGATGGCAGAATCAGAAATGATAAAGATTTTCATGCAATCCAGAATTCAAACCAAACTTTCTGCTAAAAAAATTCGACAGCTAGGGAGGCTTTCTACAATAATTTTTCTGCTGTACATTTGCAGCTTCAGCTCACGCAAATGAAAGATTGCGCAATAACTCAACATTTAGTTACCAAACCCACACACATCTCCCAAACATAATCATCCATTCCCCATGAGATCTAATCAAAGCAACCAGGCATGAAATGCAGCAAAGCAACGTGAGGTTTAGCAGCAGCTTCGCTTGACCAGAAACTTTCCCAAAAGTGTTGTTAGCAACACACAAATGCACATATCTACTCTCAACATGTCCTAAAATGCTTCTTCATACGAAAATTCAGCACAGATGCAAAGCAATAAATTCAGAAACGATGAGATGACCATTGCTGCAACAAAGGATAGAGCTCCTATCTGTCAGCATTGCTGCAAAGAGCTCCAACCCTGTTCGCAGCGATTTACGCACAACAACCTCAAGTAAACCATCTAAAATCAAACAACAAGATCCTCGAACGTTCTTCCATTTTGCCAACATGAAACCTTGAGATTTCAGCTTACAAGAATAAGAGTAAAAAGCACAAACTGAGAAATTTCTGCTACATACGAACTCAGATGCTTTCTCGAATGAACCAGTCTTGGAAACGTCACTTTTCTTTTTCAAAGTTAGTATCTTTTGCTACTAGACTACAGTTTGGGAACAAAAATGGACAATACCAAACGGATTTCGAACCCTAACATGTCTGTCATGCAACATAACAGCAAAAGACCATAGCTTTAAGCTATCAACCATACCAATAAAAAGAAAACAGTGATCGGAAGTCTTTTTGTACTCACAGGCTCAAACCACTGTCCCTAAAAATCTCATGTCAAAACCCCATGCGTTCCTCAATCATCATCCAAACAGTAACAACAGAAAAAAAAAACAAACTTGGCATGAATTCATGACTGAAATACCTCGGTGAAGATCTGCCGGTGGCGATGATGAGTTTCGATGGTGGCGGTGGATTCCAGTTAGCCGAAGCCTTCCTCCGTTTCCTTTTCAGCCTTTTCCTCTTTCTGTTGCTTGCCCGACAGCTTTTCCCTTTCTCAAAAGCTGCTCCTTTCTATCCTCTCCAAAACCCCTTCTAACTCTCTCCCTATTTTTTAGCTTATGCAGCCGCCCCTTGTTTCTCCCGTAACCTCCCTACTAGCTTTCTTGCTTCGTTGTTTTTCCCGCCGTCACAGAACATCCCCCTCTCGGTCTCACTCAGCCGTCCTCCAACCCTCGGTTTCTTTCTTTTGCTCTCCAAAAAACCTTCCCAGTCGTCACTAGCCTTCCTCTATCTCCCAAGATTCCAGCCGTCATAAAAACTCTCCCGTTCTCTGCGGTTTTCTTTTCTTTTTATATGGGGAATCATAACCCTCAAACCCTCACCTCAAAGGTGAGGATGAAGGGCTGATTCCTCCCACAATCCTCAGCCATCGATCCTATGAAAAATATCATTTCCCGTCGCTGCTGCATGCGCGGCTGTTTTTTTTTTTTTTTTTTTAGAACCTGTTAAATAGCCCAAAACCCGCTCTCGGGTCTCCCTTTTTTTTTTTATAACAATGAACTAAATAAATAAAGAAAAATAACAATTTAAAATAAATTCAGATAAAATGAACAAAGCTATGAATAAAAGATAAAAACAAAATGCTAATAATCTTTCTTCTTTTCTTTCATTTTTTTTCGAAAAATTCTATGCTAAAATGACTTAAAACAAAATAAAAGACTAAAAGTAAATAAAAACTAACATGAAAAATAAAAAATAATAGTAAATAAAAATACACTAAAAATTTGGTGTCTACAGTTTGCCCCTCTTTGTCTGAGTTTTGGAAAAACTTGAGACAAAGAAATAGACACCAAATGCTTACCTGTGTCATTCGGTTGCTACTACTCGGAGGACTGACCTGAACATGAATTTAAAACGGGCACTGACCCGAACAAACTTTTAAAATCATGGGACTGACTCGAAAAAAATTTAAATCATGGGACTGGCACGAACAAAATTTAAAATCATGGGACTGGCCCGAATAAAATTTAAAATCATGGGACTGACCTGAACAAAATTAATATCATGGGACTGACCCGAACAAAACTTAAATCATGGAATGCACACTAGTGGGACTGACCCATGTTTAGTGGCAGTAGAGCTGAAATGCACGCTAGTGGGACTGACCCATGTTTAGCGGCAATAGAAATGGAATGCTCACTGGTGGGACTAACCCATGTTCAGTGGCGATAAAAATGCATACTAGTGGGACTGACCCAACGGCTAGTGGCAGTGCAAATGAAAGGCACGCTAGTGGGACTGACCCAACGGCTAGCGGCAAAATAAAAGAAATGCGCACTAGTGGGACTGACCCAACGGTTAGTGGCAGTGCAAATGAAAGGCACGCTAGTGGGACTGACCCAACGGCTAGCGGCAAAATAAAAGAAATGCGCACTAGTGGGACTGACCCAACGGCTAGTGGCAATGCAAATGAAAGGCACGCTAGTGTGACTGACCCAACGGCTAGCGGCAGTGTAAATGAAATGCTCACTAGTGGGACTGACCCAACGGCTAGTGGTGATGTAAATAAAAGGCACGCTAGTGGGACTGACCCAACGGCTAGCGGCAGTGTAAATGAAATGCTCACTAGTGGGACTGACCCAACGGCTAGTGGCGATGTAAATAAAATGCACACTAGTGGGACTGACCCACGGCTAGTGGCTGTGCAAAATGAAAGGCTCACTAGTGGGACTGACCCACTGCTAGTAGCAATATAAGAGAAATGCTGGTATATATGAAAAGACTGTATAAGACTTGCTCGAAAAATTGTCCAAAGATTTGCCCCAATATGATGAACTGGTCAGTGGGATTAAATCCGAACCTGCCTTAGTTGGTAGTACAAAATCCAAATCCAACGTGAACTTTGTGATGTTGGCGGTACAAAATCCAGGATCTTTGTGAAGTTGGTGGCACGAATACCAAGCCCAACGTGATAAAGTAATGTTGGCGGCACAAAATCCAGACCCAACGTGATACTTTGTGATGTTGGCGGTACAAAATCCAGACCCAACATGATCTTTGTGAAGTTGGTGGCATGAAAACCAAGCCCAACGTGATAAAGTAATGTTGGCGGCACAAAATCCAGGCCCAACGTGATTTTTGTGAAGTTGGCGGCACGAAATCCAGGCCCAACGTGATTTTTGTGAAGTTGGCGGCACGAAATCCAAGCCCAACGTGATGTTTGTGAATGGTCAGTGGGATAAGACCCAGTCCTGTCATCCAATTGGTCGAGAAATTAAGTGTGATTGTCAAGAAAAAAGGGGGAATAGAAGGGTGCGCGGCATACGCTGAAACTTCATTAACAAGAAATTGAAATTTTGTCAAGGAACATGAAATTAAATTCAAGTTTGATTTTTCAGAATCTTTTCAAAATAATTTGCCCAAATTTCCACCAATTATTGCGCAGCCGATCAATTGATTTGCATTACGGCATGGTTGCTCCTCCTTGAGGCCTTGATTCGTAAGATATTGACTTACGCTTCTTCATCGATTTCAGCCATGAGTACCTGCACAGGGGGCTTGTCAAAGTACAACATACACTTTATTTTAAAATATTGCAACTACTACTCATGGAAAGAGCAGTGTGATTGATTTGAAAGTCTTGCTTGATTCTTTGACGAAATCCTCAAATGGACTATAAAAAATTTTGCCCCAGTGTGGGCTTATCTTGCGAAATCTTGCAAATAAAAATTTTGCCCCGGTGTGGGCCCATTTGATTGCAAAAATTGGCTTGGATGCCTCTCCATTTCTTTGAACAAAGTAAGAAACTGTGTTTCCTATATAATGTGAAGAAATTTGAACGTCTTGCTTAAACTCATACAGAAAATTTCATGATGAATTTCTCAAAATAATGCCAAATTACAAAAGATTTTTTCCTCACTTTAGCACCGATACTTTGGGTAATGGGTCACCATTTCCAGTTGGCTCATCTTTCAGGACCAATCAAGTGACGTTATTTCTGCTTTTGAGGTGGCTAAGGAAAATGAGAGGTCAGGATTTGTCTTATTCCTGTGCCCAAATCGTATGTAATCCATTCAATATCACATCTTAGTGAAAACAAAGAGTTTGTCACCCTTATTTCTTAAGAAAACGTAGTCCACCTATGAGTTTTATAAGCTTGCAATAATATGGATGGAAACGATAGTTAAACATGTGAAACTGGTCATAGCCTTATGATCACGAATGACTGATGGACTCCCTAGAAGCATGACCTTTGTTTTGAGTTGTTATGAAGGAATAAGTCAACGATGGACTTTTATGGGCTTGTAATATGACTTGAAGACGATAGTTAAAGAAATAATTTTCAAGGACATTGCACTGAAGATCGCATTTTTCTCAAAACTGCCCTCATTTTGGATTCCAAGATCTTGAACTTTGTTTAACTTTTATCATCACTCAACAGGGATTTCAGAGTCGAGTTTTTTTTTTTTTTTTTGCATTTACTTTTCTTGCTTTATTTTTTGCTTTTCTTTTCCTTCTTTTCCTCGACCTGGTGGATTTTCACATGAAGAGCAGTGTCAACCTCACACCTAATCAATTCAGAACGTATTCAAAAAAATTTCTTGGCATCAGTATATGAACATCACTTGCCAATTAGAACATTCATTGACGGAGATATTGCAAAGAACAGAAGTCAGGACTTCCGGCTTTTGTAATGGGGTGAGGTGGGGTGCTTAGAAAAGTTAAGGCTTGAAAGCGGATTCCAAAAGCGGTTTGAAGAATCTGAGATCGCATTGTTGCGCCAACCCTATTTTAGGGCTAAATCAGAACTTGCCCCAGTTTATGCTCACTTGAGGCTTTTTCTCTTTCATTTTCTTTCTTCTTTTGATTTTTCGGCCTTCTGCCATTCTTTGAAATTTTCACAATTTGTCCCAATTTATTTTGAACTGAGGTTCTCTTTTTTCTTTTCTTTTGGATTTTGTTGCTTTATCACTTTTCACTTCTTGAGACTTTTCCTTTTTCAACTCAAACTTGCCCCATGTGGGGTTTGCGATTCTCAGGGGTTGCCAAACGAAATAATTTATTCTGAAGGCTCAAAAGGGGTAACTAGGGATAGAATGTTTGATTGGAAAAGAAAATGGTCTGACTTGTATTCCGTTCCTTATAATAACTCTGAAAGGAAACTTTCATTAATGCGAAATTTTTTGTATGCATCTGAATTAACTGACTGAGGAAGACCCTTGTTCATCCATATCTGTGAAAAATAGGCGATCCGCGCGGAAAAAACCCTTCCTTTTTCTTTTCTCTTTCTCTCATTTCTCCTTTTTCAAAATTGAAACCCAGGTAGAATCAAATTTCCCCAATTTGTGATTCCCTCTTTTTTAGTTTTAGCATTTTTGCTTTTCTCTTTTTTTTTGAAAAATTTTTCAATCTCCCTCCCCAATGTGGGGTGCGATCATAGATGCTTTGAAAAGAATCTCCAATTTTGGCTCAAATAAGGATGCAAGGGATAAATAGTGTTTAGGTTGTAGAAACGATGGCCAAAGTATCATTCTTACACCTCATGACAACCAAGTAAACGAATTGCTCGTGGAGAATCCATTCCCTTTTGAAAATCTTCCCAACGTAGGGTAGTGATCATTAAGCCCCTTATTTGAAACGAAATTATTCTTTTAAGGCTCAAATGGGAGAGCAAATGATAAAATCTGTATGGGTAGAAAAATGAATGCTCAAAGTATCATTCCAAATTTTCAAAATAAACAAGAATAATGCACATTTTTTCTTTCACTTAGATGTGATTGAATCTGGTTAGACCAGTGAGCATTTTTCAAGCAAAGATTGCCCCAATTTATCAATCAATGTGACTGATTTTATTTTGGGGTTAAGTGAAGTGGGCAAAAATATGAATTGTACAGTGAAGGAGAAAAGGTATCTCATGGGGGCCTTTTAAGTGACCTCCTTTAATCTCGAACACTCTTATTGTGTAGCTCAAATCACCAATCTGGTGTATACATTTGTGAGTTGTCAGGCAAGAGGTTAAAAAATCTCAATTTGAGCTTATTTCTTAAAATTCATCATGAAATCTCTTAATGAGCTCAATAAAGAATGAAATGTACACGAGTATATACAAAATAAATAATTGTCTGAATAAAAGCTTCATTATTGCCAATGTTTGAAAAATTTTAAAAGCAATACATATGAGAAAACTTCTACAAAATTCCTTTGCACATGTATACACATTTTCTCTCTTAATATCCCCTTTTTCTTTGAGCAATGAAATCCCTTAGATGTTTTGCACGAGCGCTTTCAGATGAATTTTCGAATTCACATTGTAGGGCCTACCTAAGAATTAAGTAATATTTGTAATTTTCAAACTCTATCGGATCAAAATTGTTATCAGATATAGAAGAAATATTTCCACCTTATTGAAACATTTTTTATGAATGCAGGGGAATGGGGAAAACAAAAGAAAAATACCCTGAATTAGTAATCAAAACTATAAAATCGGTATGCATGTCCTATGGGGGAACCCTTTTATGCCAAGGGTAGGCCTAGTATGAAAATGCAATCCTCTAGGGTAGGCACCATACAATACCTGATGAATCCGATAAAAATGATTTGAAAAATTTGACCAATTTGGAGTGAGAAGAAACATTCGTCCTAAAAAAATGAGGACAAAACATGATATGTGAAAGAGAGCTTACTTTTGAAAGGATTGCAATGCCTCGACTAATTTATTCAGTGAATTTTAGACTTAAATCCTAAAAAGGAATAAGAGGATCAAGAGGATAGGATGAAATTGATAAATTATTCAAAATTGACTAGATTACCTAAAAAGGGTAAAATGGTCAAATGCATTGAATGAAATTTGATTATTTATTCAAAAATGAATGGATAACCCTAAAAATGAATTAAATGAATTGAATGAAATCAATTGATCAAACAGATCGAATGAAATGATGATTTATTTAAAATCGACCGAATTGCCCTAAAATGGGTAAACTTGTCAAATGAATTCAAAATCGACTAGGTTGCCCTAAAAATGCACAAATTGATAAAATGGACTGGATGAAATTGATGAATAAAATGATCCAATGGACTGAATGGAATTGACGGCTTATTGCGATGCATTAGTCTATGAGCCTTCTAAAATCAAATTTTGGCCTCAATTTATTTATCGTCTCAATAGCGAGGAATTGTTTGTGAATTTCTTCAAATTAATGTCCTTTTTGCAAGGGATTTTTACCAATTTGATAAAATGGCCAAAAAGTGATTATTAAACGCTCATATTCCAAAAATTGCTCTATGAAAATGATCGGATCCTACCTTACCTTGTGCACTACCCCTTTGGATGGTACAAAATGTAAACGTGCAAGTCTCCTTGGATTAAGTATCCGAGACACAAGGTAACTTATTCCTAACACGGGATCCCCTAAATGGCATTCCCTTCTAGGGTTTATGCATGATGCTAGTTTATTAAAGCGATGTAAATATGGGACAAATATGGCCTAAAGGACATAAATAATGCATCGGGAGAAAAGGTCTAAAATGAAATGTACTTATTGAAAATTAAGTGTAATGACTGAAATTTAAACATGTGAATTATCTAGTGGGTAAGTCACTAAAAGAGCGCCAAAAAGGCCTCTTATTGCTAAAGCACATGAATGCAGGCCAAGAAAACAAAGAAATGGTTAGTGCAATTGATAGTACACATAACATATTGGGAGCAATTAAAAAAAGAGATACAATAAAAGCAAGTAAAAGGGGTGGAACCCCTTCCCTCGTGCCTAATGTGCCTTAAAAAGGGTGAGACTGACTCTAACCTAGGAAAATCTAACATGGATGCATGAGGCTGGGGTTCACTAATGCAACTAGACTCGATAAGGTTTAAAAAGGTCCCCAAGCCTTCAGACCTAAGGGAATGGGTCATCAATCCCAAGACCCTCGGTCGGTGGCTCGAGCGATCCCCTAGGTACTGCTATGGGCGCAGAGGACACCATCCACTTACCTAGAGAGGGAAAGAGCCCACGAAAAATAAAATAAAATGGGAGAACAGTAAATAAACATGCACGTATGAAATATTCCCTATTTTGAGGGAAGGGGTTGAGAACCAACGCGAGGCTCTAAAGATGACACACCCCCTCCCCAAATGCAATGCAAAGCGCGAGATAAAACAAGTACAACATACATCCAAACAACCAATCATACATACGTGAGTGAGGGAGTAGTTTGATACGCACGCGAGGCAAAAAAGTCCTAAAATGGAAAATGCAACCCTAATATCCAAATGCTATGCATAAAAAGGGTAGAAAAAGGAGAAGAATAGCTAAATCAAATGCTTGGACCCACTTAGGAAATTCCCAGTGGAGTCGCCAACTGTCGCGCCCCACTTTTTGAAATGTGAAAGTAGTGTGTGGGATATGTATGTGAACGTGTGTGAAAATGAAAATAAAAGGCCGTGGGATTGTGAAATGCGACGGTTTGGCCTAACAAAGTTTCAAAAAGGGTTTTTTGAATGGAAAATGGAGTCGCCACTTGGTATAGAGTTAGGGTGTACCAAGTCACCCAAAAAAGAGTGATTTTTGGAAAGAAAAGCAAACAAACCCTTTTTAAAGAAATTTTTAGATCTACGTAACCAAAGAAAGGGATCGGGGGTCACGTTTGATAAGAGAGAAGACAAAGGCAAAGCCTAAGGCACTCCCTTACCCTAGCCAAAGCTAGTTGCGTGACTTAGCCCTTCTTTTCCCAATTTTTCTACCCAAAGTATGTGTTGCATGTTGGATATGACTAATGGATATGAAAAAAATGCAATCCTAAATCTAAAATGTCTCTTATGAGGATTTTTGGTCCCAATCACATGAGTTGTGATGGCCAATAAGGTAAACTCTCATAGAGGTCACAGGTGATGCAAATGAAGATCCAAATATGAGTGCAAGTGTGAAAATGTGAGAAGAATGCAAAAATAAAATAAAAACAAATGTAAGTGCAAGTGTGCAAATGTAAGAAAAGTGCATGTGTGCCAATTGAGAAAATAAAGGTATAATGGTAGTAAATGCATATAAGTACAATTGCGTGCAATTTGTGAGGTAGAAAATAAATAAGTGATAGGGAAAGAAGAAAAATGTGCGAACATGGCATGTGGATTGAGGAAAATATATGTAGTGAGAGAGTATGGATGAAGAAAGTGAGGAAGTGATATAATAAAAATGAGAGTGGATGAACCTAGAGGAATGCATCAAGTCGGGTGCGGGAATGACTTCTAACTTCATGATTTTAATTTTCCCTTTGATTAGAAGAAAGAACTAGCGTGCTAAGGCTATTTTGTAGCCACACTCACTCGTTTCCCTTACCGAAAGGGGACTCTCAAGCAAATGTACCCTATAACTAGCATGAGGATGCAAAAACCTAAAATAAAGGGAAAAGGATTGGAGGAGCATGCCAAATGCTAGAAAACTAAGAAAAATGTATGAAATGTAGTGAAACATGCAAGTATGCACTAACGAGAGGGGACGGCCTATTGGGTCTAGTATTGGACTAGCCCTTTTCTAGAATTCTCTCACAAGCATTGGACTTGCGAGAGTTCGAGGGAAAAGATCATGGCCAGCGTTGGACTAGCCCCGGTGACGCATTCATCCATCACATTCATCTACGACTATAGAAAGCAAGTAGACATGCCAATCACCTATAAACACGTAGCACATAACACTTAGCATGCTCGACTAAATGCAAGAGCCTAATAAAGCAAATTAACACGTAGCAACAAAAGCAAGCAATCAAGCTAATGAACCTGTTACATTGGCTAACTAAAACAAATGGGGAAGGGGAAAAGTGAATAAAATGCTCTCCAAGCCCTATCTATTACAAACCAAGAGGTGTACACATACCCCATAAATAAATAAAAGAATGACTTAACAAAAGCAAAATTAAATGAAATAAATGAAATGAATTAAGAAAAAGCAAAGAAAGCCAAGTAGACATGCAATTCTCACTTAGCACGTTGAATCACATAGGGGAGAGACAAAAAAGATAAAAGAAGTTATACCTCCCTTGAGTTGATGTCCTAAATGGAGTGAAATCACTTATTTATCCTCCAAAATAAAAGAAAAGATCATGGTACCAATTTATTTGGAAAAATTAAAGAGAATAGGTAAACACAAGCTCACTTGGATACAAAGTTCTTAAACTCATGCATTAAGTGCAATCTAAACAAAGAATGGTAATTAATTGAAGCAAGCAAGCAATGAAAAGTTGTAAAATTAGAGTTACCAAGGACCAAATTGAGGAGATTATCCAATTGATTGAGTCATAGTAGCATTAGTTGGAAGCCAATGGGTCAAAGTGCAATTTTGAAAGTTGAGTTGCATGCAAACCATGCAAACCCACGAAGGAAACAAGCTTCTGCAACTATTTTTATGCTACTCAGCTTCAACCACCGAAACTACTCACGGATTTGTGATGCAAGGAAATAAAACAGCTTCAGATCCTAACTAGGGACTCTCACCCGGAAAACAGAAAAATGCGGCACGCATATGCTTTGTATTATGCAAAGGAAAACAACACTTAAAGTCCCATTACTCAGTAGACCGAACCAAAATCCCTCAATCAAGCTCTTTGAGCACTCGGCAAAACGACAACTAGAGCTAATGAACAAACAAGAGAAAGAAACATGGATACAGCAAACATCGAAAACCTTTTCTGCATTTCCAGCCGCAGCTTTTGCTGCAACTTCCCTCCCACTTTCAAACATTAAATTCAGATTTGATCTCATACTTTAAGCAAAAACATAATCTTGGCATCTGAACGAGCAAAATCATGAAAAGAGCCCATGCAAATACTGAAACAAATTTCATGCAAAAAGCCTGGAGAAGTTTTTGATAACAAGAAAAGTTGCTGCAGCTTTGTTTCCCAACGGGTACTTCAAATTTGAATATCAAATTTGATCAAAACTTTAAACCAAACCTCCAAGCTTTGAACTAAGCACTAAGACACGTAACTTAAACATTCAAACAAGCAAGGATTAGGGGATTAAAGCAATACTGAAGAGATTTTCATGCGAAAATGGTTTTAAACTTCAGCATTATCGCATGGCAGATTCGCTCATGCCTCCCAAACCGAAAACCAACCTCAAACTTATCATTCCAAATAGTCTATCATGCATTCAAGAGGATGGCAGAATTAGAAATGATAAAGATTTTCATGCAATCCAGAATTCAAACCAAACTTTCTGCTAAAAAAATTCGGCAGCTAGGGAGGCTTTCTACAATAATTTTTCTGCTGCACATTTGCAGCTTCAGCTCACGCAAATGAAAGATTGCGCAATAACTCAACATTTAGTTACCAAACCCACACACATCTCCCAAACATAATCATCCGTTCCCCATGAGATCTAATCAAAGCAACCAGGCATGAAATGCAGCAAAGCAACGTGAGGTTTAGCAGCAGCTTCGCTTGACCAGAAACTTTCCCAAAAGTGTTGTTAGCAACACACAAATGCACATATCTACTCTCAACATGTCCTAAAATGCTTCTTCATACGAAAATTCAGCACAGATGCAAAGCAATAAATTCAGAAACGATGAGATGACCATTGCTGCAACAAAGGATAGAGCTCCTATCTGTCAGCATTGCTGCAAAGAGCTCCAACCCTGTTCGCAGCGATTTACGCACAACAACCTCAAGTAAACCATCTAAAATCAAACAACAAGATCCTCGAACGTTCTTCCATTTTGCCAACATGAAACCTTGAGATTTCAGCTTACAAGAATAAGAGTAAAAAGCACAAACTGAGAAATTTCTGCTACATACGAACTCAGATGCTTTCTCGAATGAACCAGTCATGGAAACGTCACTTTTCTTTTTCAAAGTTAGTATCTTTTGCTACTAGACTACAGCTTGGGAACAAAAATGGACAATACCAAACGGATTTCGAACCCTAACATGTCCGTCATGCAACATAACAGCAAAAGACCATAGCTTTAAGTTATCAACCTTACCAATAAAAAGAAAACAGTGATCGGAAGTCTTTTTGTACTCACAGGCTCAAACCACTGTCCCTAAAAATCTCATGTCAAAACCCCATGCGTTCCTCAATCAGCATCCAAACAGTAACAACAGAAAAAAAACAAACTTGGCATGAATTCATGACTGAAATACCTCGGTGAAGATCTGCCGGTGGCGATGATGAGTTGCGATGGTGGCGGTGGATTCCAGTTAGCCGAAGCCTTCCTCCGTTTCCTTTTCAGCCTTTTCCTCTTTCCGTTGCTTGCCCGACAGCTTTTCCCTTTCTCAAAAGCTGCTCCTTTCTATCCTCTCCAAAACCCCTTCTAGCTCTCTCCCTATTTTTTAGCTTATGCAGCCGCCCCTTGTTTCTCCCGTAACCTCCCTACTAGCTTTCTTGCTTCGTTGTTTTTCCCGCCGTCACAGAACATCCCCCCCTCGGTTTCTTTCTTTTGCTCTCCAAAAAACCTTCCCAGCCGTCACTAGCCTCCCTCTATCTCCCAAGATTCCAGCCGTCATAAAAACTCTCCCGTTCTCTGCTGTTTTCTTTTCTTTTTATATGGGGAATCATAACCCTCAAACCCTCACCTCAAAGGTGAGGATGAAGGGCTGATTCCCCCCACAATTCTCAGCCATCGATCCCATGAAAAATATCATTTCCCGTCGCTGCTGCATGAGCGGCTGTTTTTTTTTTTTTTTTTTTTAGAACCTGTTAAATAGCCCAAAATCCGCTCTCGGGTTTCCCTTTTTTTTTTGGATAACAATGAACTAAATAAATAAAGAAAAATAACAATTTAAAATAAATTCAGATAAAATGAACAAAGCTATGAATAAAAGATAAAAACAAAATGCTAATAATCTTTCTTCTTTTCTTTCTTTTTTTTTTGAAAAATTCTTTGCTAAAATGATTTAAAACAAAATAAAAGACTAAAAGTAAATAAAAACTAACATGAAAAATAAAAAATAATAGTAAATAAAAATACACTAAAAATTTGGTGTCTACAGCAATTAAACACTGGTTCCCCGTAGGAGTTTTAACTTTCAAATAAAAAGGCAAGAAATCACACTTTACATCTATACCTTTCATAAATTTAGGATCTATGAATGAATGGGCTGTCCCGGGATCAATTAAAACCCTAACTAGGCAATGAAAAATAGGGATCGTACCTTCCACCACTTCGGTTGGATTATGGATTTGCTGGTTGTCTAAAGCGTAAACCCTAACTGGCACTTTTGGTTGGCTCCCTTCGGCACTCGACTGTTTCGAAGTAGACCTAGCAGGCTGTTGGGTATTTCCTCCTTCCTTAGAGGCATTAGGGCAACTCGAAATCTGGCTCGGCGCTATTGCAAATTAGATATTTTCTTTACTTTCTCCAGCACTCGGCTTCAGTGTGGTTAGATTTGTTACAGTATCTACAAATCACACGAGGAGTCACGGTCTGATCAGCTTGAAAACTCCCTTTTTGCTGATATCGTCTACTTTGATTTTCTTTTGGCGGGGCTCCCTTTGGTGGAGCTCCTCCTGATTTTTCGGGCATTCTCACTCCTCCAACTGCTCTTCCCATTTTAAGGGGTTGGGTAGACTTCTCGGACGATCGAGGGGTGTTGCTTGGGTTACCCCTCTTTCTAGCGTGAAAATCTTTAAATTGGAACTTAGTATTCTCTACCCTCTATGCCTTATACAAGTCATCCGTGAAAGTTGTGATCCGAGCGGCTGTTAGGGATTTTTGAATTTCTACATTTAACCCTTGAATAAATCTCCTTATCCTTTTACGCTCCGTGAATACAAGCTCAGGGGCAAATTTAGAAAGTTTAGTAAATCACTCCTCATACTCGGCCACACTTAGTAACCCTTATTTCAACTTAATAAAGTCGTCCTCCATCCTTTCTTGTATCATAGGCGGAAGAAATTTGGCATTAAATTCCCTCTCAAAATTTGTCTAAGTCCAGGGGGTTTGTTCTCTTTCCCACTTCGCCCTAACAACATTCCGCCACGAGCGCGCCACTCCCTCAAATAGAAAAACAGCGAAATTCACTTGTCTTTTTTCGGCATAATCTAGAGCAGCAAAAATCTCCATCATCCTTTTAAATCAATTTTCTGCTACGTCGAGATCAAACCCTTCATGAAACTTAGGTGGGGCGAACTTCAAGAATCGCTCTAAATCTCTATCCTCCCCCCTTCCTTGGTTCTTAGATTAGTTGACTGGTTCAGGACCCTGGCGCTCAGCTAAACGCTCAAGAACATCAGTTATACAATTAAGGGCCGTAGCCACTTGGTCACCCCCTTCGTTCCTAATATTTTGGTTCGGACTAGTCGCAGATCTCTCACCTCTCTCGGGAGTGCATGGTTGTCGAAAGCCACGCTCATGCCCCCGTCCATGTTCTCGCCGATCCATTTAGCAAGATTCTAAATGCATAATTAAAAGAGAAATAAATAAGCGTAGAAATTTAAAAACATGCACAAGTTGCAAGAACACTTTAAAATTAAAATTTAGATCTTTGCATAAACCAAAAGTCATGTCACATGTCAAGAGTGCATACAACGAGTAAATAATATCAAATACAGGACATAGGCATCCGAGTGTTTCAAAATACAGAGATACATGTAACAAAATACAAAAGCCTCAAGGCAAGATTCACCCTTCTAAGTCCTGAGCAAAAGTCAACAGATCGGGAGATCACTAATATAAATGAACCGAACTAGTCGATCTTACAACCTCAGAAGGGTCCTCCTCGGGGTCCTCCTTGGTATCCTCCTCCATCGGCTCTATCTCCACCTCAACAACAGGGGCAACATCCCCAGGTCCATCTCCAAGCAAAGCCTCCTCTATACTGTCGGCCATGATCGCATACTCAGCCATAATACCATCCACGCAGCTTCCCGCCTCCTCGACAATCCATATGAGGCACCCCTTAGTCGCCTGAAACTGAGCATGGGAGGCATTAGCCCTCTGACGCTCCTCAATTACCCTAACCTCCAACTCCTGGATCGGGCAATTTTGGCCTCCATAGTGGCCACCATTTCCTCCCTCTCAACTTGTGCTATCCTGAGATCAAGGGTCAATCGTCTTCTCTCTTCGACTACTCCTAACATCACACTGTTAGAGTAGGAGAATCTTACTCAACAAGGGCACGTCCTAACCCTCCTAGCGGGTGAGTACCGAGGAGGGGTCCGCCTCCGACCATGCGATACGAAATCACGAGGAAAGGTCCCTCAATCCTATCATCATCATTGCCACTGTCCATATTCTACAAATAATCCACAAAACTAAAGGTTAGGTCCTTATAATCACTGATACCATTTAAAAATTTAATTTGAGATCTATCACGGATTTCTATTACCAAAAGTTTACGACTAAGAATTCCTAACCCTATTTCAGGTATTTCAAACCTAGCGCTCTGATACCAACTGTGACACCTCCACCTCTCCCTAGGGCGAACCCTAAGGTATCAGCGGGACGCCCGTCCAACTCTCATCAGGACTCACGCACTCGTTCAAATTTAATAAAGGATGGAAAATCAACCATCGACTTAATTAAAAATATTTCGAACATACAAGTCACAACTCCTAAACCTAGCATTTACAATTACAATCCACAATTTCCAACATAACAAAATTTACACTTTAAGAGTCTTCAATTTTATACAAAAGATATACTAGCTTCCATCAAAAGTCGCTAGTCTAGAATTTCCAACTTCCACCTCCAAAGCCTGTTAAGGAAAATAAACTTAAAGGGATGAACTAACGCTCAATGAGGCCAAGAAAATCAAGCAAGCAAGCAAACAAGTAGTACCAATCAATCAAATAACACACTTGAAAGCAACTTTAACATGAACTTTCATTTAAGTGCACAAGTAGGAAATAAACACACATGGAAGGATACAGGAGCTCTCAAGAACTAATTTCACGTCTTGACCGATTCAAGCCATTTGGGGTTGACTCTCCGTTAACTCAAGAAGTAACATGACCGTAGCACTCCACTTACTTCCTCCATCCAACATAACACCCACTCGGATCCGGAACTAAACATTCATGTAGTGGTGATACTATTCGAGTATGCCAAGCGAAATTTTAAAAGATCAAACTATATCATTTCCCAAAGTTCACCAAACTTCTCGACCAAACCCTTGCCGACTCGAGTTACGAGATTAGCCAATGGGTTGGAGCGTCCCCATAAGCATGATTGGTTGATGAGACAACGCTCCAATCGACTTAGAATCGTTCATAGCACTGAGTCGGGATGAGCGGCACCTCCCACCCGAATAGGGTGTGGAACATTCTACCCCTCAGTGCTCACGAGTTAAAACATATTCAAGTGCAAGTATAAGTCATATACATTCATTTAACAAGTGTCATTCAATCAAGAGAGAGAGAGGACGAGGGTGATAAAGTACACTCTCACCTCGATAAGTTCACGTATCATATAGCACTTGTACAAATATCATTTCAATTATAGTAACATTGAACATGCACTTGACCTCACCAAAAGTAAAGGCAAAACAAGAGCAAAGGGAGAGGTCAGACAAGCTTATCGGGATCCATGTGACCACCTGAGACATGCACAATCACGATTATCTAGGTACTCGACCAAGGCTAATAAGAAAACATCTTCTTACTGCCCACTCTCAAGGTCATAAGTTTGAGTCAAGTTAAAGGAGGTTTTCTCGCTAAATCATTGAAATAATACTCAAAGAAAACTCAAAAGTCATTTTCGAGTCAAGTCTTTGCAAGAACTCTCGGTTCCAAAAGAAAGTACTATACTTACTTTCGGCACGAAAATCGAGAAAGGAAAAGATGGTTTTCATCTCTCAAAACTTCTAGTCCTATGCCCAAGTTTTAAAATATAATGAGCGTTCACATTTTCTAAACTAATGGAATCAGAATTCATCAAAACTCACTCATTTCCAAAATAAATGTTAATGCTAAAGATTCCAAGTTTCGAGTATAAAACTAGTGAAATTTTTCAAAAATTACTCTAGCTAAAATGCTCCATTTTTAGGGTTCAAATTCATGAAAACCAAGGTCATAAGACTAGGGGTTGAAAATCATTTCTCATGTATGAAATGAGGTGCAAATAACTAGAAAAGTAATGCTTGTAACCTAGAAAATGTTTCCAAGTAACTTTGGAGTATTGTCACCTTACAAGGAAAAATTCAGTTTTGGTAACCATTTTTGAAAAATCATAACTTGAGTTTCATAAGTCCAAAATTAGCAAATCTTATACTGTTGGAAAATAGATTAGATGAACTAAAACTCTCGAGAAGACACTTTCCCCATAATCAAATCCAAAATCAGTCAAATTTTAGCTCGAACTCACTATTCCATCAAGAACAGAGCAAAACAGTCTTGCATTTTCAGTAAACTTTGGAAATTTGGAAAAATTCATAGAAACAGAATCAGACCTTGAAATTTATACCACTGAAAGAACTCCAAGTCTAGTTTCAAATACAATAAACGAAACTCAATTTGGACCTTTATACACCAAGATACAATAGTTTCATGAAAGCTGATTTTTGGAATCTGTTTCACGGAATTCCAGTTTTGGAACACTTGACACAGTTTCAAAATCAGGTCATAACTAAAGCTTCACAAATCAAATTTAACGTGGTTTGTAGCATTGAAAACTAGATTCAAAATGCTAAAATTCAATAGAAGAAATTGTCTTAAAATTCGTTTTGTAAAATGAGCGAAAATGAGTTACAAACTGCAGCTATGCTTGTTTCTCGAATTGAAACAGTAAGGAAAATCAGTCAATTTTTCCAGTTCACTATGGCTCATAAAAAATGAACTAGCAGGTGCATTTTATACCGTTGGAAAGTCCTCAGAGTCTATTTTCGTATGCCACAAATGTTACTTGATTTCGAATTCTGGACAAAAAGTTATGGCCTATTAAGTACACGCGGGTTTGATGTCCTGATCAGAAATTTTTCCAGGTTTACTTTCTCACTTTAACCTAACTTTCACTCAACCAAATGAAATGTTTTTTGGGAGATAATTTACACACATAAACACCAACATATTACAAGCATTTTGGCATCAAAATCACCCCAAATTTTGAAATTAAAATGAGGGAAATGACCAACAAAATTTCGGACAGCTTGCTCCTTTCTCTCTTCAACTTTTCTTTTCAACTCTCACTACCAAAACCAAGATACCATTCACAAAAATAACAACCAAACAAGCAATTCCTCAAGGCTACTACCTAAGAAGCCACCTCAAGACATTTATCTAGAGTCAAGGTTCAACGAACCCATCAACAACCCAATGCTTAACTAATTAAAACTATTTAAACTAACCATAAGTTGGGCCGAAAAATGAGGGCTTTAGGAGTCTTGCCTTTCTTCCAAGTGTAGGATGCAAGACTACAAGGAAACAAGCTCTACGCCTCCAAGTATCTTCCTCCTCCAAGTCTCCTTTCAAGCTTGAGTGATGATCCAAGAAGATGAGCAAGGTTGGAGTGAGTTTTTTGGGAGCAAAATGGAAGAGATGCTAGCTGAAATTTTTGGCAAGAAATGGTGAAGGGTGGCCGGCCAAGAGGGGAGGGAAAAGAAAGGGTTTGCGTGAGTTTTTGGTGAAGTGATGGAATGAAAGAAAGAAATGACATAAAGGTTCTTTTGGTGCAAAAAGTCAACAAATGAATAGTGGACCATTAGTGCTCCAAATTGAAATTAATTCAACTTACTCACCTCTAATCTCTCAATTAACTTTTCTTAGTCTATAATTGATCACCCTTAATTCTTCAAGACCACTGCACTCTCGGACCGAACATTATCTCGAAAAATGTGTATTCACTATTTCTCACTAAACAAGCAACATGAAAATTAACTTTAAAAACAAATCTGTTAAAATATAATTTGGGGTAATGTACAATGTAATTACAGTTAAAATTGATGAAATAAATTAATTAAAGTAAATGAATAAATAAATAATTAAATAAACCAGTAAAATAAAATAAAAGTAAATAAAATAAAAATTCGGGTCCTCACAGGATCAACCGGTAATTTCTTCAAAACTTGATATGGAAGATTTGAAGAACTTGACGAAATCGATATAACATACTTGAATATTTAAGTCTTGATATATGGAAGACTTGAAGAATTTGAAAATGCAGGCCTTTATAGTTTGGAGCTTCAAAAGACTTGAAAGTATGAGATGTGCGGTCTCAACTTTGGTAGAGAGACCCCCTATTTATTGCTATAAAATAGGGTAAAATCTGAAAACATGTATGCCACTTTACTTGTCTTGCAAAACATGTAGTCATATCATGACTATACCATTTCAAATATTATCTCTTCATTTTATATTTATTAATAAAGAGATAATATTGATGAGTATTTCCTTGATTAGCCATGCTCATAAGGATATATGACGTGGCACTATTTAATTGGACAAACCATTGTAGTATATAAGACATATATATGGATGAAATAATTCTAAATACTATCTCTTTAATAAAGAAATAATTATTTAGATATTTATTCATAATTTTACCAAATCAAAGAGATATGTGACATGGCATAATTTGATTGGTAGAGAAATCCCAAAAATTATAAATAGCTAGGACACCTTAACTTGCCATATCGAGAGACATGATTGGCTGCTGAATAGCCAAATCCAAGTGTGGATAACATGTGACAATATCCAATTTGATAAAAATAAGCCATAGAAATAATTTATAGATTAATGGTAATTTTTTAGAATTAATTAAAATTCCATTGTCTACAAAATAATGATTGTTCATCTACAATTTAACAAACAATGAAATATTAAAACACTAATTCAAAAAAAATATTGGAGCTTCTTTTTGTATATTAGATGGTCCAACCCACAAGAAGTATGATTGGGAATTGTTTGATCATCTTTATCCAAGGAAGAAGTAAAATACAATCAACTTGAATTCAAGACCGCTATTTGAAATCTCAGTATCTTAGTGAAACACTAGATTTCTTATTTCATGTCTACTTTTCATGAAAAAAATACCAATTACAGCAGAGGGTTCCTTCAAACAACACAAGGTGGGTCAATTATACAATCCAATGATATTGAGCATGTTTCTCATCTCTTCTTGAGAAACAATTGGGCTATTTCTTTGTAAAATTATGCACAATTTGATATGTGACAATTCTACCAAGATCTCTTCATTAGTTAGAGGGTAGGTGATCAGATTTTTGAGGAATGTATCAGGAGAGAATTTGATTTAGTTAGATAATGTACGGTTGGGAAACAAGGATAGATTTTTTAGCAAGTTATGTAATGTATCTTCAAATATTCACTATAATTCCACAAGATCTAGTTTTGTTCAAGTAACGGATTCTAGCCAACTAAAAGAATTTTCTTATCAATCCAGAGAGCATTTCGATTCCATTACTAATGAGGTTTTGGAATATCACATGTTGATTAATCAAAGAAAGATTCAACAACTAAAAGATTCTTTGGATCCTTCCTTTCTTCAAATAGAACGTGTAGACACCAAATTTTTGGTGTAATTTCTTTTACTTTTTATTCTCATTTGTCGTGGTTGCTTTTAGTTTTTTTAGTTTCTAGTTTCTATTTTAATTTTTAAGTTTTAACGTAGAAAAATCATGGAAAAAGAGAAAAAAAGGAAAATTGTTCACAAAATACGTTCAAATTTAATTTTTTGGCATTTTGGTTTATTTTTGTTAATTTATTTTGAAAAAAAAAATGATGAGAAATGATGAAAAATGAAAGAAAAGATCGAAAATGGTAATTTTGTTATTTTTAGTTTGTTTATTTCGATGTGTTTGTAATTAAAATTGTTGTTTTTATTATTATTTAGTTTTACTATTATTTTTGTTAAATAATTAAGGTGAAAAAAAATAAAATAAAATAAAAAAAAACATCTCCATTTCTGCCGGAGTGCATTTTCAGTCTCCACACACACCCCACTTCCCTGATCCGTGACTTAGCTTCCCATTTTCAGGACACCATCTCCACTCCACTATCAGATTCCTAACCACAACCAAATCCTTTACCTCGTGATCATCGACTGAGATAGGAGAGAGTGAGCTGCATTCGGCAAACCAACCGAGGACAAGAGGGAATCCGCGAGCTGCAACACTTTAAAATTTCTGTCCGTGAGCTGGAGTGAAACCAGGGAGAAGCCGTGAGCGAGCTCCACCCATTCTGCACTTCCGTTTCTACCAACTACATCCAGTTTCCAACCGCAACAACCACCAGCTCCACCGGCTGCCACAGCCAAGCAAACCAGCACTTCAGACCGGGCGTGAGAACCGAGAGGAAAGAAAATTTTTCCAGACTTCTTGTGCGTAAGCTTAGCTTGCTACTGAGGTAATTTCTGGACTTAGATGAGTTGTTTATGGGTTGATGAAGCTGTTTATAAGCATGCATGTGGGGTTGTACGGTTGGATGATGAACTAAGTTACAAGAAAATCTGATTTTTAAGGAATTGGAACTGTCCGATTGCTTGAGCTGGAAATTTCAGCTTTAAATTGCTAACTTGTGATGATCTGAGCTCAGTTGTATGTTTAGCTAATTAGCAGCTGGATGATTGAGCTTTGCATGAAGTTAATCAACATGTTTAAGCAAGAAAATTGAGGGAATATAAAATCTGTTTACATGTATGACAACCGAGAGAGAAATTGGATGAATTTCTGGTTAAATGGTGATTTTTGATGACATTTGAACTTGATTTTGGACCCAATCTGATAGATAGCTCTTTATTTGGTGTTGCATGTGATCTTTATGGCTAGGAATTCGGTTGCATGGCTGGAAAATTTTATTGGAAGTTGCTAGTTGTCAAGGCATCTGAAATGGTTTACTATATGAATTTGTTTGTTATCAAAATTCTGATTGGAATTTTCTGGTTGCAAAACCTGTGAATCAAAAAAGCTGTTGGCTTCTTCGTTTGTTTTGCTTTTTTTTCTTTGAAGCTGAATGAGTGAGGCCGGCAGGTTGCAGGGGATTCTTTGCATTGTGTTTGTTCTTTTAATTTGGGACCTTAGGATGTTTTTTCTTGAATTTTGTTTGATTTGAAGTTAGTTGATGTCCGAACGCCTTTGTATTGCTAGACTTTGGTTGAGGTTTAAAGAACCTGTTTTGTTGTCTCCCTGCACATACGAAAGCTGAATTTGCACAGAAAGAAACCCGTGAGTGAATTCAAGTTGCTGGTTTCATAGTAATGTCGAAACTTTTGGTTTGGTTGCAGCTGTGTTCCTCCTCAAAGAAAGTGTTTAAATGTGTCCCTAGCTTTGCATCAGTCTTGCTTATGTGTTTTGCTGATTTGGTTTGAGTTATATATCTCGTTGTTTAGTTATAGGTTATGGTTTTGGTCGAAATTTGTTGAATAAAGCTGCGTGTTTACATCTAAAAATCTGAATTTTCCTTCTTGAGCAAAATTGTTTTGAACAACAGGTTTTGCTTCATCCTTGTTGCGGCAGTGATCACCTTATTGCTTGGCATCTAGGTTGTTTGTTTATTTCTTTCTGCCGTATGAAGTAGCCTCATGGGCCAAGTTGAGAGTGAACATGTGCACTTGTGTGTTGCTAACAACACTCTCAAGTGAATTTCTGGTCTAATGAAGTAGCCACTAATCCTTGCATTACTTGGCTGCACTTTGTATTTGGATGATTTGTTTACATCTTTGCGGGTAATAGATGGCTGTGTTTGAGTAAAGTGAACAACATGAGTGAGAGTCTTGCATCCGTTATTGGATTTGTGGCATTGATAGAGTTTATTTAGGATCCAACCACATGAAAACAAGCTGCAAAGTTCACTCAAGAAATTCTGCCGCAGTTTTTGATTTTTTTGGCCATAACCCATTTCTTTTCTTGTTGCTGTTTTCTTTTTGAATTACCATGGCTGTGTCTTTAGTTTAAGAAATGTAAATTTACAAGTTTCATGTTTGCAAAGTAGAGAATTGTGTGATAGTTTGCTTGGATTTTACTTGAAAAATGTGTGATAGTTCACTATGCCGAATTGCTGCAACTTACGCATATCAGAAATTGTAGAAAGAAATGGAATTGCAGAAGCTTTGGCCGTGAATGTTGATTTGCATGCATGAAATAATCTTCACAAATTTCGCTTTGACCCCTCAAGTCCCTTCTTATTCTATTATGGCCCCAGCAATTGAAAAGATTAATCGATTTAATCCTTCAAAGTTCCTTTTCCTTCCAAATTGGAATCCCATTTGTTGAATATGGATTTGTTTGATTATTTGAAGGACTTAATGGTTCAATTTTATAGCTACTAGTGGTTCCCTATGTTTTGTTTTTGAAGAATTTATGTTGTTTGATTTACTATTAAATTGGTGCATTAATCCTTTGTTTAATGGTTTTAGCCCAAATTAGAACCTTTTCCATTTATTAGCTTCACAAGCGGGGGAAGGTATAACTTTCTTTTATCCTTTTTGCCTCTCCCTATGTGATACAACGTGCTAAATGAGAATTGCATGTCTACTTGGCTTTCTTAAGTTTTCTTTAATTCCTTTCATTTTTAAGTCTTTCTTTTATTTTATTTATGGGGTATGTGTACACCTCTTGGCTTGTAATAGATAGGGCATTGGAGAGCACTTTGTCTATTTTTCCCCCTCCCCCCATTTGTTTTAGTTAGCCCATGTAATAGTTTCATTTGCTTTTGGGGTATTATTTGGTTTGCTATGTGTTTAATTTGCTTTATTAAGCTATTGCATCTAGTCGAGCATGCTAAGTGTTATGTGCTACGTGTTATAAGTGATTTTGCATGTCTACTTGCTTTCTATATTTATCAATGAATATGGTGAATGGAATGTACGTCACCACACTAGTCCAACGCTAGTGGTGGTTCATTGTCCCGTATTCCTCTAGTCCAAACGTTAGTAGGAATTCCTAGATATGGGCTAGTCCAACGCTAGACCCTTAGGGACCCTCCTCGCTAGTTCACATTCGCATGCTCCACTACATTTCATGCATTTTTTTTAGTTTTTATGGCATTTGGCATGTCCCTCTAACCTTTTCCCTTTCATTTTAGGCCTTTGCATTTCATGCTAGTTATAGGGTCCATTTGCCTGAGAAATCCCCTTGGGTAAGGGAAACGAGCGAGTGTGGCTTCAAAATAGCCTTAGCACGCTAGTTTTTCCTTCTAATCAAAGGAAAATTAAAATCACAAAAACTAGAGGTCATTCCCGTACCCGACCTGATGCATTCCTCTAAGTTCATGCATTTTCATATCATTTTCTCACTATTTTCCTCACTAATTATATATTTTAAATCCACATGTCATATTCACACACTTATTCACTTTCTTTACTTTTCACTTCACACATTGCACCTATTTTACTTATATATTTACTATTTTCATTCACTTGCACACGAGCATTTATATTTTTATTCATTTGCACACAAACACTTTCAAATTGCACACATGCACTTTTTTCTACACTTTGCACACTTACACTCTCATTTGAGTCCTCATTTGCATCATTCATGATTTTCTATGAGGACTTTCCTTATTGGCCGTCACGACTCGTGTGAATGGGACCAAAAGCCTCATAAGAAACATTTCTTAGATTTAGGATTGCATTTCTCATTCATTAGTCAAATCCAATTTGCAATACATACTTTGGGTAGAAAATATAGGAAAATAAGGGTTAAATCACGCAACTAGCCTTGGTTAGGTCGAAGGGGTGCCTTGGATTTTTATCCTTGCCTTCCCCTTCGTCAAATGTGACTCCCGAACCTTTTTCTTTGTTTTACGTGGACTAGGAGTCGTTTAAAAAGGGTTTTCTTACTTTTTTCTTTAAAAATTTCATTTTTTGGGTGACTTGGTACACCCTAACTCTATACCAAGTGGCGACTCCATTTTTCATATAAAAACCCTTTTTGAACTATTTTTCTTGGGTCAAATCGTCGCATTTTCAAAAGTCCCATTTAGACCCATTTTTGTTTTTATCAACAAAATTCATTTTTCCCAAATCAATAAAATTCAACAAAAAACAATTATTTTATTTTTTCCAAAAAAAGTGGGGCGCGACAGTTGGCGACTCCACTGGGGACTTCCTAAGTGGGTCCAAGCATTTGATTTAGCCATTCTTTTCCTTTTTTCTACCCTTTTTATGTATAGCATTTGGATATTAGGATTGCATTTTCCCTTTCTAGGACTTTTTGCCACGTACGCGCATATCAAACTACTCCCTCACTCACGTATGTATGATTGGATGATTGGATGATTGGATGTATGATTGTACTTGCTTTATCTCGCGCTTTGCATTTGCATTTTGGGGGGGGGTGTGTCACCCTTAGAGCCACGCGTTGGTTCTCGATCCCTCCCCTCCAAAACGTATACTATCATACGCGCATACGCTTTATTATTCATCCCTCTTTATTTTCTTTTTAGTGGCTTGTCACGCCACTCCACCCTATTAGGATTAGGAGACCCACTTGGACGTGTGATCGTGACACGACGTGTGCGTAGCACGATCCAATGGGTCACTCAATCTTCCGCTTTAAACTTTGGGTTGATAGCCTTTAGTTTTTAGTCGAAGGTTGAGGGTTTTTTATAGATTCACTCAAACATGCAGCCGTAACACGACGTGTGCGTAGCGGTGTTTGGGGAATCGCTCGAGCCACCGACAAAGGGCCTTGGGATTGATGACCCTTGGCCACGAGTCTGAAGGCTTGGGGACCTGAGCTTATCGAGTCTAGATGCATTAGTGAACCCCAACCGCATGCATCCATATAGTTCACCTAGGGTAGAGTCTGCCTTGCCCTAGTAGGGACACCATTCACGAGGGGAGGGATCCCACCCTTTTCCTTATTTACTTTTCCTACTTTTTATATCATTTAATTGTCCAACGTGTTATGTGATTATGTGTTGAACTAACTTTCCTTGTCTCTTGCCTTTGCATTCACAAACGTTAGGAAATAAGAGGTCGGGCATGACCTTCTTTTAGGACATACCCTTATAGATAGGCTATTGCATGTTTAAAAATTGTGGTATATTTCGTTCATAAATTAATAATGCCATACCATTTTAGGCCTACCCTGGCAGATAAAGGGTTCCTTAGGTCATGTCTCATTTCAAATTGCATATCTTACTGCTTTTAATAAACTGGCATCACGCATCCACCCTAGGAAGGGAATGCCATTTAGGGGATCCCGTGTTTAGGAATAAGCCACCATATGTCTCGGATACTTAATCCAAGGAGACTTGCACGTTTACATTTTTTGTATCATCCAAAGGGGTAGTGCACAAGGTAAGGTAGGATCCGATCATTTTCATAGAGCGATCTTTGGAATATGAGCGTCTAATAATCACCTTTTGGCCACTTTATCAAAATTGGTAAAAATCCCTTGCGTAAAGGACATTAATTTGAAGAAACCCAAATAATTCTTCACTATTGAGACGATAAATCAATGGAGGCCAAATCTTGATTTTAGGAGGCTCATAGACTAAGGCATTGTAATGATTTCTTGAAACTACCCAATGGGTAGAGAACTCAATCGATTTTTGAACAAATCATCCATTTTATCCAATCCATTTTTTGTCAATTCATTCAATTTTAGTTCAATCTAATCATTTTTGAGTAAATTCATTTCATCCAATTCATTTGACCAATTTACCCTTTTTAGGGTCATCCGGTCAATTTTTGAATAAATCAATTCATTTGACCAATTTACCCTTTTTAGGGTCATCCGGTCAATTTTTGAATAAATCAATTCATTTGACCAATTTACCCTTTTCAGGGTCATCCGGTCGATTTTTGAATAAATCATCAATTCATTTGACCAATTTACCCTTTTAGGGATTTGGCCGATTTTTAAAATAAATCATTAACTCCATTTCATCTCTTTGGCCAATTTACCCATTTTTAGGGCGAAATCAAGTTGATTTTGAAGAGATCATCAATTTCATTCAATTCAGTTGACCAAGTCTATCTATTCGATCAATTTTGAATAAATCGTCAATGTTATCCAGCTTACCTATTTTTAGGTAAATCGGTCGATTTTGAATAAATCACCAATTTTATCCATTTGACTCGCTTTTTCCCCTTTAGGGTTCATTGAATAAATTAATCGAGACATGGCAATCCCTTTCACAAATCATTTTATGTGTAGATCAAAGCAAGCAATCCGTTCCGACTTCGTCCTCATGTTTTAGGGCAAATGTCTCTTCTCACTCCAAGTGGCCAAATTTTTCAAATCATTCCTCACACGATCAGTCGATCAGATCCATCAGGTATTGTATAGTGCCTGCTCTGGAGGACTGCATTTTCATGCTAGGCCTACCCTTGGCACAAAAGGGTTCCCCCATAGGACATGCATCCGAATTTTCTGAATATCTACTAACTCTTGTTTTTTCTTTTCTTTTTCTTTGTTTTTATTGGAATAACTAAGCGAGGGTTAAATCTAAAGGCAATCTTTCAAAAATTCTCAGGTAATATTTAAATATAGCTTCTCGTCGAAGCCCCATCATAACGCGATCCCGTAGTCAAGCCCAGAGGAGTCGTGTAAACATGAGTTCACAACCGGAACAGTCAGATAGGTCTGCTACTACCGCTCAACCCGAGACTGCAAGTTTGGGGATTCAGTTGACTGAGATGCTTACCAAGTTTGGAGAGATGGCGTCTGAGATGGCCGCCCAAAGGAAGTTGAATGATGAGCTAATTAGCAGCGGAGTTCAACCCGAACCTGTACCCGCCAGACAGCTTGAGCAAGAGCCGTTTGTCCTACCTTCGGCCCATGCCACTGTTACTCCATCATTTCCTATTGCACCCGAAAAAACTTTCACCTATCCCACCACAAATTTGCCATACACTTACCCTCCTCATCCTTCATTTTTTCTTACTCACACGCGAGGTCCACCACCCCAAATCACTTCAAATATACCACCTGAGCCACATACCTTTTATTACCCTGTTGCTGAGCCATTCCTACCAGACCATATTGTTCAAACCAAGGCAGAAATGGGGGAATCTTCTGCTCCCGTTGATATAAAGCTGCTCAAACGCCTTGATCGTTTCGATGAGTTTATGAGGAAGAGTCAGGGGTTGAACAAGCAAGGAGTCCTGGACTACGATGAGCTTTGTCTCTTTCCCAATGTACAATTGCCTGAGGGATTCAAAACTCCGAAGTTCAACAAATACGATGGGACGGGTAATCCCAAGATACACCTCCGACTATTTGCTAACAAGTTGGGAAAGCCTGTAGACGACGAGAACCTGCCTCTAAGGTTGTTCCCGGAAAGTCTGGAGGGGGATGCCCTCGACTGGTACTCAAATTTGAAGTCCGAAGAAATAAAAACCTGGATTGACTTGTCCAATGCTTTTGTAAGGCAATATGAGTATAACTGCGAGCTGGCTCCGACACGAACCACGTTGGAAGGAACAAAAAGAAAACCCTCCGAGGATCACAAGACTTATGCCAAGAGGTGGAGGAAGATAGCTGCCAAAGTCGAGCCACCGATGACTGAGGACGAAATCATACGCACTTTCATTAAAGCACATGATCCCCCGTATTTTGAAGAAATTTTTCGCATGACTGGATGCTCGTTCGCCGCCATTGTCAATAAACTTGAGGAGTACGATGACTTCGTGAAAGCTGGGAAGATTGTTAATGTCTCTGCCCTCAAATCCCAGTTGGATGCTTTGCAAGGACAGGGGACTAGTGAGAAGAGCCCGCAATTTAAAAAGAAGGAGGGGGAAACTGCCTTCACCTGGAATCAAAACCCTGTCCCAAGACCCAGACCTCGACAATACCCTACCAACTCAAACCCTTACCCCTACTACTCAAATCCTCATCCTGTTTACCACACCAATATCACTCATCCTCGACCTCGCTCAAATTATGCCAACCCGCCTACAACCCCTTTCCAAATATCTCAACCAAGCTTTCAACAAGCTCGTCCTCGGCCTCCTTACCACCAAAGATTTCCCCCACCAAATAGACCCACCTACAACTATCCCCGACCCACTGAAACCTACAATCAAAGCCGTACCCGAACCTTCACCAACCTAGGCAGGCCTTTGGACCAATTGTATGAGCAATTGAAGGTTGCCAACAAAATAGGCGTGATTCCCCCTCCAATTTACCTTCATGGCATGCCTGTTGGGTACAATCCACATGCTATTTGTGCCTATCATTCGGGAGTACCTGGCCACTCAACCGCCGATTGCAGGGCACTTAAGCACAAAGTCCAAGACATGATCGAGGCAGGAGAAATAGTGCTAAGGAAAAGAGGTGAACAAGGGCCGATCATAAGTACAAATCCTTTTCCTGAACACCAGGACACCTTCGAGGCATCCACCTCCAACGACGAAATTTGAAAATCCTGAAGGAGCTTTGCACAATTTGGATGGCCGAGTATCTTCCCTCTCGAAGGGAATTTCGGTAAATCTAGGGGTTGTTATTTACTAAAGTTCACAAAAACCATTTCTTGCATATGTGAATAGCTTCATGAAAACATCTTTCGCAATTAAGTTTTTGTCTTGTTTCCGCTTTGATTAGTTTTTCCATTAAATGCACAATTTGTTTATTTGATTATTGTCCTGAATTTTAATTCTTTTAAATGGCCAAAGATGAAATTATTTGACCCTTTGAATATCACTGTTCTGGATTCCGATAATACCATTCATCTAAAAATCCCTTCATTAAGAAATCCCTTCATTGAAAAAATCCCTTCTTTGAGAAGGTCAGAAATCCCTTCGTTGAAAAATCCCTTCTTTGAGAAGGCCAGAAATCCCTTCGTTGAAAAATCCCTTCTTTGAGAAGGCCAAAAATCCCTTCATTAAAAATCCTTCATTGAAAAATCCCTTCATTAAGAAAGCTCTTCATTGAAAATCCCTTTTCGTTAAGAAAGCCTTTCATCAAGAAATCCCTCCTCTGCCAAGTTCTAAGCTGATTGGTTAAAGCAGCGTCACCGACGATTGATTTTGATGGATGAAAAGCAGTTGAATGTCGTATGGCCTGTGTTCATAACAAAAAGGTCCGCCACCGGTCCTTTAGAGAAGAAGGACAAAGAGTTAAAGCGAGATTTGCCAATGCAAGATGAAATCAAAGACGAATTTGGCCTAAACTGGTAAGGCCATTTGTCATTCAAAAAGGTGCTACCGAGTGGAGCACTTATCCTTGAAGAGATGGACGGACAAACAGTCTCTCAACCTATCAACTCAGACATGTGTAAGAAGTTTTATTTTTGATTATGCAAATTTCTTTTGGAAATCATGCAAGGGACGAGGCAAAGGTCAGGCCATCTTCCTTTCCAATCAAAACATTTCATCCCTAGTCATCCCTTTTGAGCTATCAGAACAATAATTTTCGTTTGGCAGCCCCTGAGAATTGCAAACCCCACACTGGGGCAAATTCATTTTGAAACGAGATTATCAGAGAGGGAAAAGGAAAAATCCCCATACTGGGGCAAATTCATTTTGAAAAAAAAAGGAAAAAAAGGAAAAAGAGGAAAAGAGAAAAGAAAGAACCCCACACTGGGGCAAATTTAGTTTTTGAAGGAAAATGCAAAAAGTGAGGAAAATGCAATGAAGAAAATGCAAAGAAAGAGAAAATCCAATCAAACTGGGGCAAATTTCCTCGGTTTCGTTCAAAATTAGAGATAATTTCAAAATGATGCAATCTCAGGTTATTTCACACCTTTCATCAAACCTGCTTTCAAGCCTCAACTTTTCTTGAAAAACACCCCACCTGACCTCATTACAAAAGCCCAAAAGTCCTGACTTTCGTCACTTGCTGTATTTCTATTAGGAATTTCGCTAATCAATTGGCAAGTGATGTCTATAATGCCTTCACTTAAACTTCTAAGGGAAGTGCATTTTACTGATGCCAGAAATCTTCAACTCAAACTCCTGAGTCGATCATGGTTGAGCTCTTTCATTTGCGTCTTTAGGTGAAAACCCGAAAGGGCACCTCAAAAAAAGAAAAAAGAAAAAAAGAGAAAAGACAAAACGAAACAAAAAAGGGGGGGCAACCTTGGTAAAAACCCGAAAGGGCACCAAGGTAGGATTTTGCAGCGAGCGAGCACGAGGAAGAACAGCTGGTGATTTGGTTCATTTGGATTTCTCCTCATTTTGTCATACTTCTGTCAATTTTGAATTCCAGAACAAAGATATCCAGAGAATTGAATATGACATTTGTTGACCAAAACTGTGTCATTTTGTAAAACATTCTTTTGCAAATACATTCTTAGGAAGCTCATTTCTCCAAATTACTTGCATTCATGGCATTTTTTGTAGAATTTAAGCACAAGTGGTTATGTGTGCATTCTTGTGCATATTTATTCTTTCATGACATGTGAATTTTCTTGCATACTTCATTCTTTATCTTTGAATTTTGGTGAATAACAATCCCCGTGGTTTATTCGAAGCATACTTGGGTTCAGTCATCTCTTGAAAAGGGTTAAGGTTCAACAAAGTCAGTTACGCAGACTTCACAATATGGCAAAGCACATACCTGATCAGTTTGTAAATCAGAAAAGCCTTAGGGTGAAAAATCCAACTCAATCGACTGCCGCAGCAAAAGTTGATAAAGGCGTTGAAAGACTCATGTTTACACGATTCTCAAAGGAAAACGGATCAAGTGATGGTGGCAATTTCTTTGTTTTCTTTTCTCTTTTGCAGAAAAACTGCATACACAGATGAAAGTAATCACACCTCGCACTGGAATCGGTGTCGGAAAGAGTTCTCCGGTGAACAAAGGCAGATTGAAAATGTCGCAAGCAAATTTCATCGAAAAATGCAACAGCATGGCGATACAGAATCAACTCTGGACTCACATTGCAAAAATTCATCATACTGGGGCAAATTAATTTTTCGGAAAGATTTTCAAAAGTCAAAAAGAAAAGCAAAAAGAAAAAAAATCATCAATAAAAAAATGAACACAAATTTTATCGCGGCAGGCTCGGGTTTAATCCCACTGACCGATTGTCAAGGCATTTTTATTTTACTCTGCCACTAGCTGTGAGTCAGTCCCACTAGTGCGCATTTCATTTTGCATCGCCACTAGCCGTGGGTCAGTCCCACTAGTGAGCAGTTCATGATTCAAAGCATATTTGGGTCAGTCCCATGATTTAAAAGCTTATTCGGGTCAGTCCCACGATCAAAAGCTTATTCGGGTCAGTCCCACGATCAAAAGCATTTTCGGGTCAGTCCCACGATCAAAAGCATTTTCGGGTCAGTCCCACGATCAAAAGCTTTTCGGGTCAGTCCCACGATCAACTTTTCGGGTCAGTCCCACGATCAAAAGCATTTTCGGGTCAGTCCCACGATCAAAAGCTTATTCGGGTCAGTCCCACGATCAAAAGCATTTTCGGGTCAGTCCCACGATCAAAATTCGGGTCAGTTCAAAAGCATTCGGGTCAGTCCCACGCTTATTCGGGTCAGTCCCACGATCAAAAGCATTTTCGGGTCAGTCCCACGATTTTTCGAGTCAGTCCCATGATCAAAAGCTTATTCGGGTCAGTCCCACGATCAAAAGCATTTTCGGGTCAGTCCCATGATCAAAAGCATTTTCGGGTCAGTCCCGCGATTAAAGCTTGTTCGGGCCAGTCCCATGATTTGAATTTCCTTCTCTAGTCAGTCCCAATTTTTAAATTCCTGTTCGGGTCAGTCCCGCTTTAAGTTCCTGTTTGGGCCAGTCCCGTCTTTAAATTTCGTTCGGGTCAATCCCACTTTAAATCTCCTGTCTAAGTCAATTCCATTTTAAAAGTTTTGCCAAAAGGGGTCAGTCCTTATTTCTAAAACGTCCACCGTTCGTGACGTTTGCCACCGAATAAAGCAGGTAAGTATTTGGTGTCTACTTCTTTGTCTCAAGTTTTTCCAAAACTCAGACAAAGAGGGGCAAACTGTAGACACCAAATTTTTGGTGTAATTTCTTTTACTTTTTATTCTCATTTGTCGTGGTTGCTTTTAGTTTTTTTAGTTTCTAGTTTCTATTTTAATTTTTAAGTTTTAACGTAGAAAAATCATGGAAAAAGAGAAAAAAAGGAAAATTGTTCACAAAATACGTTCAAATTTAATTTTTTGGCATTTTGGTTTATTTTTGTTAATTTATTTTGAAAAAAAAAATGATGAGAAATGATGAAAAATGAAAGAAAAGATCGAAAATGGTAATTTTGTTATTTTTAGTTTGTTTATTTCGATGTGTTTGTAATTAAAATTGTTGTTTTTATTATTATTTAGTTTTACTATTATTTTTGTTAAATAATTAAGGTGAAAAAAAATAAAATAAAATAAAAAAAAACATCTCCATTTCTGCCGGAGTGCATTTTCAGTCTCCACACACACCCCACTTCCCTGATCCGTGACTTAGCTTCCCATTTTCAGGACACCATCTCCACTCCACTATCAGATTCCTAACCACAACCAAATCCTTTACCTCGTGATCATCGACTGAGATAGGAGAGAGTGAGCTGCATTCGGCAAACCAACCGAGGACAAGAGGGAATCCGCGAGCTGCAACACTTTAAAATTTCTGTCCGTGAGCTGGAGTGAAACCAGGGAGAAGCCGTGAGCGAGCTCCACCCATTCTGCACTTCCGTTTCTACCAACTACATCCAGTTTCCAACCGCAACAACCACCAGCTCCACCGGCTGCCACAGCCAAGCAAACCAGCACTTCAGACCGGGCGTGAGAACCGAGAGGAAAGAAAATTTTTCCAGACTTCTTGTGCGTAAGCTTAGCTTGCTACTGAGGTAATTTCTGGACTTAGATGAGTTGTTTATGGGTTGATGAAGCTGTTTATAAGCATGCATGTGGGGTTGTACGGTTGGATGATGAACTAAGTTACAAGAAAATCTGATTTTTAAGGAATTGGAACTGTCCGATTGCTTGAGCTGGAAATTTCAGCTTTAAATTGCTAACTTGTGATGATCTGAGCTCAGTTGTATGTTTAGCTAATTAGCAGCTGGATGATTGAGCTTTGCATGAAGTTAATCAACATGTTTAAGCAAGAAAATTGAGGGAATATAAAATCTGTTTACATGTATGACAACCGAGAGAGAAATTGGATGAATTTCTGGTTAAATGGTGATTTTTGATGACATTTGAACTTGATTTTGGACCCAATCTGATAGATAGCTCTTTATTTGGTGTTGCATGTGATCTTTATGGCTAGGAATTCGGTTGCATGGCTGGAAAATTTTATTGGAAGTTGCTAGTTGTCAAGGCATCTGAAATGGTTTACTATATGAATTTGTTTGTTATCAAAATTCTGATTGGAATTTTCTGGTTGCAAAACCTGTGAATCAAAAAAGCTGTTGGCTTCTTCGTTTGTTTTGCTTTTTTTTTCTTTGAAGCTGAATGAGTGAGGCCGGCAGGTTGCAGGGGATTCTTTGCATTGTGTTTGTTCTTTTAATTTGGGACCTTAGGATGTTTTTTCTTGAATTTTGTTTGATTTGAAGTTAGTTGATGTCCGAACGCCTTTGTATTGCTAGACTTTGGTTGAGGTTTAAAGAACCTGTTTTGTTGTCTCCCTGCACATATGAAAGCTGAATTTGCACAGAAAGAAACCCGTGAGTGAATTCAAGTTGCTGGTTTCATAGTAATGTCGAAACTTTTGGTTTGGTTGCAGCTGTGTTCCTCCTCAAAGAAAGTGTTTAAATGTGTCCCCAGCTTTGCATCAGTCTTGCTTATGTGTTTTGCTGATTTGGTTTGAGTTATATATCTCGTTGTTTAGTTATAGGTTATGGTTTTGGTCGAAATTTGTTGAATAAAGCTGCGTGTTTACATCTAAAAATCTGAATTTTCCTTCTTGAGCAAAATTGTTTTGAACAACAGGTTTTGCTTCATCCTTGTTGCGGCAGTGATCACCTTATTGCTTGGCATCTAGGTTGTTTGTTTATTTCTTTCTGCCGTATGAAGTAGCCTCATGGGCCAAGTTGAGAGTGAACATGTGCACTTGGGTGTTGCTAACAACACTCTCAAGTGAATTTATGGTCTAATGAAGTAGCCACTAATCCTTGCATTACTTGGCTGCACTTTGTATTTGGATGATTTGTTTACATCTTTGCGGGTAATAGATGGCTGTGTTTGAGTAAAGTGAACAACATGAGTGAGAGTCTTGCATCCGTTATTGGATTTGTGGCATTGATAGAGTTTATTTAGGATCCAACCACATGAAAACAAGCTGCAAAGTTCACTCAAGAAATTCTGCCGCAGTTTTTGATTTTTTTGGCCATAACCCATTTCTTTTCTTGTTGCTGTTTTCTTTTTGAATTACCATGGCTGTGTCTTTAGTTTAAGAAATGTAAATTTACAAGTTTCATGTTTGCAAAGTAGAGAAATGTGTGATAGTTTGCTTGGATTTTACTTGAAAAATGTGTGATAGTTCACTATGCCGAATTGCTGCAACTTACGCATATCAGAAATTGTAGAAAGAAATGGAATTGCAGAAGCTTTGGCCGTGAATGTTGATTTGCATGCATGAAATAATCTTCACAAATTTCGCTTTGACCCCTCAAGTCCCTTCTTATTCTATTATGGCCCCAGCAATTGAAAAGATTAATCGATTTAATCCTTCAAAGTTCCTTTTCCTTCCAAATTGGAATCCCATTTGTTGAATATGGATTTGTTTGATTATTTGAAGGACTTAATGGTTCAATTTTATAGCTACTAGTGGTTCCCTATGTTTTGTTTTTGAAGAATTTATGTTGTTTGATTTACTATTAAATTGGTGCATTAATCCTTTGTTTAATGGTTTTAGCCCAAATTAGAACCTTTTCCATTTATTAGCTTCACAAGCGGGGGAAGGTATAACTTTCTTTTATCCTTTTTGCCTCTCCCTATGTGATACAACGTGCTAAATGAGAATTGCATGTCTACTTGGCTTTCTTAAGTTTTCTTTAATTCCTTTCATTTTTAAGTCTTTCTTTTATTTTATTTATGGGGTATGTGTACACCTCTTGGCTTGTAATAGATAGGGCATTGGAGAGCACTTTGTCCATTTTTCCCCCTTCCCCCATTTGTTTTAGTTAGCCCATGTAATAGTTTCATTTGCTTTTGGGGTATTATTTGGTTTGCTATGTGTTTAATTTGCTTTATTAAGCTATTGCATCTAGTCGAGCATGCTAAGTGTTATGTGCTACGTGTTATAAGTGATTTTGCATGTCTACTTGCTTTCTATATTTATAAATGAATGTGATGGATGAATGTACGTTTCCGCTAGTCCAACGCTAGTCGGAATTCATAGAATGGGCTAGTCCAACGCTAGACCCTTAGGGATTTCCCCTCGTTAGTACATATTTGCATGTTCATTACATGTCATGCATTCTTTTTAGTTTTATCATTTTTTGCAGGCCCCCGACCCCCTTTCCCCTCACTTTAGGTCTTGCATCTCATGCTAGTTAGGGTACATTTGCCTGAAGGACCCCCTTGGGTAAGGGAAACGAGCGAGTGTGGCTTCAAAATAGCCTTAGCACGCTAGTTTTTCCTTCTAATCAAAGGAAAATTAAAATCACAAAAACTAGAGGTCATTCCCGTACCCGACCTGATGCATTCCTCTAAGTTCATGCATTTTCATATCATTTTCTCACTATTTTCCTCACTAATTATATATTTTAAATCCACATGTCATATTCACACACTTATTCACTTTCTTTACTTTTCACTTCACACATTGCACCTATTTTACTTATATATTTACTATTTTCATTCACTTGCACACGAGCATTTATATTTTTATTCATTTGCACACAAACACTTTCAAATTGCACACATGCACTTTTTTCTACACTTTGCACACTTACACTCTCATTTGAGTCCTCATTTGCATCATTCATGATTTTCTATGAGGACTTTCCTTATTGGCCGTCACGACTCGTGTGAATGGGACCAAAAGCCTCATAAGAAACATTTCTTAGATTTAGGATTGCATTTCTCATTCATTAGTCAAATCCAATTTGCAATACATACTTTGGGTAGAAAATATAGGAAAATAAGGGTTAAATCACGCAACTAGCCTTGGTTAGGTCGAAGGGGTGCCTTGGATTTTTATCCTTGCCTTCCCCTTCGTCAAATGTGACTCCCGAACCTTTTTCTTTGTTTTACGTGGACTAGGAGTCGTTTAAAAAGGGTTTTCTTACTTTTTTTTCTTTAAAAATTTCATTTTTTGGGTGACTTGGTACACCCTAACTCTATACCAAGTGGCGACTCCATTTTTCATATAAAAACCCTTTTTGAACTATTTTTCTTGGGTCAAATCGTCGCATTTTCAAAAGTCCCATTTAGACCCATTTTTGTTTTTATCAACAAAATTCATTTTTCCCAAATCAATAAAATTCAACAAAAAACAATTATTTTATTTTTTCCAAAAAAAAGTGGGGCGCGACATTGGTGAACTTGCGATTTTGAGGGGTAGAACCAGCATCCCAACACAATTTCTTTAGATGCGTGTTACGAAACTTTGTGTTAAAATTACTCCTAACATGTCGCAAGCAAAGTCGATGAACAGCATATGGGGGTTGCCAAAGCCTCTGCAATCTAATCGTATTTAATATTCCTTTATGACGATCAGAAATCAGGCAGACTTGTCTTTCTTTAAGAACATGTTGACGAAGAAAACGCAAAAACCAATTCTAGGTTACATTGGTCTCTTCATCCACATGCAATATGTATTGCATTGCATTGTAGTAGTAGTAGTATTTTGCTAGGTATGATTTTGGTGGGTGACTTAGAAGGCAATTTGTTGGACTAATTAAGAAAATCCCCTGCACCTTTTCTAACTTTTGCAAATATTGTCCACCTTAATATGGATATATATATATATATATATATGTATAATTTTCTAAATATTTCTCAATTTAATATGGAACTATATTTTAAAACTTTAGATTTTGAATTCGCTTAAAGTGCTTATGCTATGTGCCTGAATACTTCAACATATTTTTTTTTTAAAAAAAATCCATATGTTTTAGAATAATTTACCAAGCAATTAATTGTATGATCATGGATTACATCATCTCCCAACTTCATTGCTAGTTACTACATTCAATTTGTATATATCCACTGGTTAGGAAAGAAATAAATAATAATAATTTTATATATTTGGATTAAAGTAAAGAGGTCGGGAAAGCAATGATAGGGAAAAGGAGTAGCAGGATTGCTAATAAAGGAATAATTAATACATTTTAATGCATTTAAGTTAAACATAAAAGAAAAGAAAACCACTGTATATATCCACTAGTTAGCAAATGAATAATTAATGCATTTAAGTTAAACAAAAAAGCAAAGGAAACGCACTGGAAAAAAGCAGCACGATTGTGGTAAATATGGGCGGAGAAAGCGGCTGCGGCTTCTCTAATCGTTGCTCGAGCTTTTGTAAGTCCTCTTTCCAGAATCTCTTGCTTTGTCAAATACTCTTGCCCTTCGCACGGTATCTTCCTCTATCAATAAGCACCAAAGAATCATCTCAGATTTACTTTTTTACTTTTAAAATAATTAAATGCATCCATTTCATAAACCCTAAATTTGAAATTGTAAGTATTACCTGACAATAGGCCTAATTAGCTCGCCAGTTTCCCAATCACCACTCTTGCTCTTACGTACGTTGGCTGCGAATGTGGTATAAGATGTACAAAAAAATTGAATGGGTGGTGTGTTTTGTTTGGCCCTTGAAGAAGTTAGGGTAGAAAGAGAAGGATTGAGGGGAAATAGTTCTTAGTACTGGGGACTAGAATAGACTCCTAGATATGCTAAAAACTCATTTAGCAAATGAGTTTTTTTTATTAATAAACGCATTTTCGAAGAGACTTTTTAAACTAGCGCATTCCACTAATGCGTTATTTAACCAATTTTTTCTATTTAAATAAATTTATGATAATTAAAATAACGTACTTGCAAATTGCGTTTTTATTTGAAAAAACGCATTTTTTGGATGCGTTTTTCATCATTTGGGAAGAGACTAAAAAATTATCACCCTTTAGAAAGTTGGATTAAAAACTCCCTCTTTTTGGGAATTTACTCAACCATGCAGTGGTGGATGGCAGGACCTAAGCATATTGACTGGAAACGTGGCACATGGTCAACGGCTTTGGGTTTGGCAGGTCCTTCACACCCGGTTCTTATTTTTTCGGTCAAATCGGGTCAAACCCGATTTTTGACCTGGTTTGATCGAGTTTTTAATTTTCCGGTTTTTAGAGTTAACTCGGACCGGACAATTGGTCGGTTCCCGATTTTCCTGGCCAGTCCGGTTTGAGTTTAAAAACAGAGCTTTGGAGTTCAATTTTTTTAATTGTTTTAACAATTAGAGAAGCTATGTTCTAACCAAATAATATGTTACGAGAGTTATGAATTATTTTAAATTAACCAATATATTCCCCTAATACAAATCCAATCATGTCAGTTATCATTAATTTAAAGAAATTAAACAATTACATATTTAACTGCTCTAATTGGTTTTAGGTTATTAGATTAATTCAAATACCGAACCCTTGATATTCAAATAACATAATAGACATAAGAAATTAAACTAGGGAACATACAAATACCCTAAATAAAAGAAATAAATGTAATCATAGTTTTAGTTGAACTAAATCCTCCGTTATTTCTTGATTAGAATGAAAAGCTTAGTTCATCTCCACCAAAGAAATCGCACGGGAAATACTAGAAGTAATTTCCACGGCCATTCTTCAAATATGTGATGAAGTCCAGAGGAAAAGAAAAAAAAGAACATTGTTTCTTATTTCTTCTTACGAGAAAAGCAAAGAGTCTCGCGTTAATCTGGCTTTTTTACGAAAGAAAAGAATGACAACGATGATATTTTGTTGCTTCGTTCCCTGTCTCTGCCACAACTACTACTCCTTAACAAACCCCGTTTGGTAAGTGAGTTTTTTGGGTGTTTGTCTAAAACTTTACTGTAGTTTACTGTAGAAGTTTTTAAAAAAATTTTTGAAGTGTGTTTTTTTATTTTGAATATTTTGAAGTTTATAGTTTAAAAATTTTGAGAAATTTTTTGATATTGCTGTAGGTAAAGTTTTTAAAAAACTTGTAGCAGACAAAATTGACAAAAAACTTGTCTGCCAAACAAGGCCACGCCCTAATAAAATTAACCAACCTTTTTCAAAAAGGTGCTAAAAGATAGATAAACCAGTATCCTAATAAAAGTAAAAGACTATCCATTCGATCAAAAGTTTGATTATTGCGACCTCAATTTAAAATTGGAGGCACATAAATTCAAAATTTCCCAAACATGCAGGTTAAACTTTGACGGGGCAACGCTAATTTGCATAGTAGTTTTATTAAAAATTACATCTTTAATTCTTTTTTGCTCTAGATCCCTACAGTCATCACCAATTACTAAATATAAGTAGAATCCACCAATTAATGCAATATTGGCTAAAATCAAGGGGAAAACATTCATCAATTTAATGACAAAATTTGTAGCCTATGAGTCGGGTGACTTTAAGATTTTTTTTTTAAGTGTAAGTGGAAGGTTTTGAATTCAAGATATTTCATTTACATTCCCTCGTTCATCCTAGATTTGACTTCTCTTTAATGGAATCTCTTTCCATTTTTTACAATACATATTTAGATGCATAACATATGTTTTCATTTATTAGAATAACACTGATCATTTTAAATTTGATTAGGATCATTTTAAATTTGACTAATTCTAATCCTTGTTAATAAATAAAAATGCATGTCGTGCATTCAAATGTGCACAAAAAATAGAACAAGAATTTTACTAGAGATGAGTCAAGTTCCCTTCAACCTAACTCTCTTCCCAGGTGATTTTAAGATTTTTTATTTGAGTCATTCTCTATGCCCCTCTTCCCACCACCCCTACCCCCGCCCTTTAAAGATTTAAAATCTACCTTCAACCACACAAATAAAATTGCTTCATGCCAAGAATAAACTGAAAAGATCCCCGGTTATGCTAATGCTGAGTAAGGAACTGCATTATCCCTTCACTGATATCTAGAATAATTCTGTAGGGTTAGAATTTGGCTATAAGGACTAAAAATTTTAAGAATTAAACAGTAGTATGCTTTTAGTAAACTAAGTGGGAGAACTAGGTATAAAAACTCACTAACACAGAGGAGCAGAAGAAGTAGAGAGTGAAATTGAAAACTAAGGAGGAGCTGAAGCCCTGAGAGCAGCACTCTGCTATGAATGATCAGAATTCACCGTTTTGACTACAACGCGCCTTCTTCTCTCCTCAATCATTCCCACTTCGGCTTCCTATCTCCTGCCCCATCAATAAGGCCTCTCTTGTCATCCCTTCTATGCAGGAAGTTTTTTTTAAATTTTCTGTTCGGTTATTTTCATACTTCATTAGCATTTATTTATGGAATTTGCATCTGGGTTTTTGAAAATTTTGAATTTCATTATTTGGGTTAGTATGGGCAATATGGTGATTGAAAAAAAAAATACTTTCTTTGTTATGCGGAGAGGGAAAAGAGTGCAACAAAAGAAGCCACTTCAATTCTTGAAAGGGTAATAACTTCTGCTCGTTTTAGTTCTTTCCGGTTTTCAATATCAAAATAAGGAAATTTTAGACATAAAGAAAATTCATGCTGATTTAAGAATCAAGACAGTTGAATTGGTTTATTGAACTTGGTTTTGTGGGATTCTTAATTTTTGACCAAGTTTGGTAACTTGCACTACAAGAAAATTGCGTTTCTGTGACAGGCGAAAGTCGTCACTAAAAATTCAGAAGTTGTCACAAAAAAAGTCAGTGACGACTTTTACTACTGTCACAGAGCTGTCACTAGTTCTATGTCACAAAAGGGGGTCCATGTGACGACTGTTGTAAGTCGTCACAAACGATTTCGCTTTTGTGATGACTCTTGTCGTCACTCATTGTTGTACATTGTGTGACGACTTTTATTGTCACTAAACTGGCTAAATTCTTGTCATAGTCAACCCTTGGAGTTGTCACATTATGCTTCCGTTCAGTGACGACTTTTATTGTCATTGTTTTCCATCCATAAAAAGTGACGACTTTCTAGTGTCACTAGTAAAACTTGTTGGCAGTGACAACTTTTTTATTGTCATTTATTTTTTTGTAAAAAGCAATAAGCTAATGTTAATTACGCAACATAGCTGCCAACAATCACAAAACGTTCATTGAGTAGCAAGGAGAAAAAAAAGCCAACCTACGAAAAGAAAACCAACATTCATTTCCAATAGAAGATCAACCCAAATACATATATATATAAATGTTGCCTCAAATGAGTCATAAACCATGCACCATCCAAAATAAGCCATTCAGTTACAATACTAGTGATTTCCCATCCACAATAGAGAGTAGTAAAGTTCTATACAAAAATATGAGCACGATTCCCATCTAGAACAAAACATGAGCACGATAGGCCTTGTAGTCTTCAATTCAAAAACCATCTTCACAGCAATGACTGGCTTCTTCTTCTTGGGAATCGTGTTAGAACCTACACGTTACCAAAATTGAAGCAATGAGCACTGGTGTTAAAACTGGAACTATACTTCTAGATAGGCACCATATTATAAAAACTAATGTACACTGTTCAAATGACACTAACCAAAGAAAAGGTCATCGCCATCTAAAATGCCTTGACAGTACGTTATGGCTAGATTAGTGTTATACCATCAATTCTGGTTTGACATCCTTGAATAGGCTTGACGAGTAAGAAGGAAGACAAAATATAACAGTTCAGGAAAGAGACTACGAGATGACAACATCAGAGGGCTGACCGATGAAATTAAACTAATACAAACAACAAGAAGTTTGGACTTAGCAGAATCATCTTAAGTCAGCAGGATCGTGTAGTAAAAGAGTGAAAGAAAAAAGAATTTAAGGCTGTGGAACACAAAATGGAAAACCAGGAGGCTTCCGTCCAATAAAGGCCTGAAAAGTATCAAGAAAATTATTTATTTAAGAATCATGACACAATCAAATGTTTCTTCTCGTATCAGGCATAGAGGATGGGGCTACAAGTACATAGCCCAACGGCCAACATGCAGCTAAAACCTAAAACTTAAACTAAAAAAGTCAATAAATCAAATATGAAAAAAAAAAGAAGCAAATCACGTTGAACAGATCACACGTATCTTTAAGAGTTATTAACCAACCAAATTGAAAATTAAAGTGTTACATGAACCAATTCTTACAAGACACACTGAAATTGATTTAGGGGTGCAAAGTTTATAACTATGAAGAGCAAACAATTGTATTAAAAATGAATCTCTATTTTGTAGAACCAGAATTCATTTCCCTCAATTGTAATAACTATGAAGAGCAAACAATTTATTTATACCTGACACAAAAGTTGCTTATTTGCGCAAGTCTTTCAGCTGGTTAGCTAACTCATCATATAGGCTTCTTGTTTCTGTTTGTTGCTGTTGCAAGGTCTTAATCAACTCTTGCTGAGCAGTGAATTGTTGAGTTACTTCTGCAGCTCGTTTTTCTGCTTCATCTGCTCTTTTTCGGCTGTCCTCAATCTCATGCCTCCAGCGTTCTACCTCAGCAGCTTGCTTCTTGGTTGCACTACGACCGCGGATGTGTCCAGGTACGTAACCAAGTTCTTGCTCGCATATTTCCTTGCTAGTCATTGAAGTTGTAGCCTGCAATTCCCTCATTTTGTCCTAGGCAAGTAAAAAATATGATCATTATGTAGCTGGAATGGATGTCAATAATTTAAAAATCCATTATCCAAGTGAAACAGCTCACCAAGGTCTCTTTTGCTTTGTCATTTACCAGCCCCCCTGACTTCTTTGACTTTCGACTTAACTCAAACATGTCTATCTCTGAAAGCTCGACATTTTCTTTCCTTTTCTGTCCAAATTTTCAATTTTTTCATTTTCAGTCATATGACAAAAAGTAACAAGAAGTTAAATCTGCAAATGTGTGCAATTCAATAGGAAAGCTCGGATTGAATTGAAGCCTGTGGCATTTGTCAGATTACAAATTTCTCAGATAGCAGACGTGGCATATGAAATTGAGGGAGCTACAAATCAACGTATATAGCTTTAGTATACAACCAGAGCTAATGCTAGAGTCATCCAATTTCCAAGACAAAGCAGAATATGATGGAAAGATTAGTCAAAACTTTACAAGGCTTCATACACAGAATCTAAATACTTGGTAGCATCTAAATCTAATCCAGTCATGGATTTGAGAAAAGAGCATTAAAAGTATGTAGAGAAAAGGAAGGCCAAGGAAGACCATGTAGAAAGCTGAAAGAAAAACCCCAAGAGAGCAAGGTCAGCTTCATTCAGAACAAATTTAGCTTGATGATCTAACAGCCTAACAGAATGTATCTGCGACAACAAAGACACTCAGAAGCCACATGTGTGCACTTGCTCATAAACACAAGGCATGAAATTTATCTTGCTATATTAACTAACCAATTGCTTTACCTTTCCTCTCTTTTTTTTTCCTTTTTCCGAATATTTGCAGTACCTCACTGTTGAGTCAATAAAAATTTAAAGGAAATTATGTATAATACTATTTTCTTCCATCAAACTTCACTTTAAAACATCAAAACTGGCTGAGCTATTCCGGTAGTTGAAATATTTGCCTTTTTCAGTCATATGGCTGGGTTTCAGATTACCTTTTCCTCAACAACTCTTGCAAGCGATTTTGTGCCAACAGTAGTGTAGCAGTCATTTTTGGCACGATTTTGCTTGTTACGTTCACTAATTTTCTGCCACAAATTAGTGAAAATTTTAACTGACAAAGATTAGCAAATTTGTGAAGTGAAATCTGAAATTTAATAAAAGGATAGGTTATTTTGACAAGCTAACCTTAAATTCATCATTTTCAAAGTAGCTGACCAGCCACTTCCAATCTTCTTCACTCACACCTTCAGGAACTTGCCTCAATGCTTCTTGCCTTGATTCAAAACTCTGGAAATACTTGTGAAGCCGATAAAACCAGATTGAATATCAAACCAGGCAATGAGACAAAACCAAGAAGCAGAAACATCACGAAACTCAGCCTGCAGTCCTGATATGCTAATCAGATTTACAAGTTCATCAACCAGACTCAAATGCGTAAACTTGAGACAGGGATAGGGAAAGATAAAATGCAGCAATGAGCATTGAACGAATGCCCTGGGACGACATTCTAGTTTTGGCACCTGTTCGAACTCAGTAGTGACTGTGAAGTAATTGGTAATGAACTCAGCAATCTGGCCATGTTAGAGTACAGTAGTATTATAAGTATCTAAATTCAGTTTTTTTTTTTTTTACCCTTAAACTGACCTACCCTATCTACAGTTTAAAATGAAGTTAGCCAGTCTTTGGAGGTTGACTGATTGAGCAGCAGAACTAATGAGTTGGCTGAAAAGTGTATGCACCCTTCACTACGACTGCCCAACTTTAAAATAATCCTTTTGTGGCCGGCCCAAACCGCCTGTGGAGTGGTTCGACTTTAAATCTGGCGTTTGGGTTGCCAAAAATCTATACCGTGATCATGTTAAACTGCAAGCAACCGGCTTGAAATTATTACAACTATATATATGTTCGCTTCAAAAGTGGCCTTAAAGTTGATACTTTCTCCCATTTTGTAGGGCAGAGCATGTCATACCCTTCGGGGGAAAAAAAATTCTCACAATGTGTAGTTATTAGAAAGAAAGCTATGAAATTCAGAGGCAGTCCTGATATGCTAATCAGATTTACAATTTCATCAACCAAAACTTGAGACAGGGATAGGGAAAGATAAAATGCAGCAATGAGCATTGAACGAATGCCCTGTTACGGCCTGCTGTTAGACCACTTGGGCATTTTAACAAACAGTAAACGAACATGAAAAATTCCAGCAATTCTTTGCTCAAATGAAGCCACGGTTGGCCCCAAAATCATCAGAAGTACAAGGGATTTCAAATTCAATCATGATATAACATGCGCATGCTAAAATTTGAACAATCAACGGGGCAATTGCAATAAACGAAGCCATGGCAGACATGCTTAGAGGACTTGGGAAGGAACTGAAATTCAAAGAAAAAGGGGCGACTTATAGTGCTCTTACTTGAGCGGTGGCGACGGCGAGGTGTTGGCGATGGCAGACAGCAGCAGAGCGGACGCGGACTGGTGGTGACCTGGTTCTTCCTCCTCTGTCCGTTGCCGCGTCTTTCTCTCCTGATCTTCCCGTCAGCCGCCACTCTTCCTTCACTCTGTTTTTTTTCTTTTCACGCTCAAGGCCTCCCTTCCAAGAACCCTAGCTGCTTCTCTGCTCTTCTGTTTCTCTTTTTCTCCTCTAAAACCTAGCCGCCCTTTCTCAGGCTTCCCCCTTAGCTTTTCTTGCTCACTTGTGCGCCGCCCTTTTTTTCTCCTCTATTTTGTTCTTTTTTTCTTGTTTTGTTCTTTTCCCTCTGTTTTGTTCTACTGCCAAAGCCCTCCTCTATTTTCCTTCACCTGAGCTGGTGGATAGCGGCGGACTTCAGCGGCTAACGGTGGCGAGCGGCATTTCGAATCTACGGGAAGGAAGGGTTAGTTCACCATAGGAAGGAAAGACTGAGAATGAAATTTGTCTAAGTGTTGGAAGAGAGAAGCGGCGAGACTTTTGTTTGTGTGTGAACAACCAAAAACGACGTCGTTTTGTAGAGATTTCAGCCACCCGCCTCGCGCCTCTTTCAGATTTCAGACTGGCGCTCTTTTTTTTTTGGCATCTAAGCACATCTTTGAGATTCCAGGATTCACACCTTTAGCTTCATACATTTTTTTTCTTTTTTTTTTCCCTGGTCAAATTTTTTTTTCAGGTTTCTTTTTTCATACTTAATCTCTTTTTTTTTTCCTTAATCTCATCTATAAATATCAAATAAATTATTTGATATTGGTTTCTTTTTTGTGCATGTATATATATATATATGTGTGCTTGTTTGTGTCTATATACATCTTTTTGGGTTTGGACAACTCAATATACAAATTATTTAAGAAATTACCTTACAATAAAACTTACACAATAAAACATGTTTCAAAAATTTAACATGCATAGAATTGCTTATATACAGTATAGCACTTCTTACTCATGCTTATCCTACTCTTTGTCTATTACTTAGTTTTTATAATAAATTAAAAGAAACATGTAATCAAATATTCTGTTAAATGTGTTACAACTCTCAATCTTATTGCACGACAGATATTTTACTGAATAATTTTAATTTCGTATATACCCATTCCATATGAAAATAATTATTACTTATGATGTATTACACGTTATACTAATCTTTCACAGTGCTAACATTAGACTACAAATTATATTCAATTACACTTTTTCAAATTATTTCAGTTATTGATTTTTGGGGGTTGTTATAAGTAATAATAAACAATTCATGAAAAAAAATTTATGCTCAGACATGTCTATTATGTCAACTTAGCAAAAATTACAAATATCTAAAACTAGTTTGTTATTATATCATTTGCATTTTGCTAATACGTAATGAATAGGGGCTAAATTATAAAATTAGGGTGTCATATCTTCTGTGCTTTTGCTCATATAAAAGAATTGGGGGCTAAATAATAAAATTAGGGTGCCATAGTAGAATTAGTGAAATTTGATGAAAATACTATAGAATTGCTTATATACAGTATAGCACTTCTTACTCATGCTATCCTACTCTTTGTCTCTTACTTAGTTTTTATAATAAATTAAAAGAAACATGTAATCAAATATTCTGTTAAATGTGTTACAACTCTCAATCTTATTACACGACAGATATTTTACTGAATAATTTTAATTTCATATATACCCATTCCATATGAAAATAATTATTACTTATGATGTATTACACGTTATACTAATCTTTCACAGTGCTAACATTAGACTACAAATTATATTCAATTACACTTTTTCAAATTATTTCAGTTATTGATTTTTGGGGGTTGTTATAAGTAATAATAAACAATTCGTGAAAAAATTTTTATGCTCAGACATGTCTATTATGTCAACTTAGCAAAAATTACAAATATCTAAAAATAGTTTGTTATTATATCATTTGCATTTTGCTAATACGTAATGAATAGGGGCTAAATTATAATATTAGGGTGTCATATCTTCGGTGCTTTTGCTAATATAAAAGAATTGGGGGCTAAAAAATAAAATTAGGGTGTCATAGTAGAATTAGTGAAACTTGATGAAAATACTGTAGTATACAGTGATGCAAAAAGTTGTCACAAAATTGGAATCGGGTAGACTTTCAATGACAACAAGTTATGTTGTCACTGTAGAGAGAGTGTTTGTGACGACTTTACTTGAGTTGTCATAAATTCATTTCCCGCGGCATCAAATGAGATGCGCGCCAACTATTTCGTGACGAGTTGAGAATGACAACTTCCAATGTTGTCACTGATTATGCTTGTGCTGTACTCATCTGTGATGACACCTAATGTCGTCACTGAATTAGGTTATCTGTGACAAGATTTTTGTTGTCACATAAATTTTTGTCACTGAAAAGCATATTTCTTGTAGTGTTGGGATATTTGTAAGTGAACAAGACTGTAGTGGACTTGAATTGCCTGTATAATGTGTCTGCAGCTGTAAATGCTTTGGTGCAAGATGAAAAGCAGCAGTGTTATGGAATTGGTTTGTAAACAAAGAAATGTTGAATTATTAAGCATAAGCAAACAGCGAATGGCATGGCGACTAATAGAAAAACTTATGAAGTTTGGAGAAGTGGGTGAGCTATGTAGCAGGTAGGCACAGACATACTGTGTTGTTCAAATGTGTTAGGTATTAAGGAGGGGGAAAACAACAAACAAATTAAAGTTGTTTACTGTTTTAAACGTGAGAAGTTTTTGGAACTGAAGTGTAATGCTAATAGCCTTCATTTGAGAGAAAACTGAGAAAATAATGCAGTCAACACAGTTTCCTTCTGTTGAACTTAGCCTAGGAAAAACATTTATGATTTTTGGGTTCTAAACTTGATTAAGATTTTAGTTGGCAAACAAACAGAAGGATAAGATGTCAATCATCCTGTCAATATGTTATTAACATCTAAGTCTAGTAACTGGCTTCAAATTTTTTTGCTTATGATCTTCCACTTCATCCATTTATTTGCAATTAGTGCATTGTTAGGTCACAGATTAGTATGGTTTATTCCTTGTTTACATGTCTTATTCACCTTGCATTGCTCACTCTGTCATTTGTCACTTGGTTCAATCAAGTAACTCCATTTAAGTTTGCTGTGCCTTCTTGAGTAACTGACATGATTTGTCATCCAAAATGCAACACTGGTTAAGTTCTTTATCACCTATATCTTTCCAGTGTATATAGATGAATTAGTTACCATTTTCCTCAAATTTGAAGAGGCTTATGGACACATAGTTAGCTTAAGCTTGTACATAACTCATTTCGGTTAAGAACAAATTCGCCTTACTAATACGGAAGCTTTGCATTGTTTTCTTTGAAAGTAAAACAAAAACAATAGATAGAAGATATGCAATATTTTCTACTGTAAGAAAAAAATTATAAATATAAAAGCAAATTAATAAGGGTATGATTATATTTCTCTAGAGAATGATATGGTCTTAAGTGATAATAATTTTTGGAGGAGAAAGCCATGAGTCCAATTTTGTAAGTCATTTGAGACATTAGATATTACTTGCATGTATTATATGCTCCACTGATTGCCATGTTGATCAATTTGCCTCATCCCACATCGGAGGCTTAAGATGGGCTAAAGGCCTTTCCTACCTATAAATAAGGGCCTTGGCCCTTCATTAGAGATCATCCCAAAAATTGTCTATCATCTTCTAAGGCAATTTTCTTCTTTCTCCCTCTATTGTAATATTTTACTTTGTAGTCATTTTTAGTGAAATATAATTTGGTAGTGTCTGAGGACGTAGGCATTATTGGCCGAACCTCGTTAAATTTCTGGTGTTCTTTATTTGTTATTTATTTCTTCAATAGCTATTATAGGGTATAGCTGTAGTGTTATATTGTGCTAATAAATTACATTAGTAGGGTAATTCTATCTAAGGAGATTGGATTTTAAGCGGGACCACTTGTGACCCCTCCAATCTTTCCTGAAAATTAACCCTTGTGTGATTTTTAGTACAATACTTCACTCTCTATTTCGCCTATAAAAGAGTGTAGTTATTATCTGATCCATAACAAGTGGTATCAGAGCTTGAGGTTATTCTGAGTATGCTCTGTGGTCGTAGTTAAATCTGACCTTCCATATCAGAAAAGATATCCTTGAACTCTGGTCCACCTGTGGGGTCCGCCTGTGGGACCAGTAGGGCCTACCTGTAGGGTCAGTGGGGTCCGCCTGTGGGACCAGTAGGGCCTACCTGTAGGGTCAGTGGGGTCCGCCTGTGGGGCCAGTAGGACCCGTCTGTGGGGTCAACTAGTAGGGCCCGCTTATCTTGTGGGGCCCACTCATTATTGCTATTGAAGAATTTTTGTAGCCGAAATGAAAGATAGTGCAAAAGTATCGACATCCACCTCGACAGCAGTTTCATCACCGTCTATTTGGGCAAGAATTGCTGTCTTAAATATGAGATTGACAGTGGAGATATTCGATGGCACTGGTCACTTCAGCATGTGGCAAAGTGAGGTTCTAGATACTCTCTTCCAACAAGGTCTAGACATTGCTATTGAAGAACATAAATCAGATGATGTCGAGGAAAATGATTGGAAAACTATCAATTGATTAGCATGTGGTACAATTCGATCGTGCCTTTCTAGGGAGCAGAGGTATGCATTTTCAAAGGAAACTTCTGCAAATAAATTGTGGATGGCACTAGAAGAAAAATTTTTGAAGAAAAGCAGTCAGAACAAGCTCTATATGAAAAAGAGACTGTTTTGCTTCACCTATGTTTCAGGTACCATAATGAATGATCATATTACCAGTTTTAATCAACTGGTTACTGATCTAATGAACATGGATGAGATAATATTCAAAGATGAAGATCTGGATTTGATGTTATTGGGATCACTTCCTGAGGAGTTTGAATTTCTTGAAACTACTCTACTCCACGGGAAAGCTGTTGTATCTCTTAGTGAAGTTTGTGCAGCTCTTTACAGCTATGAGCTAAGGAAAAAAGACGAGCAAGGAGGCTCAACCAGAGATGCAGAAGCATTGATCATCAGAGGTCGCTCACAGAACAGAAACAAAGGAAAGAAGGGGAGATCTAAGTCAAGACTCAGCAAAGATGAATGTGCCTTTTGTCGGGAAAAGGGACATTGGAAGAAAGACTGTCCAAAATTAAAAAATAAGGGCAAGTCTGATAAAGGGAAGGCTATAGCAGAATCAAATGTAACAGAAGGTGATGATACAAATTTGGATTTCTCACTTGCTTCATCATCAAATGCCTCTTCTGAAATATGGATGTTGGATTCAGCTTGTAGCCATCATATGTGTCCTCATCAAGATTGGTTCTTTGATTTTAAAGAACTCAAAGGTTGAGTCGTCTACACAGCCAACAATATTCCTCTTACCACATATGGGATTGGTTCAATTCGTTTGAAAAATCATGATGGATCAATCATAACTTTGACAGATGTTCGATATGTACCGGAGTTGATGAAGAATCTCATTTCTGTGGGAACCTTAGAATCAAAAGGTTTCGAAGTGAGAGCCAAGGATGGAGTAATGAAGATCATTTCTGGTGTACGCGTAGTGTTAAAGGGAATTCGAAAAAGAAATAATCTGTACCACTATTTGGGTGATACAGTTATGGGAACAGTAGGAGTAATTTCGATAGATGATCGAGATTCAGGAGCAACCAGGCTGTGGCACATGCGATTGGGACGTGCAGGTGAAAAATCCTTGAGATTGCTCATAAATCAAGGATTATTGAAAGGTATAAAAACTTGTAAACTGGATTTCTGTGAGCACTGCATCAAAGGGAAGCAGACAAGGGTGAAATTTGGAACAACAATCCATAATACTGAAGGTATCTTGGATTATATTCACACTGATGTATGGGGCTCTTCTAAAACAAGTTCTTTATGAAGGAAGCACTATTATGTATCCTTTGTAGATGATTATTTTCGGAGAATATGGGTATACACAATGAAGACAAAAGATGAAGTGCTAGGAGTATTCATCAAGTGGAAAAAGTTGATGAAAACTCAGACAGGAAGAATGATCAAATGTCTCCGTACCGATAATGGTGGAGAATATAAAAGTGATCCATTTAAAAGGATTTGTGAAGATGAAGGTATTGTCAGACACTTCACAGTCAGATCGACTCCACAACAAAATGGGGTGGCAGAACGCATGAATCAGACGTTGCTGGAGAAAGTTCGATGTATGCTATCCAATGCTGGATTGGGTAGAGAATTTTGGGCTGAAGCTGTAATATATGCATGCCATCTCATCAATCGATTGCCGTCTACTGCTATTGGGGGCAAAACACCACTAGAGAAATGGTCTGGTAAGTCAGCCATTGATTATGATTCTTTACATGTGTTTGGTTGTGTTGCTTACTACCATGTTAAGGAATCAAAGTTGGATCCAAGGGTAAAGAAAACAGTGTTTCTTGGGATCACTTCTGGCATTAAAGGCTATCGTTTTTGGTGTCCAGAGACAAAGAAAATAATCTTCAGCAGGGATGTTAAATTTGATGAATCCATGATGTTGAAAAATGTGGATACTGAGCAATCAGATAGCATTCCCAAGCAGGTGGACTTTGAAAGAGCTATAGTTCCAGCAAATGAAGAAAATGTTGATTCTCCCATGGCAGAGGAAGAATCTAATGAAGAGAATGTTTAGATTGAAGAACTTCCACAGCAACATGAATCAATTGCAACCAGTAGGCCAAAGAGGACAATCAGAAAACCTGCTCGTTTTACTGATATGGTGGCCTATGCATCCCCAACCATAAATGATGATATTCCTGCTACTTTCAATGAAGCAGCTCAAAGTTCGGATAAAGAAAAGTGGAGGATTGCAATGGATGAAGAAGTACATTCCCTTCATAAGAATCAAACATGGAGGCTAACTAGTCTTCCGAAGGAAAAGAAAGCAATCGGATGCAAATGGGTGTATGCAAAGAAAGAAGGATCTCCTGGCCAAAATGATGTTCGTTACAAAGCAAGATTGGTAGCTAAAGACTATGCTCAGAAGGAGGGAGTTGATTATAATAAGGTATTTTCTCCAGTTGTTAAACATTCCTCCATTCGTATTTTATTGGCTTTGGTAGCACAATTGGATTTAGAGCTGATCCAATTAGATGTAAAAACTGCATTTTCACATGGAGCTTTGGAAGAGGAGATCTATATGACTCAGCCAGAAGGATTCAAAGTTGCTGAAAAAGAAAATTTGGTGTGCAAACTTGAAAAATTGCTGTATAGATTGAAGCAATCTCCAAAGCAGTGGTACAAGCGATTTGACAAGTTCATGATAGGCCAGAACTACATAAGAAGCAAATATGATCATTGTGTATATTTGCACAAGCTACAGGATAGGTCCTTCATATATCTTCTACTTTATGTAGATGATATGCTGATCGCTTCCAAGAGTCAGACAGAAATTGAGAAACTGAAGACTCAATTATGGAAGGAATTTGAAATGAAGCATCTAGGAGAAGCAAAGAAGATTCTTAGCATGGAGATAAGCAGAAACAGAAAAATTAGGAGATTATGCTTGACTCAAAAATAATATCTGAGAAAGATGCTAAAGTGTTTTGGCATGAATGAAAAGTCAAAACCGATTAGTACTTCTCTTGCTCCTCATTTTAAGTTATGTGCCTCTATGTCACCAAAGAATAATGCAGAACGGGAAAGCATGTCAAAAGTACCGTATGCAAATGCTGTTGGTAGTTTGATGTATGCTATGATATGTACAAGGCCTGACATTTCACGAGTAGTTGGAGTTATGAGTAAGTATATGCATGATCCAGGGAAGAAGCATTGGCAAGCTGTGAAATGGATTCTACGATACATCCAAAGTACTGTGGATGTTGGTTTGATATTTGAGCAGGATAACAGTCAGCACGTAGTTGGTTTTTGTGATTCAGATTATGCTGGTGATCTGGATAAATGTAGATCAACTACTGGTTATATATTTACGCTCGCAAAAACACCAGTCAGTTGGAAGTCTACCTTACATTCAACGGTTGCTTTATCTACTACAGAAGCAGAGTATATGGCAATCACAGAAGCTGTAAAGGAAGCAATTTGGCTTCAAGGATTAATTGGTGAACTTGGAATTGATCAAAAATATGTCAAGGTGCATTGTGATAGTCAGAGTGCTATTCACTTGGCGAAGAACCAAGTTTATCATGCAAGGACGAAGCATATTGATGTTCGGTATCATTTTGTGCGAGAAATTTTGGAAGAAGGTGAAGTCAAAAACCAGAAGATTCGGAATGCTGAGAATCCTGCTGATATGTTGACAAAAGTTGTGGCTGCGATCAAGTTCAAATTTTGTTTGGACCTGATCAACATTGTCAAAGTTTGAAAATAGAATCTGAAGACACTAACAAATGTTGTTTGTGAGGGATTTGGATTTGACGATATGGGGACTCGTCAAGGTGGAGATTTGTTGACCAATTTGCCTCATCCCACATCGGAGGCTTAGGAAGGGCTAAAGGCCCTTCCTACCTATAAATAAGGGCCTTGGCCCTTCATTAGAGATCATCCCAAAAATTGTCTATCATCTTCTAAGGCAATTTTCTTCTTTCTCCCTCTATTGTAATATTTCACTTTGTAGTCATTTTTAGTGAAATATAATTTGGTAGTGTCCGAGGACGTAGGCATTATTGGCCGAACCTCATTAAATTTCTGGTGTTCTTTATTTGTTATTTATTTCTTCAATAGCTATTATAGGGTATAGTTGTAGTGTTAGATTGTGCTACTAAATTACATTAGTAGGGTAATTCTGTCTAAGGAGATTGGGTTTTAAGCGGGACCACTTGTGACCCCTCCAATCTTTCCTGGGAATTAACCCTCGTGTGATTTTTAGTACAATACTTCACTCTCTATTTCGCCTATAAAAGAGTGTAGTTATTATCTGATCCATAACATGCCAGTCATGTAGCATGAGGTCTTGAGAAGAAGATATGTAAGCAACATTTTTGCTTTTAACAATATAAAGGCATTCTTCGTTGTAGCAGCTTTGGATAATTGTCTTTTGTTCATATGTTCCTTGTATAAGCATGAGATGTTGCACTATTCTAGGGCTATAAGGAACCAAATAATAGGTGGATGATTTAGAGTTAGATTAAAAACTTGTGGCAGACGATTTAGGAATTATTTTTGGATATATTTACACCAGAAGCCAAGCATTGCTTGGGCTTATTACCATGTGAAAGAAATGAATGAGTTTCAGTTATATTTGAAGTCCTCTGCAAAGCCTGTATCATTTTTATTTTTTGGACTTTTATGTGTTGCAAAAGGGAGGCAAAGAGTGAACCAACTTAGACAATGGGAAGGTGTGCATCTGGTGCTTGCGACATTCTATTCTTTTGACTTAATGGAGTTTTTATAAAAGCTGTGTGTGCTGAATTTTTCTTAGGGCTTCAAACTGAATGTTTTCTTAGGACATTCTATTCACGACTGATGTAAACAATAAAGAGTTTAAGGGAAGATTAGATTTACACAATCATGGGAACTTCGCTAAATATTGAGTTTACCTACTTCGAACAATGGGTAATGACAAGAATATATTTTACGTATTTTTTAGTGTGTTTTATTAGTTAATTTTGGTTTGATTATTTAGTTTTATAACTAAAATAACTAAGGTTTTGGTAAAAAACTACATTTTATGTTAAAGTGGCTAAACATTGCATTTTATGGATTTTTATGGTAAAAACTTCATATTTTGTAGGTTTAATGATTCAATCATCAAATGAAGTGTATTGAGAAGATATTTGGATGATTGAAGATGGATTAAAGTGGGGAAAATAAAATATGAAGTGTAAAAGAAGAAATGCAATTTGAGGACAAAAATCAAGAAAAGTCAGCTTTGACAACTCAGATACATTTTCGTATTTTGACTATATCAGGAGCTACAATGATCGGATCAAGGTGATCTTGGTACCATTTTGAAGCTAAGATATATATCTACATTTGGTATGAAGACATCAAAGTCCAATTCAGCCGTTTTCTTGGTCAAAAGGTCGAAACACAGAAACTTATCTGGATGGTCGAAAGCTGAAGCCCAGAATTGACCAGTCTATGGTATTTTGACCATATCTCCGTCCACCGATCTCCAAATTAGATGATTCTTGAAGAATTGGAACTCTAATTCAAAGGGCTACAACTTTTGTGTTTTGCACAAAAGCCAGTTCGGCCTTCATCATGGAGAAAAATGCAGTTGAAGTGAGGTCAAAAGTAAAAACGTGTCTGGCAGCCGAATTTCTGTAATTTGCTCAGCCATTTTTCTCATCTTCACACTACTTTCCAGCTAGAGTTGGAGAGAAAACGTAGGCTGCACATGCTTCAGAAGACATAAGGAAGAGATATAGCCAAGGTTCCAAGTCAAAAGCCATTATTTTTGACTCCCTTAACAAATTCAGATTTGGAGAATCATAGCAGAAATTTTTGACTGGTAAGGGAAGGACTTTTCATCAGCTTATATGCAGAGACATTTGAGGTCTAAGAATCATACGGGGGAGGAGCTTGAAGAGTGCAGAAATGTAGTTCTTCCATTTCCTTAGTGTAGGATAGTGTAGTAAGTGTAGTTCATCCATTCTTGTATAATGGCTAGATTATGATGAAAATGGAGATGAAGAAAGAGAAGTTGAAGCTCAAGTGACATGGGTTATCTCTTCTCCAACTCTTTATCTTTTGTATTGGATTCTTAAATATAGTTAATATACAAGTTCTGGAATTTATGTTATTTATGTGTCTTTAAAGTTTATACCTTGGGTTTGGTTGAACTTTCTATGATTGTTAGTGCTTATTATTTGGCTATTTGACTGCTATGATTTGAGCAAGTTATTTAGCACTTTAGCTCTTTAAATCATGATTAATATGGTACCATTAATTGTGATTATCTAAGGTGTTATTTCTGCAATGAAAATTGAGATTTAACACTAGTTCAAGAAGTGTTAAACATAGGGAGTACACTCACGAAAGTAGAGGTGCACCTATGTGGTTTTTAGTGATTCATTTCATGTAATTTCACTGAAGAAATGAACTTGTAGCTAATTTCATAACCATGAGAATAGGTATGGATTAGTTATAAGAATAATTGATTCACTACGAAAGTAGGATTCAAATGCATAAGGAAATTACACCATAATTAGCCTAGATGTAGTACTCAATGATCCAAATATAGCACTTGCATGAGTAGTTAGGGATACCACAACCTAAGGAGCTTTTATTTGTTAATTTCTTGTATAAGTGCAGTAGGTTAAATTTCTTATCATTAATTGATAGTCTAAATAATAAAGAAACTTTAGTAATACCGGTAATTGTTCACTCTTCCCTGTGGGATCGACCCGATATATACCCTAAACTACTAGTTGATCTGTATACTTGCAGTGAACGGGTGTAATTCGGTTTTTTAAACTTGTACGTATGCAAAATACCCGTCAAGTTTTTGGCGCCGTTGCCGGGGAAGATTTGGCAATATCGGTGTGAAGAGCAACTTTATTAATTTAGACAATTTTTCTTATTTTTGTTGTTTTTGTTGTATCTTGTGTGTTTTATGTCATTTTTTTGAGTCAATTTTTAGTATTATTTTTTTTTTTTCTGTTTTAGTTTGTGTCTTGGAATCTATCCTTCTTAACTAATCTTGCTCTTAAGTTGTTTAAAAGCAATTTTAGGTGATGAGAATGATAGGTCAATTTGGAGGACAATGCTTGAGAAATGGAAGATTGGCAATGGATGGTTACCAAGTGCAAAGCTCCTTCAACAGAGGTAACCAAGAATTTACTGATTGTATGTCTTTTGAAGATGGTTTAAGGTGCTTAAAGGCAAAATTTGATGTTATGATGGACACAATTATGCATGAAATTGAGCAAGGGATGAATGTTAATGATTTTAATTCTTATCATGTGATTTGTGACTTGTGTGGAGGTTATCATGCTACTAATACATGTATGCAAGCACAAAATGTGGATTATTATGATGAATTAGAGCATTACAATCCTTGTTTTGATCAATATAGTGCTAATTGGAACAATTCTCCTGTGTGTGGTTGGGATAATCAATGTACTTATAATAATTCCTCATATTTTTACGATTACCAACCTGAATGTATCCAATATGAATCAAAACCATCTTGGGAGTTGGCAATTGAAATGGTAGCTAATGATTCTAAGCTATCTTGGGAGTTAGCTTTAGAAAAATTAGCTAATGCAACTTCCAACCGTTTTGATAGGGTTGAAGAAAGAATAGATGAACTGACTTCTCACTTTAGTAGAATACAAGAGAAATTGAATGCATTGTGTGAAGTTATTTCCTCTAAAAATTTGCAAAATGATCCTAGCATGAATGGTAGGAATGTTGTATGTGAAAATGGATTATATTTGGATGAAAATGATGAATTTCAATTGTGTTTTAATGAGCAAATATCCATTTCACATGATAATATCTTTGGAACTAACTTTGAGCCTCAAGAGGTGAGTTTTAATGACTCATTTTTCACCCCTCTTGAGGAGTGCATTGAAAGTATAGGTTCTAAGGGTATTGCTGCCCAGGATACTCTCATGACATTTCCGTTGGTAAGTTCTCAAGTGGTGCATATTCAAGGTAATATTTATGAAACACTTGGGATAGGTAAGTCAATTCCATTTCTCCTATCATTAGATCATGTGACTTTTGCTATAAAGTCACCATTTAATGATCCACCACGACCAAAAATGGTGGATTATTCGTTAACTAAGCCTCCTTGAAAAATGAGGTGAAATAGTCAAGCTATTGACTTTAAAGAAGCGCTTATTGGGAGGCAACCCAATGTTTGTTTAAGTTTATGTTATTTTGGGGTGATTTTATGTTTAAAGTATATGTTTGAGTTATTTTGTTATTTTTCATTTGTAGGTATTGGAAATGGAAGCAAAAGTGACCAAATGAGGTGAAAAAAGCGAAATTTGATCAAGGAACTTAACCCCTCAATTTGAGTAATTGTTGTTTTTGATTTGTTAGAAGGGGTTAAAATGCATATTTTGATCATTTTACATGTGCATGTATTGAGTATTTTAGCAAAGGAATGATCTATGATGCATTTTGAGTAATTAGGGTATCATTTGTAATTATTCAAAAGTTGAATTTCTGCTAAATTTCGCAGCAGAAAACGCATTTTTTAAGAAAACGCACCATAAAGTCGCGTATTCAGTGAATCGCGTTTTCAATTCTGCGCCTGCAGAAAAGAAAACGCACTTTCAAAACGCGACTAGAAGGCGCGTTTTTAAGGAAGTCGCGTTTTAAAGCCTGATCAAAAATCGAAAACGCGCCTTCAGAAACGCGACATGAAGTCGCGTTTTTAAGCATAGCCGCGTTTTCGATCCTGCAAGATATGTGAAGAAACGCGACTTCACAAAACGCGGCTTGGTGGCGCGTTTTGATGAGTCGTGTTTTCTGAGCACTTTTTTTTTAAAAAAATGCAGCTTCCTTGATTCTCTTTTTCTTCTTTTCCTCATATATTTTCTTGTACCTTCAGTTGCTTATTGTGTATTTTTTATAGGTACATCACGAAAACAAGGGCTTGAAGTTACGGATCCCCATTTTGTTTTCTTAAGCCTTTGTTATCACTTTTGTTTCTCATTTTCCATTTTTAGGTTTATATCACTAATGGTTACCAAATGGAACTCATGAAGCGATGAAGACAAGCGAACAACGTACCTTGAAGCTTCATATTCAATCACATCATAGGGGAGTCTTACTTTTCTTTATCTTGATTTTCCTTTTTACACATTGAGGACAATGTGTATGTTAAGTGTGGGGGGAGAATTGAGATTATATATATTGTATGTGATTGACTTATTAGTGATTGACTTATTAGTTACAAATATTGGACTTGTGTTAAAATTCAAAATTTTTCCAAAATCTTGTCCAAAATTGCAAACTTGCCTCAACAATTTTTAAATTTTTTCGATTTTATCCAAAGGGGTAACAAGTTCCATACCATTAGTAGTTCAAACTCCTTCTACATTTGAGATAAATATATGTGGTTTAAGCACTTCTTTTCTCATTTAACTTGGAAATGACTATTATGTGATTATAATTTTTGCATTTGTAGGAAAGTATATCTTTTAGAGTGGAGAAAATTATGCCTATATTTTTTTTTGCATATTTAATGAAATTTCTTTTCTTTACTTGATTTTATATAGTTAAGTGATAAATATGATCAATAAGTGCAATACTCTTCTCATGATTATTTTTTTTAAATTATTATTCTCTTTGCTATTAAAAAAAAATGAAAAAAAAATAAAATGAAAAAAAAAGAAAAAAAAGATCTATTCTACTCCAATGATTTTTGTACTTAGTAACCGGGAGTCTTCATCTACAAATGTCGACTTTCGCGTAAAACGGTACTTGAATTAAGAGTATGCAAAGCAACTTGAGTATGTGAAGTGTTGAGTAACCGGTGATCTTCATCTAAAAATGTCGATTCTCGCGTCAAAAGACACTTTCACAACTTAAGTAATATTTAGCTACGTTATATGAATAAATATCTGTTTAAGTAGAATAAAAAGATGATCATGGGTTTAGAAAGCATATTATTGGCCATATGAGTTACTTGCGTATGAAATTGGTTAAGGATGAGGAATTGACTTGAATTTGTTATAATGGTGGTATAATTGGCTCTCCTTTACTTGATATTATGAGTACTTGAACTTAATTGAATAATTGCATAATGATTATTTACTTTGTTTTGAGGAAATGAAGTTGAAATGCTACATATGTTTATTTTCAAATTTTGATCATTGTTGGTTTGTATTTCTTATTGCTTGAGGACAAGCAATGGTTCAAGTGTGGGGTATTTGACAAGAATATATTTTACGTATTTTTTAGTGTGTTTTATTAGTTAATTTTGGTTTGATTATTTAGTTTTATAACTAAAATAACTAAGGTTTTGGTAAAAAACTACATTTTATGTTAAAGTGGCTAAACATTGCATTTTATGGATTTTTATGGTAAAAACTTCATATTTTGTAGGTTTAATGATTCAATCATCAAATGAAGTGTATTGAGAAGATATTTGGATGATTGAAGATGGATTAAAGTGGGGAAAATAAAATATGAAGTGTAAAAGAAGAAATGCAATTTGAGGACAAAAATCAAGAAAAGTCAGCTTTGACAACTCAGATACATTTTCGTATTTTGACTATATCAGGAGCTACAATGATCGGATCAAGGTGATCTTGGTACCATTTTGAAGCTAAGATATATATCTACATTTGGTATGAAGACATCAAAATCCAATTCAGCCGTTTTCTTGGTCAAAAGGTCGAAACACAGAAACTTATCTGGATGGTCGAAAGCTGAAGCCCAGAATTGACCAGTCTATGGTATTTTGACCATATCTCCGTCCACCGATCTCCAAATTAGATGATTATTGAAGAATTGGAACTCTAATTCAAAGGGTTACAACTTTTGTGTTTTGTACAAAAGCCAGTTCGGCCTTCATCATGGAGAAAAATGCAGTTGAAGTGAGGTCAAAAGTAAAAACGTGTCTGGCAGCCGAATTTCTGTAATTTGTGACGTGCGCGGAGTATACATATACAATTAAGCTCATCCTAATCAAGTTTTACATTTATAAACTCCTAAATACCCCACACGCGATTTATCGCAAGTATACGAATCGTGAGCGAGTATAGGGTATTAAGGGTCGATCCCACAAGGAAGATTGCAATTACCGGTACTACTAAAGCTTCTCTATTATTTAGACTATCAATGAATTATAACAAATTAAAGCCTACTGAAATTATACAAGATAGCAAATAAAAGCTCCTTAGGTTGTGGTATCCCCAACTACTCATGCAAGTGCTATATTTGGATCATTGAGTACTACATCTAGGCTAATTATGGTGTAATTTCCTTATGCATTTGAATCCTACTTTCGTAGTGAATCAATTATACTCATAACTAATCCATACCTATTTTCATGGTTATGAAATTAGCTACAAGTTCATTTCTTCAATGAAATTACATGAAATGAATCACTAAAAACCACATAAGTGCACCTCTACTTTCGTGAGTGTACTCCCTATGTTTAGCACTTCTTGAACTAGTGTTAAATCTCAATTTCCATTGCAGAAACAACACCTTAGATAATCACAATCAATGGTACCAGATTAATCATGATTTAAAGAGCCAAAGTGCTAAATAACTTGCTCAAATCATAGCAATCAAATAACCAAATAATAAACACTAACAATTATAGAAAGTTCAACCAAACCCAAGGTATAAACTTTAGAAACACATAATGAACACAAAATCCAGAACTTGTATATTAACTAAACTTGGAATCAAATACAAAAGATAAAGAAATTGGAAGGAATACAACCCTTGTCACATGAGCTTTCTTCCTTGCCTTCTTCATCCTCCATTTTCATCCTAATCTAGATAATAAACAAGAATGGAAAAGCTACACTACTCTATACTAAGCTAAACTAACACTAGGGAGATGAAAGAGCTACATTTCTGCAGCTTCAAGCTTTCTCCCGTAGCTCACTCTCTATTTTCTGCTATGGACTCCAATCTCTCCAATTTTTGCAATGCATTTTGCTATTTAATGATGAAAGGTGGTCAAGAAATGAGGATTACATCTCCCTTTTACAGCTGGGAATGTTTCTCACATGTATAGCATCCAATGTGAGTTGGTGGAGGTGAAATTGAGTTTTACGCGTACAGAGCAGCCTTTTCTGACCTGTGATCCGAGCTGCTACAGTACCTCGGATCCGTATGGATCCGAGCTCGGATCCACTAACCCAGAAACAACCGAGGGTTCGGATGAATAGTGGATCCGAGTGTGGATCACTTGCTCTGTTTTTGGCCCAACTTCAACCAATCTTTTCTTGATGTTAGAGGCTGAACCAGCTCATGTCTAAAACACGAAAGTTGTAGCCTTTTGAGTTATCTTTCTAATGCATCAAGAATCACCTCATTTGGATCTGTGTAGGCTGAGATATGACTGAAATACCCTTGCCTGCTCATTGCCCTGTTCCAGCTTCGACCAGTAGAAATTTGCTATTGTAATTCGGCATTTTGACCTGGAAAACCTTCAAACTGGATTTAGATGTCTTCACCAAAGTTGTAGATCTATATCTTATCTTCAAATTGGTTCAAGAATCATCTTAATCTGATCATTGTAGCTCAAGTTATAGCCGAAATACGAAAATGTGTCAAAACTGTCAAAATACACAAAATCCAAGTAAAAAGTGATAAAAACCTCATTTAATCACTTAAAAGCATTTTTCACCAATTATAACCAAAATGATTCATATTCTTCCAATAATATAACCAAAGTGACTAAAAATAATATAAAATGTCATACAATTATTACGTAAATTAGTCACTTATCAAATTCCCCCACACTTAAATCATTGCTTGTCCTCAAGCAATTCACACATAATCAAATGCAATGATTCAAGAGGTGAAACAATATATGCACTTTGTCCAATTTAATTCCTCAAGACTTGGAAAATAATTATTATATAATTATTCAATTTACACTAAATACTCATAATATCAAGTAAAGGAAAGATAATTATACCCTAAATTCAACAAGTTAAACTTAATCTCTTACCCTAACCTAATTTCACAAATAAGCAACCCACATAGTCGATTTATAGCCTTCCTCCTCCTATAATCATCCTTTTCTCAAAATTTTACATCTAAGAGGGATTTATTCATACTAATTTTACTTAAATAGTGAGAATGCCTTTTTACGCGAAAATCGACACTTTTAGGTGAAGATCCCCGGTTACTCAACATTTCACTTATTCAAGTTGCTATGCATACTCTTAATTCAAGTACCTTTTTACGCGAAAATCGACATTTGTTAGATGCCAACCCCCGGTTACTCGGTACAAGAATCATTGGAGTAGAACAATTTTTATCTTTCTTTTCTTCTTTTTTTTTTTTTTTTTTTTAAAGGACAATAAATAGATATTCCCTCTTAGAAAATATATAAGAAATAATCAAAGGAGGAGTATAACCTTTATCGACTATATCAATCACTTACTTGCAAAATTAAGTAAAGAGAAGAAATCTCATTAAACATGTAAAATTATAGGCATAATTTTCCTCACTTTACCAAATATACTTTCTAAAATGTAAAAATTCTAATTGCATAATAACTATTTCCAAGTTAAATGAGGACTAAACCTTCCAAAATACACATAAAGTTTCAACAATTGGAAGAATAAAAACATTTAAAGTTGGAACAAATTAGCCCTTTTTGAATGAAAATGCAAAAATTTGAAGAACTTTTGGGCCATAGTGACATATTGGACAAGATGTTAGACAAATTTTGACGGAGTTTCCCCATATAAATGGAAGAAAACTCCCTGCCAACAAACCCAATTTCAGGCAAATTATCCACATGGCAAATAATTCAAACATAACTCCAATATTTCTAAGCATTTATATCCACAAAATATCATCACATGGCAAGTAAATGCAAGTTTAATATTTTCCTCCCCCACACTTAAACTTCACATTGTCCTCAATGTGAGAAAAGGAAAATAAATAAAGAGTAAAAGAAAATACTGCTCAATTGAACTTGCGCAATCCGAATCCATGTCCAAGTGATGAATTTCCAACTGTATTTAAGAAAGAGTGGAGAGTTCACTTATTGCACCCTGAAAAAGACAAAATAAAAACAAATAAATTTCTTAAAAATAAAAGGTTGCAATCAACAAAATCATTCAATTTAAGGAAAAAGGAAAAATGATCAAGCATGTGGAACCATACAATGTTCAAGGGATAAAAACATGAAATGAGCTAATCTTTGCTAATCAAATATATGCATTAGTATCCAAAGCAAAGTGAAGCTAATTTCACACAAAAAATCCACAATCATGAACAAAATAAGTTCCATTTATACATTTTGTCATCAATGATCAAATCCCCGCAAGTACAAAAGCAATCTCAAAATGGAGGCGAACACACCAAGCCAAAATATAAATGACCTTCGTGAGAATTCATGAAATACTAAAAACTATTGAACCACAAAAATTGTAAGTGCATTTATGAATTTCATCAATTAAGGTCATCTTCAATTCACCTTTTCTTTTAGAATTACCTAAGAATTCAAGAAATTATTCAACCAAGCCCCTTTTCATTCATTAGGTAATCTAAATTACTCACATGAATATCATAAACTCCCACAAAGCTAATTAAAATGCTACATTGGCCACTTAATATGCAACTTTGTCACCAAGCCAAATTGGGCATAAATTTAGCAAAAATTCACCAAATAATTACAAACTCATGAGTTAAACATCACCAATAATCATCAATAAGTTCAATAAGCACAATGTAAAGCACCAAACTTCACAAAATGAAAAAAATTCGAAATTGCCCCAAAAATAAAAAAAAATAAAAATTGGCAAAATTCAAATGACAACATTTGGTGAAGATTTGTTACCTCAAACTTGTTGGTTGATGATTATGGATGCAAATGGTGAAGAAACCCCCAAAAATTTCACTTCAATTCGGCCTCAAATGGATAGTTAAAAATTTGAAACCCTTGTTCTTGCTAAGCTCAAATCCGAATTTAGACTTGTTTTTGAAGAATTTTTAGCTATGAAATCATCTCTCAAGTGAAAAAGGAGTGTTTTGGTATACTTGGTTTGAAGATTGGATGGTGAAAAGAGTGAGTTTAGTGAGTAGTGTGTGTTTTAGGTGTGAGTGCGTGTGTAAGTTGAAGAAGAGAGAAAAAAAAAATTTCTGATTGCAGAAGTGGATCCGAGGCCTCGGATCCATATGGATCCGAGCTCGGATCCGTGGCACGAAGTTTTCCCTGATTGCAGAAGTGGATCCGAGGCCTTGGATCCATATGGATCCGAGCTCGGATCCGTGGATTCTGCATTTATTGCAGAAATTTCTGCAATTTTTAGTTTGGCCCCAACTTGAAACACACTCTCTAATTCGTGCTCTACAATGAAATTTTGAACAATTCAACACTTTACACACATGGAAAGTGACTTAAACATGAATCTCAACACCTCAAATCAAATCAAAAACATGTAGAATCCAAATTGAGGGTTGAAGTTCTTGGATCAAATAGTCCCCTCGACACTTCCAAAGCACATGATGGTGCTCAAATGGTTCAAAAGAGTGCAAATAGGTCATGAACACATTTAAACACTTGAATGCACTTCAACTTCATTCAAATGACTAACTTAACCTCATAACATAAAATTAAGCATTGTAAAACTCAAAAAATAAAGGTTAAGCTTCCCTTTTTCGCATTAGTCTCCACTCCTTATAAACTCCTTTGCACTTGAAATAATTCGCATGATTCCTTGTCATTGCTACCTACAAAACACACAAAAACATTAATCAAACAACCAAAACTTACTAAAAACAAGAAATCGTTGGGTTGCCTCCCAACAAGCGCTTCTTTATAGTCATTAGCTTGACTATATCACCTCATTTTTCAAGGAGGTTTAGTTAACGAATAATCCACCATTTTAGGCCTTGGTGGATCATTGTAAGGTGACTTAATAGAAAAAGCCACATGATCTAATGATGTGAGAGATGGAAGTGACTTACATATTCCAAGTATTTCATAGATATTACCTTGAATATGCACCACTTGAGAGTTTACCAAAGGAAATGTCATGAGAGTATCTTGGGCAGCAATACCCTTAGAACCTATACTTTCAATGCACTCCTCAAGAGGGGTGAAAAATGAGTCATTAAAACTCACCTCTTGAGGCTCAAAGTTAGTTTCAAAGGTATTATCATGTGAAATGGATATTTGCTCATTGAAATATAATTGAGATTCATCATTTTCATCCAAATGCAATCCATTTTCACATACAACATTTTCACGATTCATGCTAGGATCATTTTGCAAATTATTAGAAGAAATAACTTCACACAATACATTCAATTGCTCATGTATATTACCAAAGTGAGAAGCTAATTCATCTAACCTTTCCTCAATCCTATCAAAACGGTTGGAAGTTGCATTAGCTAATTTTTCTAAAGCTAACTCCCAAGATGGCTTAGAATCATTAGCTACCATTTCAATTGCCAACTCCCAAGATGGTTTTGATTCATATTGGACACATTCAGGTTGGTAATCATAAAAATATGAAGAATTACTATAAGTACATTGATTATTCCAACCATAAGCAGGAGAATTGCTCAAATTAGCACTATATCGATCAAAACAAGGATTGTAATGCTCTAATTCATCATAATAATCCATATTTTGTGCTTGCATACATGTATAGTAGCATGATAACCTCCACACAAGTCACAAATCACATGATAAGAATTAAAAACATTAACATTCCTCCTCTGCTCAATTTCATGCATCATGGTGTCCATTTGAACTTGTAACATCATAACATCAAATTTAGCCTTTAAGCACCTTAAACCATCTTCAAAAGACATACATTCAGTAAATTCTTGGTTACCTCTATTAAAGGAGCTTTACACTTGGTAACCATCCATTACCAATCTTCCACTTCTCAAGCATTGTCCTCCAAATTGTCCTACCCTTCTCATCACCTAAAATTGCTTTTAAACAACTTAAGAGCAAAATTAGTAAGAAGAATAGGTGATAAAATGCATACACACAGAAAATACTAAAATGACAGAAAATAACATTCACACAATAACTAATAAAATGTCTAAACTAATAAAGTTACTCTTCACACCGATATTGCCAAATCTTCCCCGGCAACGGCGCCAAAAACTTGACGTGCGCGGAGTATACATATACAATTAAGCTCATCCTAATCAAGTTTTACATTTATAAACTCCTAAATACCCCACACGCGATTTATCGCAAGTATACGAATCGTGAGCGAGTATAGGGTATTAAGGGTCGATCCCACAAGGAAGATTGCAATTACCGGTACTACTAAAGTTTCTCTATTATTTAGACTATCAATGAATTATAACAAATTAAAGCCTACTGAAATTATACAAGATAGCAAATAAAAGCTCCTTAGGTTGTGGTATCCCCAACTACTCATGCAAGTGCTATATTTGGATCATTGAGTACTACATCTAGGCTAATTATGGTGTAATTTCCTTATGCATTTGAATCCTACTTTCGTAGTGAATCAATTATACTCATAACTAATCCATACCTATTTTCATGGTTATGAAATTAGCTACAAGTTCATTTCTTCAATGAAATTACATGAAATGAATCACTAAAAACCACATAAGTGCACCTCTACTTTCGTGAGTGTACTCCCTATGTTTAGCACTTCTTGAACTAGTGTTAAATCTCAATTTCCATTGCAGAAACAACACCTTAGATAATCACAATCAATGGTACCAGATTAATCATGATTTAAAGAGCCAAAGTGCTAAATAACTTGCTCAAATCATAGCAATCAAATAACCAAATAATAAACACTAACAATTATAGAAAGTTCAACCAAACCCAAGGTATAAACTTTAGAAACACATAATGAACACAAAATCCAGAACTTGTATATTAACTAAACTTGGAATCAAATACAAAAGATAAAGAAATTGGAAGGAATACAACCCTTGTCACATGAGCTTTCTTCCTTGCCTTCTTCATCCTCCATCTTCATCCTAATCTAGATAATAAACAAGAATGGAAAAGCTACACTACTCTATACTAAGCTAAACTAACACTAGGGAGATGAAAGAGCTACATTTCTGCAGCTTCAAGCTTTCTCCCGTAGCTCACTCTCTATTTTCTGCTATGGACTCCAATCTCTCCAATTTTTGCAATGCATTTTGCTATTTAATGATGAAAGGTGGTCAAGAAATGAGGATTACATCTCCCTTTTACAGCTGGGAATGTTTCTCACATGTATAGCATCCAATGTGAGTTGGTGGAGGTGAAATTGAGTTTTACGCGTACAGAGCAGCCTTTTCTGACCTGTGATCCGAGCTGCTACAGTACCTCGGATCCGTATGGATCCGAGCTCGGATCCACTAACCCAGAAACAACCGAGGGTTCGGATGAATAGTGGATCCGAGTGTGGATCACTTGCTCTGTTTTTGGCCCAACTTCAACCAATCTTTTCTTGATGTTAGAGGCTGAACCAGCTCATGTCTAAAACACGAAAGTTGTAGCCTTTTGAGTTATCTTTCTAATGCATCAAGAATCACCTCATTTGGATCTGTGTAGGCTGAGATATGACTGAAATACCCTTGCCTGCTCATTGCCCTGTTCCAGCTTCGACCAGTAGAAATTTGCTATTGTAATTCGGCATTTTGACCTGGAAAACCTTCAAACTGGATTTAGATGTCTTCACCAAAGTTGTAGATCTATATCTTATCTTCAAATTGGTTCAAGAATCATCTTAATCTGATCATTGTAGCTCAAGTTATAGCCGAAATACGAAAATGTGTCAAAACTGTCAAAATACACAAAATCCAAGTAAAAAGTGATAAAAACCTCATTTAATCACTTAAAAGCATTTTTCACCAATTATAACCAAAATGATTCATATTCTTCCAATAATATAACCAAAGTGACTAAAAATAATATAAAATGTCATACAATTATTACGTAAATTAGGTCATTTTTTTCTATCAAATTCCCCCACACCTATAAATCATTGCTTGTCCTCAAAGCCCCATTCACACATAAATCAAAATGAAATGATTCAGAGGTGAAAGCATATATGCACTTTGTCGCCATATTTAATTCCTCAGACTTGGAAAATAATTATTAAATATAATTAATCAATTTACACTAAATACCATAATATCAAGTAAAGGAAAGATAATTATACCAAATTCAACAAGTTAAACTTAATTCTCTACCCTAACCTATTTCACAAATAAGCAACCCACATAGTCCGATTTATAGCCTTCATTCCTCCTAAATCAATCCTTTTCTCAAAATTTTTACATCTAAGAGGGATTTATTCATACTAATTTTACGTTAAATTAGTGAGAATGCCTTTTAAAACAGCGAAAATCGACACTTTTAGAAGGTGAAAGATTCCCGGTTTACTCAACATTTCACTTATTCAAGTTGCAATGCATACTCTTAATTCAAGTACCTTTTTACGCGAAAATCGACATTTGTAGATGCCAACCCCCGGTTACTCGGTACAAAAATCATTGGAGTAGAATAATTTTTTCTTTCTTTTCTTCTCTTTTTTTATTTTTTTTTATTTTTTAAACTAAAGGACAATAAATAGATATTCCCTCTTAGAAAATATATAAGACTAATCAAAGGAGGAGTATAACCTTTTATCAACTATGTCAATCACTTACTTGCAAAATTAAGTAAAGAGAAGAAATCTCATTAAACATGTAAAATTATAGGCATAATTTTCCTCACTTTACCAAATATACTTTCTAAAATGTAAAAATTCTAATTGCATAATAACTATTTCCAAGTTAAATGAGGACTAAACCTTCCAAAATACACATAAAGTTTCAACAATTGGAAGAATAAAAACATTTAAAGTTGGAACAAATTAGCCCTTTTTGAATGAAAATGCAAAAATTTGAAGAACTTTTGGGCCATAGTGACATATTGGACAAGATGTTAGACAAATTTTGACGGAGTTTCCCCGTATAAATGGAAGAAAACTCCCTGCCAACAAACCCAATTTCAGGCAAATTATCC